>NC_141818.1:43024485-43624485 GCF_982586985.1 Callionymus lyra | reverse complement strand
AAGAAATACTAAGAGAGAACAAAAAATGCATAAAAATGACCAGAAATTGTTTCCTCCAACTGAGAAAAATCTCCAAACTTGGGTAAATTATTTCACAACACGATCTAGAGCTTAAAAAACATCTTTTCTCAATTAGACTATTGTAACCGTTTATTTCCGTGTCTTAAAAAGAAGGATCTGTCTCGCCTTCAGTTAATACAGACAAAAAATAATACATATTAAAAAGGCTGTAAGTCAAAAAAGAAATAACAAACTAATTTCCCATTTTTTCCACTCAGAAGTAAACTTTCAAAGATATTAAAAAAAATAAACCTTGTTTTTTTATGTTGAATGTTGTTGTGAGACGGACAAAAACAAACTGCTACAGAAGAGAAACCATCCATATATCCAAGTCTGAAGTTAAAGAAGCAAACATACCCTGATAAATCATTTCCTCAACCTTGCGGTGGACTGAAATCAGAGCCTGGATGTGACTCTGAAGGAAACGTCTGTAGCATGACGTCTCTCGGGCATTATTTGACATATTTGTCAAAGTCGGTTGAGACATTGACCCAGTCCTGAAGTTCTGTTGGGACCGTGCAGACGGATTCAGTGAAATATTTAGCAGATTTATGGTGCTACGGTTCAGAAACTAAAAATGAAATGAATATAAGAAAACAATAAGATAGAGTGACTCGGCTGTTTATCTGACCTTGTCTGCTTCTGTCTTTCAACTCTTCAGAACCCAGTCCATCTCTTTATAATTCAACTAATGTGTTGATTTAAGTGTCTCTTTCATTTAAATATTTACACAAGAAAATTATTTTAAGCCCCGCCCACTGAAAACACTTGGTTTTTATCAATCTAAAATATTTTTATAGCCACACCCACTCTGCTGTGATTGGTCAAACATCGATGTTTGTCACTGCATGTCACCAGTCAAGGAAGTCTCCACCTCCAAGGGATTTGTTGTATAAGCAAAGCGAGTCGTGATTAAAGCTCGCTGGAGGAGGAATGAAGCCATTAAAACATCATAATGGACTCCGCTCTCATAACCTCTCGTTTTCCCAGATTTCAGATGTACTTAATAAAGTAATAAGTTCAAATCATAGTCATGATGAGAGACTGCATCTTGGAGAGGAAGACTTCAAAATTTGAAACACGTGAGTTAGTCAATATTCACATTAGTAACCCTTTAAATGTGTAAAAAACCTATTTATAAAAACCTATCACAAGTTTTTTTAAATTAAGATTAAAACACCTAAAACAAATTAAAACTGATAACAAAAAATAAACACTGGCCTGTAAGAATGTAAAAAGAAGATTAAAAACCAAAAAAATAAACAAATTCCACTTTTAAAAATAAACTGAAAAATAATTGAATCAACACAATGATTATAAACTTTAAATAATGCTAAACCGAAATAAAAACATATATAAAATGAAAAATGATACAATAGAATAAGACATTAAAAAAAAAAAAAAAAAAAAAAAAAAAAAAGATGAAATAATTTGAATCTTTAACTTAACTAATGCTTAAATATCTGGGTGCAAATGTATATAAAAAGTAAGATTCGAAAAATTAAGAAAATGGATTTATGTTGTATTGTAAAAAATGCATTATCATATGTGATAATCCTTCAACCAACGAGGGATATTAAACAAAAAAGGAAAAGAACAAAGGCTTGTTATTTCCTTGCTTAAATGGACCTGATTGTGGCGTTGACAGTCCCGCATGTGGCCCCCTGTCCGTACTTTTACAGTTGTTCTTGTCTCTGAAAAATCCAAGTTTCAACAAAGAATAGGATGAGGTGGCGTCAAAGGAAACGTTAAGGTTAGACTCTCTTCACACAGTTCAAACACTGCTTCTGAATTCCTCGCAGACAAAAGCATAAATAATGAAGCCCTTCTTTAAACACGTGGACTTTATGAATATCTCAATATAGAGAGTGGTCGCGTCAACGTTGTCCTCATGCATCCAAAGTGATGATGAGGATTGGACTCCAGGAGGAAACAGACAACAACAGAACAACAGCATGATTTCTGGCAATTATGCAAAGTGATATAATTCTCTATTGTGTGCAGCGCTCTGATAAAACAAGCCGCAGACGTCTAATGAGAATTACAAATTCATATCAAAGCATCTCGTTAGTCAAGGCTGTGATTTATGAAAGATGTCGCTCTGAGGGCGGCGGTGATTATTTCCTCTGATTCTCTTTCTTTAAACACACAGAGTTTGATAGTTTATTCGCTGCGTTTACAGAAGTCACCGTCAGACTCCGGTATAGTCGTGTCACTATGTATACACTATATATTAAACTGATACTTTACCCAAAATTCAAACTTCCCTCATTTTCTGCTCACCCTGATGTCGACTAAGGGTGGGGATTATTTTTGATATTATTTTTATATGTATTTTTTGTGTTCCTTTTTGGAGTTATAGGCAAAAATATTTGCTCACCTTAATGTCGCGACTAGAGCTCAATTGTCTTCATCTTCGTCAAAAAGACACTCAAAAACAGCCAAATACCTCCAAACTGTTCGTTATGTATTTTAAGGTTGTTTGTGGCAGAATTGTAACAGTTAAACAAGATTAACAGGCAATACAGACAGGAAGTACGTGTAGATATCATGAGACAATTAGACTGAGAAAAAATAATCCCAACTAGTCGACATGAGAGTTACTAGAAAATGAATTTTGGGTGAACTATCACTTCAAGGTGTAGATAATGACCAATAAAACTTGTTCTTTAATATTGAAGAGACATGGAGTTGACGCTTATTACTTCCAGGAGGTCACAAGAAGTTCACGTTAGTTTACATAATTTAAGATGCGTCTGCTGACTTGACCTGCTTGGTCAAGTCACTCTCTCCACCCATCTCCTCTGCTAGCTACATTTAGTTGAATTTCTCCTCAAGTCAATTTGAACTAAAATGCCATGTTGACCTCATGCAACAATAGTGTGTCATTTTGGAGCTGATAAGTTTTCACTCAGTCATTCTTGCTGCTTTCTAATTGGTTCACATTTTATTGTTTAGAAATATTGTTTAGAAATACCTTTTTTTGTTGTACGTTCTTCTGTGTAAAATAGAGCAACAACTGTATTATGATTAAAAATATATGATAAGATTTGTTTTCCAAAACTTAAATCCCCCAAAATTAGGCTGAAAACCAAAACCTGAAACTATTTAACACTATCTTTTAAATAATTGTTTGTATACATGCATAAAATCTGCTCCACATCTGTATCGTCAGTTTAAGAAGAGCAGAAATAAAACCTGATATTAACAACCGAAATTTCAAAAAGGACTGACTGACAGGGTTGAAATTGGGCCACGACTCGTTAGTCAAGTTCATGGGTTTGATCAGCGAGGCAGCTCAAGCGCTGAAGGCTACAACATCTTCATGTCTGGAGTTTGTGAGCAGCAACAGCAACTGTCAGAGGCACGCTAGGAACGTCAAACTGTCTGCAGCAGGAAAACAGCCGACAGCCCCCCGAAATAAGAACGCAGCTGAGCAACTGTAGCTGATAATGGAGATGAATGAAACTTAGAGAACAGTTTTCCGTTTAAACTGGACGGGAAAAAAAACCCTCAGGAGTGCCCGGAGTAAACCCCCGCAACACGGGGAGAACATTCAAACTCCACACAGAAATTTCACAAATTGCCTCCTCCTGACCTGGAAGTGAACCTGCAACCTTCATGCTGTGAGGCGATTGCGCTAAACATTTCTCCCCCATTCACTTTTCTATTTTGTTTAAAAAACGGTTCACACCAATATCATACAAAAAAATAATACATTTAAACGAAAGCTTTCATATATCCACTTTGAATACCAATCACAATTATTATACATTTAGTTAAGACTACTTTTATTTTTTGGCCACAGTATCTTTTTCTCATTTTTAAGAATAGAATAGAATAGAAAACGTTTATTCATCCCCAGAGGGGAAACACACTTTTACAACAGCAGCAGCAGGACAATGAAAATAAAGTGCATGGAAAAAAAGAAATAGTAAAAGAGATAATAAAATAAAAAATAAAATAAAACGATCTTAAAAATATACAAATTATTTACAGTATTAGAAAATTAGCACTATTAACAGAATAAAATAAAGTAAAATAAAAAATAAAATAAAATAAAATAAAATAAAATAAAATAAAATAAAAACACACAAGAAGAAAAACACACTACGGATTAGCATCAGGATATTTAAAGTAGAGAGTTAAATATCCTGACACCAGTTGGGATGAAGGACCTTCAAGAAACGCAAAAGCTGAATTGTTGCAGACAGAAACATACAAGATTCTTCATGAATTTCCAGTTTCACTTCAAATCTACTTTAGTTCCTCCCTTGTGTGGAATCAGACATGATGGAAATTGCTGTGGGTGGGAAAGAGAAGCCAGTTCAAGTCGTCGCTACTGAAAACTTCACAACCCAGCAAGGTTCCAGAAGCCGAGCAGCAAATATCAAGAGGGAATCTCATTAGGCACAGAGCACTGCGACGGAGTTAAGGGCAGAGAAGAAACTAAAGCTCACCTTGATGCTCCTCTATGGCACAGGATCAGTCGTGAGAAGAAATGTTCTGGCTATGAAAAAAGGAAACGTGGAAAGTGCAGGAGGCAGCAAAACGTTGTATCCCTTCAGTGGAAACTATAGCGAAGCAAAAGCTAAAAATTGAGAACCGACTGAAAAAAATAGAGCTGAAACGTTGAAATGTTGGACTGTTGTGAAAACTAGAAAACTATCACTGGTGTCAGTTACAAGTTATTGAGACCAGGCGTCAAAGTTCATATGTATCAAGGATGAAAAGATCATGGAAACGTACAGACTTCCCGACAAGTTTGATGTTTGTCGTTCCATGAATGGATATTAAATGATTCACAAACGTCTTCATATATATTCACGCAACATGATCACATGTTTTTATCAGCTATTTCACACAATTCAGAAAAGAAATGGTAAGGAATTATAAGCTTGTTTTTTATCATTTAACGAACAAATTGACCCACGTCTGGTCGCTTCAAGTCTTATTTACAAAAGTCACAGAAGTTACAAAAGTCACAGAAGTTACAACATCACGTCAGCGCGTTAAAACTCAAGCTGCAGGTTCAAATGAAAGCAGCTTCCCAAAAAATGGCAGAAAAGTTAAAAAATTAACAAATATAAACTGTTAATCCAGTTAAAATGTTTTCATTTTGTTTTTCACGATCAGGTCCTGGTTCATTTAAATATGATTGACATATGCAAAAGAGGGCGTGGAAAGGGATGAACACGTTCGCGATTAACTCCACGTTGAATTGCATGAACAAAGGAAAAGTGCTTGGATTAGTGTCGCGCACAGATTCAAACATTTGAATATTTCTGTGCACCATTTTCTGGGTTTAAGTGTTTTAGTAGGAAATCCATGAACTTCTTTGTACATACGGCCCCACTAGCTAACATGCTAGCTAGCATAGTAAGACCGCCGTTCATTGGCTATATAAATATATATATATATATATATATATATTTTCCTTTGGTTCATTTTTAAATTACTATTTTTTAAATCGTGAACTTATTTGGCCCTTTATTAAACATATTTTACGAGAGTTAGTATCCATTTTTACTCCACTAAAGTTTATAAAGGTCTGTGCTCACTTTGGAAGTGTGAGTTTTGGAGTCAATCAAAAATCAAAACAGTCACCGTGAAGTACTGCTCCCTCCAACAGCATCAAAACTAACAGGGAAGAAAAAATCCCTTAATTTTGGCACAATTTTTTCATGGATGCATGGAGCGACAGTGAATTGTCTAACTCTGTTAAATAATTAAATCCAACGGTTTCTGCCGCCCACACCTGCACCACAATATTGCCACGGTTACGTAAGCAAGAAGGATGCAGGTTGTCGAACAGATCTGTTGTTGTTCCTGCGGCTCCTGACGTCAACCTGATTCAGTCAAATGTCTGACAGCAGCGAGTGAACAAAGTTTCTCCCTTATGACTGCAGCACTGTCCCTCACTTCACTTTAAATGACATCCTTAAGGTTTCTGCTCCGTCTGCTGCTCAAGTAACACCAGGAAACTGTGCTTTGTTTCTGCTACTTTTAAAAGGTGATCTTTTTATGAAAAAGTTATTTGTTGATATTTAGCTTGATTTAAAAAATAATTAGAAATAATACACATGCTTAGAAACTATGATTAAAAGGAAAAAAAAAAAGTTAAAATAATAATCGACAAGACAAATATCTCTCTTTAATACAATTATATACTGAATGTATACTTTGAATACATAAAAACATTAAATTTCAATTCTAATTTTGATTCCATGTGTCGTACAACTAAATATATTAAAGAAATACATTCAGCCACCAGATAAGAAAAATGATAAAAAACTAAAAATCAACTATGACAGGTAAAATAAATCAATACAATTCATTAAATAATTGTGAATTTTATGGCGTCAGGTTTAATTTCTTTTTCATTTTCTCTACTGTGACTTCATTTAGGTAACTTAACGTCTCTCAACAGGAAGTAGATTATACGTAATAAATAATTACTACAATGAAAGCAAATGAATCAAAGAAACCATAGAAAAAAAAAATACGAATGAACATTTTGTTTCCTCACAAGCTCTTAGATCCACCATCTAAAACAGCGAAGCCACCAATGACTCACGGCTGCAGCGGCTACAAACTATTCTATCCTTCATCTGTGGTTTTCTGCGGTGCTTCTGCTTCGCTCAGCGTTCCGATCTACAGTAAATCATCTGAGGATCGACACCTCGTCAGGATTTACGGACAGTCGGGTGACTTTGGATCCCGAATTCCTCCCTTGATTGATGTCCGACGTGTTCAACAGGAAACCTCTGGGGGGCGTCGCTCCATCTTTCCAGAACCTCCCCTCGAACGCTCCTGTACGCCCTGGGCTCAAGGAAAGAGCTTTGACTTTCCTCCATTTGTGCACAGAACCTTGACTTGGTCAGGTCCACTATTCTTGGATGCTCAAAGGCTTTAAGGAGGTCAAAGGTTATCAGGCCTCCAACTTCCTTTGCAGCTTAGGGTTGTTATTGTTGGTAGTAAAGTGTTTTTTCGTGAAACTTTCGTAGTAACAACTAGGGCTGTGTATTTGCAAAAATCTGGCGTTTCGATACGTATCCAGATACATCTGTGATGGTAGGATATATTGCGATGCTGTAGGAACAACGATATATTCTTTCTTTTAAAGAATTGAACTGTACAAAAATCATCTTAGCATAGTCAACATTCAATGCTTTTACATCCCCAAGATCGTAACGTCTTCTTTGGCTCTTACAACAAAGAAATGAGCGTATCTTTCTCTAACTAAACATGTAATTGTTCATTAAAACATAGAATGGTTGTCTTTTATCTACACACTATTGAAATATAAGCCATTAAACAACTATGTTCTTTTTTGGTACCTATATATATAATACCTATACAGTGTTATTAAATAGTGAAACAGTATCGGGGGAAGAAATATTGTGATATATCATTATATCAATATTTTCCTACGTGCAGTGATTATACGACCACTGTGGATATTATTGCCATTAATGCAAGTCTTCCTATTAGGAGTACTTTAATGAATACAGCCAGCACAATAACTGTGACTTCTTTAAAAAATAAAATAAAATAAAATAAATCTAATACTGTATACGTACTGATGTGAGTGCATTGCTTCAATGGTACATCCAAAAGAAAGGACTAAAATAACGTCCCAACTGTTTCTGCAGTAAAAATGATGAAGTAAGTCAAGTATTGTGCTGCAAAAACTAGAGGCGCTCTCTCTTGTAATTGTTTCTCAATGAACTTTTAAAAGCTGCAAATGTCCTCCTGGTGAAATCCGCCTCCTAGCTTCTGCATCAACACCGAGGCTACGCTGTGACAGCTGACGTGGCCTTGAAGTCCCTGACACGAGCCGTCGTCGCGATCAAAGCCTCATCCCAGAGATGCGCCGTAATTCGCAGGAGGAAGTAAATGTGTTCCGACGCAAGCATATGCGTCAGGTACTGTATCTCCAGATGTCTTCATCTGTCCTTGATGTGCATCTTCAAGGGAGCTGGGAACACAGATGGGGTCTGCCGAAAGAAGGGGATGATTTTCTGTTGTTGTCTTTTTTTTTCATTCCTGGATCCTTAAACACATGGGTCCTAATCGCTCCAGGCAGGGGGCGAGTGAGGATGTTGTGCACAACAATGGTTTTAAGAAGGCTCAAATATTTATATTTATACTTTTTATATATACATTCACTCTGCTGTGTTTTTTAACGGTTGCCAAGCAACGGAATTTGGTTTTCTGTGCAATGACAATAAAAGAAAGTCTAAAGTCTTAAGTCTATTGGAGACGTTTGAGATTGGTATGTGTTCATTTGTAGCAGAATCAGATGGCATTAAGATTGAAGACAAAACAGTTGCAGTTAAAGTGATAAATTTCCCAAACTTCACTCACTTTCTACTCGACCTCATGTCAAATAAAAGTTGGGAATATTTTCAGACTAGTCTAGGAGTTATAGGAAACAATGTAAATCAATTTTAATAAGGAGTCCAGGGACAAACTTCCTCCAAAAAAACATCCAAATACCTCCATAATGCACGTCTGTAAAGTCCATCTTGAATTGAAGCCTCGACGAGAATTGTTCCAGAAATATTTAACAAAGTCTATTTTCCGCTTGTTTGTGGCAGACGTTTGAAGACTAACAGCAACGTTAAGCGTAAGTACTGCAGGTAAATATTTAGAGCGCTTCCACAGTGCGTACATTCTACTGTCTACACTAGAAGCGCTTCCAAAGTTATTCCCTGAGCTACATTAAAATGAACACACATTTTTGTCTATAACTCTGAAAAGGAACAGATTACTCTGAAAATAATGAGTGTAAATCGAAAAAGGAACAAAGTTTGAATTTGGAGAACTATCAGTTTAAGGATAGTTTATTAAAGTGGTTAAACTAGTCACTGAAAACAACCACAACCACTCTGCAGTGATTGGTCAAATATCAACATCAATCCAGGAAGCTTTCACCTCGTCGTATAAACGACTTCAAACCATAGCTCATGATGAGAGACTTACTGCAACTTGGAGAGGAAGATTTCAACATTTGAAACATCAGGGAAGTTGACCCTCAAGTCAAATCGTTGAAGAAAGAACTGAAACAATCGACATATTTTCCTCTCACTGGTGAAGTGAACTCTCAACAGTCGCTGACAGAGCAAAAATGGAGAACTCCTCGGACATCCCAGAGAAACCACTGACGAATCTGACAACCCAATATGTTCGTTCCCTCTAGCTTGTCACTCCAACATATACAACACTGATTCAGCTTCTTCTTGAGGTCTAAACAGAAGCGTTCATATTGTCTAGGGACATATCTGGTAAGATTTTCAACTACAAATGTGTCAAACACCCTGGTGCACAATTTGGTTTCAGTTTACAGATAAAGACTGGAATAAAAGTAGTTGGGTTGAGCCACTCCTACTTCCCGATTGCACAGATGTGACACTGATGATAATGACGATCATCAATCCATAATGGCTGCGGGAGTAAAAGAAAAAAAGACCAAACAGGTTTATTAAAGCTATTTTCTGTAGTGCCATGTTAGGTCACTGTGCTCACAAAGCCAGGAAGTGCGTGGGCTGCCAAAAAGAATAGAGAAAAAAGGGATGGAGAGTGAAGAGCACGAGTGGGCAACTACAGATTTCTCCTCTTCTTTGAAACAAACACGGAGAAGAAAGTGTTGCTCATCACCCGCTGTCTCTCCTCAATAATACGGGCGTTTCAAGTTCGCTCAATGAACTGACCTGGTCAGCTCTTTAGCTCATGAAGGTCTGAAGAGAAGAATGGAAGGTCTTCTCTTCTGTCCTAGCAGGCCACTCGAGGATTCAATTTGTCACACAAAAGCGCAATTCTCTCCTCAACCAGCGGGTGACGTGGAGGCGGATCAAGAGAGAAAATATACTTGCGTTATCACAAATCCCTTCTTTAATGTCAGCCCTAAAAACTCTGCTGGTCACAGATCCACGCGTCCTTCTCAAGGAGGAACTTCACGCCAAAGTGAATTTTACCGGAGAGGAATACAGTATCAAAGTTTGAGCCTTCAACCCGAGCTCAAGAAGAGATGACTGTGAGTGTAAGGACCGAACTTCCAAACTAGATACAATATTTTCAGGGAGGCAACACGTCGCCCGAGCTGCAACAAATCATTTTTCAATCCCCGTTGGACGCCAACAACCATATTCTCCTTTGCCGACTCACCACAGATCTCATCTCTGCATATTTGAATCAGAGAGTCTCGGTCGACTCCGTCTCTGGCGAGTAACTCGACTGCTTCACGCATCAGTGGAGTTCTGGGGTGTTCGTTGAAATATCAAGCGGGCACTTTTAATGCTGTTCCAAGTCCTCGTAAATGATTCTCCGTTTGGTTCTGAGTCAAATTGTAATTTATATGTTTATAAGAAGGAAACAACGCAGTTTCTTTTGAGTCTCACACTTAGTTAGACTTGGATCACTCACTTGGATCTGAGGACTTTTCAGGTTAAAGACAAAACCAATCAGAAGCTAATTAAATAATATATTTAGTATAGTTTTTATACATTATAAGTATTTTTTATATAATAAATAAAAGGTTGAAATGTGTGTATTTTTGCGTGAAAACAAATCATTATTACCTCAAACTAAATCCAAATATGTACACCAGGGGCCGATGTTCCTTTTCCCTTCTCTGATAAGGCAGGGGTCAGTTTGTAAGAGAAACTGTGACAATCGCAGGGAGCGAAACGTACAATTTTTTTGTTTATCAGATTGTCCCACAAATTCTTTCAGGGTTATTCCCAGAAAAAAAAGTAAAGAAAGAAATAATAACACCATTCATGAAATCAATAATGATCAAATAACCCTCTCAGGATTCTTCACAGAAGAAAACTCAGAAACATACAATAACACTATAAACAATAGCCAAAAAGGGTCTACTTTGAAGGATATCAAATTTTAGGGTCTAAAGTTTTGATATCATTCAATCGTCTTAGAGAGCAACAAAACATAGGTAGGTACAGAATATAACAAAAATACATACCTTGATTTGTATTTAGCTACTCTAAAAAATAATTTCACCCATAAAAACGGAGGGTACTATGTTTTTGCCAGGCACTGTATATGAAAAAAACTTTTAAATGCGTCCCCCTCCATATGGAGGTTGGACTCATTGGGACCATTAATGTACACTATAATAATTGCGAGAGAGAATATAAATTGAATATAAATCAATAATTGTAAAACGAATTAAAGTCTCTTTAAAGACGTTTTGTGAAATATTCCCAGGTATATGTATTTTAATTGATATAACCATCCTTAATATTAAGCAATAACTCATAAAACCCATATTTTTGCTTGTTCTGACTAATATTAGTATTCAATAACAATAAATGATGACGATCACGAATACAATTTACATTTCTGCTTCAGGTCAGATACTCATCAAGGTCCTCATCTATATAGGGTTAAGTTCAATTGAGCTGCAAATCTCTAATCATCATCACATTTAGTTTAGTCAATTTTCAACGAAATGAAGAATCGCTTAGATTTACAGTTATTCCTTTGTATTTTGGAGGCTGAAAATATTTTATATTTATATTTCTTTAATCCAAAAAAATTCAAATAAAACGTTTTCCTTGAAAACATTTCAAATTAATAAATTAATCAAATTATTTCCAACAAGTTAATGATCCAAAAAGTGCTTAAAAAGATCACTTCACCTGCTATTTAAATATACATTTGAAAATAAAAATACTTAGGACTGATAGTACAAAGAAATGTGTGTAGATAATAGTAACAAACCAACTGAACATGAAGACAAACAAACACAGCTCCATGAATCACTGTACAACATGTGACATTTGAAGATTCATCCTCGTGGGACGAGCAGAAAGAAAGCAGGTGTCTTGGGTGTTTTCTGCAGCTGATGGTGAGGAAACAGTGCCTAGTGGAGCGAGAATACGTCGTCCTGCCTGAACACCAGCAGCCTCACCCGGAGGACGCTCAGCTTCTGCAGTGGTTCCACAGAGGGTCTGCGTGTTTGTGTGTTGCCTCTCTAACTAGCCGAGAACCTGCGTGAACGAGGGTCCCTAATAGTCCGCCCGTGGCATGGAGTGAATTCATTGATGTCTACGACTCCAGTGCAAATGTTGCTCTTATTCATTGATATTCATACTATGTGACGTCAAGCCAGAAATTAGTTTCCATACAGCATCTGTCCATCAAGCTCTTGTAATGAGACGGCTAAAAAACCTACAAAGATAACATTCACTTTCAATGTCACTTCCAACACTTTGTCAGGATTTCTGGACTTTTATCCTTCAATTCACTCAGTGCTGTTGAATTAAATGTGCAAATTAAGACTCTGGAGATAAAAGAAAATACAGATACCAAGCAAGTGTGAGTGTGTTTAATAATTTAGCATGGTACATGTTTACAATTTCAAAACAACTTGTTTCGCAATTTGAAACTATATTTGTGTTACAAACACAAACTGGTGTGGATATGACACGTACTGGATTAAATCTCACATAACCACACCCACTACTGCTGTGATTGGTCAAAGATCAAGGATTGTCAACGCTCGTCATCAATCCTGAAAAGTCTCTTCCTCTAAGGGACTTGTTGTATAAACAAAGGGCATGATTACAGCTGGCTAGCGGAGGAGTGAAGCCATTATTACCTCATAATGGACTCCATTCTCGTAATTCTCATTCGCGGTATTTTGTGTGAACAAGTCCTAGACTATGTTTTTTTTTTTATTCAATCAAAACGTTTTGCTTCAAGAAAAAAATGTTACCTTGAAAAAAAAAATCAGTTTAAAAATAAGATGCTTCAATTAAAAAAAAGTTACCTTAAAAAAATATATTCTATTGAAAAAATTGAGGTCAATCAAAAAAACAAGTTTTCAATCAAAAAAAGTTTCTTAAAAAAAAAAGTTTACTTTACTTTACTATTACTTCAACTGTTTTATTGAATTGAAACAAATGTTATGTGGCCATGTTATGGTTAGGAAGTTTGTGTCCTAAATATTCAATCCAAAATTAAGTTGATTCAACCAACAAAAGTTTTTGTTTTAATTGAAGTGGAAAAAGTTGGGCGTGTGTTCTTCCCCATTGGTCAGACATGTTTGAGAGACAAGTGGCTAATCAGCTGTTATCTAAACATCAGCAAAGATTAGACATATTCAAGTAAAAAATAGTCACATCCTATTTTCCATCACAATCTGGACCAACTTCTCTTATTTAAACGTTTGTTTTGGTCATCGTACGTTTTATATTATTTTAATTAAAACGTAACTAAGCTAGCACAATAGCTACGTTGCAGAGTAAACGTCACTAATCGTTAGAAGCAAACAACTTTGTTCATTTTAAGACGAAATATACGTTGAAAACTTAAACAGTCTGCTAGCACGTCAGTGCATCGCTGAGGTCTGAAGTAAAACTCTCCACATTCCTCCTGCGAGGGAACAATCGGGTTCTTCATTAAAGGAAGGCGTGCCAGTGCTCATAGACGTCCACACAACACAAGTGGCTTTTTGTAGTTTAAGAACTTTCCATGACTCCAGCGAAGGAATCTAATGGAAATGAATGAAAACCTCACAAATGCTAGGCTACAAAAAAGAGGAGGTTTTTTTTTTAGAAAGGTCAAACCGAGTGAATTCGGGGTTCAATTTTCGAATCAGTAAATAGTGAATTCATTGTCTATTCTGCTGCTCATCTCTGGCAGACCTTGAATCCGTTTCCGATTAGGTAACTCACTCTCACCACTTGATAACGTGAATTGGTTTCTCTCTCTAGATCGGGATGACCTCCATACCGAGCAACGACCCAGATGCTTGCTGTTTAAAAAAAAAAAAAAAGTGGTCGTCTGCCTCCTCGACACTTTACTGGCTGTTTATTTACCAGCAGCCAAACTACATATTTAATGCAGAAGCTCTTCCACGCCTCCGATAGCTTGTTTACAAGGACTGAAAGAATAAGGGCAAAATTGTTTCATAGTCGAGCACGTCAGGATCAAGTGTTTATTCCCAGTTTTAACATGTTTACTTGTTTGTTAAACACGGTATTTTGTGTGAACAAGTCCTAAACTACAGATTTATAATCATTTCTCGTACCATCAACAAGAGAGTCAGACTCGGGTCACATCTGGGCGAGTACTAGACATATGGTTGCAAGAAAACAACCCACTTGTTAACCCGCATGCCGGATGCCCCCCCCCCCCCCCACATTAAGTCTGACTAATACCAAAGACACATATTTAATTTTTTTTCCATAACAAGTACGTGACAAAATGAGAACATTTTTTTATTTCATCCATTTTTTTGAGATGCTAAAAAAAAAATCTAGACCGTGTGTTCTTTGTTATATTCTACACTTAACTACATACTTTTGATCTCAAAGATCTAGCTTGAAGTATATCAAAATGTTAGGGCCTAAATTTTTTATGAAAAATTTCTGACTTTTTTCTATCAAGAACTTCTTGGAAAACAATACATGTTTACGGAAAAGTTTAGGGACGCCTGATTTAAAGCCGATATAAAGTGCTGATTCCTTGGGATTTAAATTCAAGACCAATATGTCCCTTTTCTTTGTCTCCATCGTTCTTGGACCAAGTGTCCAAACCAACCTTATTTGACCTGACTTTGTCTCACAAACTTTTTAACATCAGTTCTCTGATCTACTTATTTCCGAAGCTGGTCTTTGTGGTCTCACCCAATAAAAACCTCGGTATCTTCATCTTTGACTCTTCTAACCCTGCTTTATGTCTTTGTGTCTGAGCTATTGTCTCGTCAAATCTTTGTTAAACTTTCCTTCAGATTGACTCATTCGCTTTGAAATAATTACTGTTGTTACTTTAGCCAGTGGACAGGAAATAAATCTGTATTTTAATTCATTTTGAGATTGTTGCTTTAGACTTCAATTATCATGACGAGCATCGAAACGGAAACCAACACAAGGGTGTTTTTCCTCTCCATTTAATAGGTAAATAGCAGATTTTAAATCATCGTCCAGGACATGTCATTACCCAGCACCAGCTTCAATACTTCAATATCCACCTACGACTTCAGAGAATTGGCAACTCAGCTTGAATATATATAGATACTGTATCTTCATTAATTAAAAAAAAAATCACAACTAGTAGAACTTTTTTTTTTTAAATGAACCATTTCTATACTCTCTTAGTTCTCCAAGGATCAGAGACACATGCAACCAAAAGACCACATAAGGCCCCCATGCCCGACATTGCCTTCATATGGCTCAGAAGAACCAGATGTGGGCAAAGTCATCATTTCATAACAGAACTAATAAACAATCTGGTCGACGTATGATAAGGTCCAAAAATAAATCAGTGAAGATCAACCTCAGAAAATACATATTTTCTGAAAGCAAACAACAAAGAGAACAACACAAACTTCTCAAATATCCTGAATAAATCACAACACAATCAATAACCCAACTTTGAAAAATATATATATATATATTCATTAAATAATAAAATTACATTGGTAAAAAGAAAATGTTTTTAAAAATTGATATAGATATTTAATTTCGTTTTTTTTTTTTTTTTTAATCTTTCAAGAGTTTATGTTTTTTTTCATTCTGCACTTATTACGCCACTGGCAACACGCCTGATTCTGATTATATACACATTTTGATTTATATTTATGATAACTGTCAAAATGATATCATACATTCGAGTGAAATTAAAACATTTTCTTTCATGAGCATTAATACAACTATTAATTGAATGTGTACGGATAAGAATTTTACCATTTAGCGTTTTAATATTTATCTTTATTAAATACGTTTTTGTGTATTTACGCGTTTAAGATTCGCAGTTTTATTCGCCAGTACATGGTATACACACGTGGAATTTTTCGTGGTTGAGATATTTGTACCTAATATGTATTCAATTAGAGACATGTTTAATGTATTGTATGTTATTAATCGAAAATAAATATCGGTGTTTAAATTTCTTATATTTTTCATTGTCCGGTAAGACAGTTTGAAAGTTCGGTGTAAACCTGTTTTTGGGGTTCATTCGTCATTTATTTGTTCAATCCCTCTGTTTTTTAAAGATAAAGTGATAAAGTGTGTTCATTGGCAGAACGCAAGAATGTTTAAAAGTGTGTTTTCTCTCAACACACACACACACACACACCCCAGGTCTGTGCGCGCACCTGATGCCAAACGTTCTCGCGCTTCCGTCCCCCGGTGTCTCACATATGGCACAAGATCGAACCAAACGGATCACTCACGCTGCTGTTCTGTCCGGACCAGTGGACCATGGCCTGGTTATGGGATGAATCCCCGGTCAGTGCGAACATGGTGCTGTTAAGTTTCTGCTCGTCTGCCTTCGAACCGGTTGCTCTTCGCTCCTCGGAGTTCCAGCGCAGCTCCGAGCGCTTCTCTCTGCGTCCAGCCGGACCAGAACCGACACCATCCAGCCCAGTGACGGGATCAACTTTCACATCTGTAAACTTCTTGTGGATTCCAGAATTCCGCCGTGGTTCCGCCCGATCTCTGGCGCATTTGGAATCGGTGCAGCGAGTCTCCACGGACCGAACCCCACGACCCAGAACTTCCCCCTCCACGGCCACCAGAACTCCCTTTTTAATCCCTCTCTGGCAGGACCTGCAGGTGATCTCAGCCGTGGAGCTCTGGCAGGAACAGAGCAGGAGGAAAAAGGCGAACCAGGACGCACGGTGCCACTCCATGGCTGCGGACAGAACACGAGAAACGCTCCACAGAACTGCTCTTCTTCGAGATGGTCTCGGATGGTCGTGCTCAAGTGCGCTGCTGTGAACAAAGTGCGTCTGAGCCTATAAGTGGTCCAAGTTGCAGGATCTGTTCCCATCTGGGGGAGGAGCTGACAAAGCTTCCACGCCAGAGATGGAGGATCATTTTGACTCTCTCGTGTCTGACCTGCTCGATCGGAACCGCCCGCTCGCTTGTGACTGGCGTTTTTTTTTGTTTTTTTTAACACTGTTGCTTCTTCATTAAATAAAATCCAAAATATCCTTTCCGTCTCAATGCCTGGAAGCAGAACTTTAAGACGTTTGTTGGAGAACAAGAAAAAATGACTAAACTTAAGTTTCGAGTTATAAGTGGGTTTAAATATTTACTGGAAATATAACACAAAATTCAAGCTTCACTCATTGTCTATGTCGACTAAGAGTTGGGATTCTTTTCAGAGTAATTCAATTCAATTCAATTTTTTATTTATTTAAAGTGTCTTATCATAACAAAGTTATCTTAAGACACTTGAGTACAGTTGAAGTAAGACTATAGTTGATTAAGGAAAAACAGATCCCAGCAATTCAACAATGAGCAAGAAGCGAAACACTGTGCAGTGAGCTATGGTGAGGAAAAACTTCCTTTTAGAAGGCAGAAACCTCTGATTTTGTAATCTATTCTTTTAAGAGTAAAAGGCAAAAATGTATGTTTATTATAGCAAATGGATCTCAGTTGTCTTTGTCCAAAAATACACACTTATATAATAAAAACATCCAAATACCTCCATACTGCCCGTCTGTAACGTTTGTATTTAAACTTCTACACAAGGAGTTGTTAAAAAAAAGAAAAATAAAGATAAGTATATAACTAAAATAATAACGATCAGTGGCTCAGCTGCTGCCAAAAGTCTCTCCTCATTCAAACACGTAAGTGCAAAGTCAGCTAAAGAAAATCTTAAATTATAGACACGTTTTTTCCTCTAACAATTCCTCATGTGGAAGTTTCAACACTAGATTTATGTTACAGACGAGCACTATGGAGGTATTTGGATGTTTTTAACTGACTTTTTGAACGAAGATGAAGACAAAGACAATTGAGCTTTAGTTGCTACATTAAAATGAACAAACATGTTTGTCTATAACTCTAATAAGAACTGATTACTCTGAAAATAATACCAACCCTTAGTCGACATGAGGCTGAGTAGAAAAAAAGTTTGAATGACTTTAAAGTAAATTTTGTCTGTGAGCTAAATTGACTTGTTGATAATAAATCTAAAACTGAAAAGTTAACTTGAATAAATTGTAGAACATAAGCGCTGCTCTCAGTTCAACTGCACAATATAAATGTCATCTTGAATATAGAAACATCAACACAAACGCAAAAGTTAGATTGATTTTGCTAATTTGTTGCACAAAATCAGATTTATGTATATTAAAGTTTTAAAGCAAGAGTTGAAAAACAAGAAAGTTGCATTCATCACAGCCTTGTGTCATTTGTTCATATTTAAATAAAAAATATTCAAAATGATAGGAAATGTGTTGACATTTGGTGGTGTTTTATTTTGTATAAACTCCAAAACAATTTTTGAACATGACGCTCTCTTTATCTTTCTTGGTAATAAGTCATTTCTCTGAATTAATTTTTATTTCCTGAAACACCATCCTGTTTTTCATGTTTTGTTTGTTTGTAATTATTCTAAATAACCAACAAATGTAAATCATCCACAAACACCTTCGTTACCGAGTGTGTATGTGAAGCAAGATTGAGTCTCCTTTGCATTCAAAGATAATTCTGCAGAACCACGTTGCTTGCACTGTAAATATTTAACAGCCTCGGACTGGAGAAAATACATTAACTATTAAATTGGACTACGTGTCGGACGCGTCATCCAGTTTCGAATGTTTCATTAAAAACAAATAATTAGGTTAGGATTGGTGTGAGGAGTTGGGCTCGGTTGAGTTTAGTGCCTTCAAGTCTTTTTAGCATTCAGAGGATTCAGCAGAGCTGCATGGATTACACATTTAAGTCCTTAGTTTCAGTCTACTGGACCCTCTTTCAATAACCAATGAAGCCGGGATCAGAATACATTGTTCTTCAAGGCTTTTCAAGGAGATACATCTGTTTAATTAATTTAAATCAAATTGAAATTCAATTGGAACACTGACCTCACAAGGGCCACATGAATCCCACCTGATGTCTCTTTCAGGCTGCTACATTTCTAATTTAGGCTTGAGTAACTCCTGATTTAACAGTGATTTTAATTTACTACATATTCCTCGTTGATGATAAACACAACATTTCTTCATTTATCATCATTTATATGAAGAAAGCGTGTCAGTCTTATCCATGCATCATTTTATGAACCAGTGAACGATCCCTGATCAGTTCTGTGTGTGCTGAAATCATCGTCCTCCACATAATCTGCTCCCGTCTGCATGTCCCATCGGCAGTAAAATTGATTCTTTTGGATGCAAAAAGCTGCAGCAATATCACAGCAGGGCTGTCGCGTGACGCAAGGGAACCTTTCACGTTTACTTTGATATTTTATGGTTGACTTGAACACTTCCCAGATGAGAGTTCAAATTGATCGATGAAAAGGTGAAGTAATAGAAGAGCTCTGTAGGACATGGAAAATATTGATTCGGTTTCACTCTCATCAAATCAGGAAAAAGAACGTAGGAACTGATTCTACTCATTTTGAGTCAAGACTACAATCCTTTAATGTATTAACTTTGCTGTACAGGGAAAGAGCATTCCTACATATTAACGCTTTTGTTATCTCAGGATCCAGGTGACCTGGAGGCGCGATAAATGTGTTTGAAATTATTCCTTGTGTTGTCTCTTGGTCAAGGTGAACAACCTCTGCTGCATCTGTAGTTCACCTGAATTCAACTTGAACCAGAGACAACACAAAGAATACCTTAAACACGTTTGTTTTCAGACCTCCGAGTCACTTTGACCCTGAGATAACACAAGGGTTAAGAGGAGTCAAAACAAGTCCTGGTTTTATAAATCTCCGGAATGGCTCTTCCGAACAAGACGCCCAGTTGGATCCGAGAAGATCGTTCATGCAGATATATTTAAATAGTAGTTGTAGTGAAAACCAAAAACGTTCATTCAAAATCAGCAACAAATAACCAAATAACCAACAACAAATAAATCTCTCTTAAGGCCGGGCCAGTAACTTCACTTTCAAACCTTTCTTTCTGATACATTTTGCGCCTCCATTGGCAATAAATAACGTGGCTGCCTGGAAAATCTTGAAAATCATCTTAAAACGGCATACCAAACTAGACTGGTGCTTCGTTAGCACTCAATTTCCATCCATAAATTGAATTTATATCAGCATTGCAAATTGGCTGAGCCTGACCGCGGCGCAGCTCGGTTGAGACACAGCTGAAATGCAATAATTGGATAATCCATTTTGGAATTAAAACTCTAACATTTATGACAGTGAGGAATCACCCTAATATGGATGGAGGCAAGTTAATGCTTGAACAAAAGTCTCCACTATTATAGCACCACACTCTAGCCAGAGCCTATACAGAACATTTTCCACCTCCAGTCCATCCATCCATTTTCTTGTGTCCTCCCTTGTTCTACCTCGAAGAGAGACTCCTGACGGCTACAGAGCAAACTCCACCTTTAGCAATCTTGTCCTCACAGTCACTTTAAACACGTTGATCACAGGAAAACCACGTTATTGATTAAAGAGCGACTAATGTGTTGATTTAAGTGTGTCTTAAACTGATCTTGGACCTCTATTGTATCATCAGCATATGTAAAAATGATCTTGAGCCCCGCCCACTGAAAACTCTTTGTTTTTCTGGAGATTAAATCTTGTTCACCAGAGCCACACCCACTCTGCGTTGATTGGTGAATCCCGGAAGTTTCCATCTCCAATGGACTTATTGTATAAAAAAAAGCGTGTCGTGATTACAGCTGGTTGGAGGAGTGAAGACCATTATTACGTCATAATGGACTCTGAGAGAGACTTACTGTATATTTGAGAGGAAGACTTCAACATTTAAAAAGTGGGAGTCAGGAAAGTTTGGTTTTAACAATAGTTGCCCTTTAAAGATGAAGCACTTATGATCACTTTCATTTTTCTATAGGTCTTAAACAGGCTCATAAATAATTCAGCATTAAAAATCCAAGCAAGGCGTTATTCAGGTTCACGGGCCGTAGCCATCTTGAGGCGTGACTCATAGTGACCTGCGACTGGACTCACATTTAATTTATTTTTATCGAATTTTCCGTGTGGTGAAATAGAATGTGTGCATATTAATCAGAGGACTCAAACAGAATCTAAGATTTCAAATTGTGAGATCCTGTAAACAACTTCTCTTTTACAAAAAGGATAACTGAATGTCTGCTGTCCAGTCTGAGTGAAAATTGCTAATGGTTCTCAAGTCCCTTTCCTTGCTCTTCAATAGCTGGTCAGTAGGCTTTGAATGGCAAACACAGAGTATTATTTTTGAACAAAGACTTCGATGTTTATCGTTAATTAACCTAAACTAAAATAAAAACGTACATGTTAGTTTTACATTATTAGTGTGAGATAGATTCAAATCCCACTCCGTTCTCTTAAACAAGTTAGTTTGTTTAATATAGTTTTAAAAAAAGCTTTAAAAAATGGTCTACTGTTACTAAAGTGTAAACCCAAGTCTCCCGTCTCATGTTTAAAATGTTGAAGTCCTCTTCTCCAAGATGCTGTAAGTCCAGCATCATGACCATGTATTATTTAACTTATTACTTCATAACTTCTCCCACGTTTAAAATGTGGGCGAACAAGAGGTTACAAGAGCGGAGTCCATTATGACATAATAAAACAATATTAAAAACAAATCACTTATGACGTCATCACATTTGTAGATTAACAAAGATTTGATTGTACATTTGAATCTTTAATATTTTACACAAGTGACATTTCATTATGTTCATTATAGATTCACACAAACAATAATAGTTACACAATGTGTTATTTTTTTCTCTTTTTTAAAGGTTTGGTTCATAAATGTTTTTTAAAATTTTGTATTCTTTACTCAACTCCCCCATTTCTTAAAGGACTAATTTTCACCAGCTCGACCCGTGCGAACATGCTTGTCTTTGCTAACATTGGTAATTGACCTGAGCTGCTGCGTTACCACACCACGACAATAATCCCGAGCTAATGAAGTCTTTGAGTTCCAGCACCTTACACCGCCTTGCACACCTCTCACCTGATGAGCTCTTGGCGCTGCTGTGAATGTTTCAATTAAGGAGTCGTTTGAGATTCTCAGTGGCATCAAGGTCCACAGGGGGAGGAATGATGCGCGGGTAGTCATGCGTTGTCGGTTCACAGTCTCCAGATGGTTACACACAGAAGACTTTACTGTCTGCACTTTCTATGATACGCTTAGATGTCTGTTGGATCTTCAGGACTCAACAGTCTCTTAAGCGTTGTTACTTACAGGAAGATGAAGCTACATCATTTGTTTCGTGGCTGCTTTATTTTCGTTTTATTTTATAGGATTGTAAAGTCACACAAGTTTGAGCTTGAACAGTTTCCCCCTTCTCTTCCATCCCTGGTTCTGATCCCACCTGGCAGCTAAACTTAAAGAAAGAGTTTCTTCAGTGGAAGATAGAGAGAGTCATTTATGGTGTGTTCAGGACTCCTTGCAAATGTGAAACAAATAGCCAAATGATTGAGTAAGGCTTCATTTACACGCCAGGATGATGTAGGGAAGCCATATAGTCCAGGTTTAGGTCTGACTGTCAGAAATTAAATCTACATTGAAAAACGAGAGGGATATCGGAAAGACAGAGCTTTAAGTTTGGGTCAACATCACCATTCTCTGCACAAACATGCACCAGAAGTTCCTTGAAAACAAAATGCTTATGGATGCAGCCAGGAAAGGGCAAACGTATTGCAGATAGAGATTCAAGTTTTTCAACAAGTCAATGGGTCTCAGATCATTTAAAATGGCAAATTAAAGATGCATTAATTATCCCAAGTTAGGATCAATGAGTCCCTCCGATTTCTTCTAGAAGATGTGGATTATTATCCCACAAATATCATAACATTTCAATCCACACTGTTGGAGAAATTAATATAAAATCATGACAATGTCAAGGTTTATGATGCTATAACTGGCATGAAGGTGAGGACATCACTCTTATAAATCCACATTAAAAAACACCTTTTTTAAACTGCTTTGCCTGTTTTAACACTAAAATCTCACTCTTGTCATTCTCTTAAACTTGTCAGCCCTGTGAGTACAATATCATCATGTTTTGTTTGTTTGTTGTGTACTTTATTTATTTAACTACTATCACCAAATTCACGTTCAAATTCCAATTTTATTTCCCATTTTCTACTCACTCTCATTTTAGGATTAATTTCAGAGTAATCTTTTCTTATTAAAGTAATAGACAAAAATACAAGTTTTAATCAAGCGACTGGAGCTCAGTTGTTGTCAGCTTTGTTTTCGTCCAAAAAGACACTATGGAGACATACTGCTCGTCTGTATTGATGCCTCGATATAAGGAATTATTCATAAAAACTTTATATATATATATATATATATATTAAATACATTTAAGCTAGTTTAAAACTAGGTATGAAACAATACATATTTTTGAAGGTCGATAATACTCCCTACCCAGGTTGCATGTTGTCTGCTGAGCGGCCTCAGCAGGTGGATTTAGCTGGAGGCTGCTGCCATATTGAAGATCTGGATTCTCACAGAGTAAGATTTACGCTCACACAATAATGGAAATATCTGCTTTATGTTGTCTAGTCTGCCACTTTATGAATTTATGTAGCCATTGTTTGTGCATTTATTGTGTTAAACAACCATTCAGTTACTCACCACATCCTAGTTTGGGAAGAAAACCAGAGGGACTGAACCAACCAGTTTAGAAAGGGGGGTTTTGGGGGTGGTAATTTGGCATTTCTTATCGACATGATGTGTTTTGTTTGGATATTCTTTTGTAAGATATTTGGTTAGTTAATTTATTATATTCAGAGATCAGGGGGAAGTTGAACAAAGGTATCAAGTGTCCCCAGAATGTTCTTTCTGGATTTAATTGAAATTAAACCTGGCGGACATTTGCTTTGTATTTTCGATCGATTGATTTATTGTCGAATATTTTTGTGAAATTGTTAACAGTTTCTCAAATTAGAAAATAAAAATATATAAACCAGATTTTTTTGTTACTTTCTTTGGTGGAGCATCACCTGTTGCGACACTGCTGACAAGGATACTGGGAAAGGGTACTTTAGTCTGTTAAAATAAAGGTAGATTGATATACACTGACTTTTCAGTTCAATATTCACCTGTTCCATTATTTTTTGTTGTATGTCTGTTGGAGAACTGGAATTACTATTTCTGCATGTATGTATACATTTTAGATACTTATAAGGCAATAGATGTTCTGCATTGTGCCACTGAGCTCTGATAAAGAGATGTATTGAATAAATCTACAAAAATACAAAAACTGTGAACAAATACAGGAATATATTTCTCTTCTGTTAAACGTACAATTCCATTAAGATACATTATAGATCAATTGATTTCTAGCAAACAATTGACTAAGCTGTTCAGCCTCTCGGGCCCAGTTGGATCAAAAGAGCAGTAGAGCTGCAAACATGTGATAAGAAACATCAGGAAATCGCTGAATGATTTTACCCCTGGGAATCACCTACAGCAAAAACAATATAGGACCCAAAACAGAACTTGGAGGGACTCCAACAGATCCACCGATTCAGACCTCATTTGATTGGAAGATACAGAAAGGTATGAAGAGAACCACTGTAACACTGCTCAGACACCACCTTCTCCAAGATCTTGGACAAGAAAAGGAGCTTAGTAATAGGCCTGAAATTACTGAGTTCAGTCGGGTCTAAACCTGGATTTTTGAGCAAAGGCTCCACAATGGCATGATTAAATGCATTAGGAAAAACCCCTGTGGAAAGGGAGAGGTTAACCATTTTGGTAACCCAGGGGCCAATTTCATCAAACACTTTGATAAAGAGCCTACAAGGAAGGACATCAGACGAGCAAGACCAGTGCTGAAATATCACCCAGAGATACAGCACTGAAGGAAGACCACAAGGAGGAGACAGGCTCAGTGACAGCAGGGGTTCCACACAAAGGGGGAGGGATTTTCTCTTTGATCAATTTAATTTTGTAAATTAATAAATCTCAACAATGCATTGCTGTCAGCTTCACAGAATACAGGCGTGATTTGAGTAGCAGATATGAGAGAATTGATCATGTCAAACAACACTTTGGTGCTATTCTTATTTGCTGCTACCAGTTTTCTGATGTAATCAGATCTGGCAGATTTTATCATCTCATTGAATGAGGACATCAGATGCCTGAAGTGAAGTCTGTGCACCTCAAGTTTAGTAGACTTCCAGAGATTCTCAGTCTTTCGACAAAGTCTCTTCAGACTTAGGAGAGCTTCATTTGTCCAAGGACACCGTTTTTTCTGAATTGTCAGGTTGGATTTAACAGGTGCCACTTGATCCAGTATTTCAACACAATGATTACTCAAACAGTGAATCAAATTGTCCACGTTTAGGCAGTCATTGAAGAAAAGAGGGTCAAACATAGCAGAAAAAACTGTCTGCAGTATCGGGTGAGAAGACACGCCTCTGAGATCTAACCTTTAAGGGCTTGGGTTCAGGGATGAAGTCCGGGTTAAACAAGACAAGAGAATGATCACTCAGATGATAAAGATGAACAAACTCTTCCTCACTCTGCCATTTATCTGAAAGACACAATAAATTCAACTTTTCTCTTCTGAAGAGCTCTTTTAGAGAAAATGATTTATTTGCAATGGAGCAGGAATTCAACAGGCAGCGCTGATGACATCACTGAGGCAGTGACAGCGGAGCACAGCAGGACCTTATTGCACCGAATTGAAAAGAGGAAATGAAAACATCTGACCACCACTCCTGTGCTGTGTAGGCTCCAGGATAACTGTTGAGATCCAGGCAAACGGCAGCGTTGATGCGCTGTCACACACATCACAGGGAGTAATGTAGTGCAGACATCGAGCATTTCCGATGATGTCAGAGTCCAGTCGAGCTGCAATGTGTCTTCTCTTGACATGAATCCCAGAATGGGAACCTCTTCTCGATATCTTGCGGAACTCGCCTGGTATCAGACAGAGCAGCAGATAATCTGGAGAGTCAGTGTCGAGGAAAAACGCTCGATCATAACTGTCCCATGTGTAAAAGTCCTCCATCGACCTTCTGATGCTAAACAGAGAGTCACGTTCATACATCCGTAAGGCTTGAGACATATCCTTTGAGAGATGAGCATAATATTAGCATGTAGTAGTGAAAACATTTTTTTTGCCACTAAATAGCAGGAGCCAACTTCAGGTGCTGTCGATCATAGGCGCCGCCGGAAGCATCATTGGCATGTCTGTGTTTGAAGGATGAGGTTTTTAATTTTATCTTAAAAATAGCAAACTTAAATTTCTGACAACACTAACCCATGAAAAGCTGTGATTGTTTCAGTTGTTTTGAGTGTTCACTTACAGATTTAGGATAATGGGTTCTGTTCTTTTCCTCAGTAGGTCAAACCGTGACCGACAGTTTGGTGCTGGAAAACTCTATGAAATCCTCTCGATGACAAAGTGGTGGCGCTGCCAAAGCTGTATTCATCAATCTAGAAAGTCATGAATATCTGTGAACCATAACTCAGCCAGTTAAAACACACAAGAGAAATTGTGAAAATCTCTGGACCAGAGAAGTTCCTAAAAGAGTTTCCCTATGCAATTGATAAAAGATGGAGGATCAGAAAAGACTGTTTTATCTTATGATGATGGATGTGTTCAGGCTGACAGCCACCACACCGAAGACCGATTAAATGGGGGCTATGAGTGTGAAATGGTTGATATCGCCTCAGTGGTTCAGCTTGTCAACTCCAGATGTTTGACCCTGTCATTTCTGTTGTTTCTTAGAAGATGGACTTGCTGACGCAACTGAGAGCGCTACCTGGCTTTTGACTATAGGGCCAGTCAGAGATGTTGAGCTTCAATCCATAAAGAGTCTTCGTTGCAATTTGTTAAGTAGAGTATAACACATTTCTGAGCCTTAGTTCCATCCAAACCTGATGATTGAGTCTTATGGCCCCATCATGGACAATCATAAACCGTTTCATAGCAGTGTCTGCCCATGAGATTATTCTCCAGTTAGCATCTGTCATCAAATTATAGTTTAGCTTGATTCCAGAGATTAGTAAATGGTGCGTTTGGCTTAAATGTGAAGGGGGATTTCCTTTTCACTCAATGCTAATGATTACAAGCAAAGAGTGGCATTGAGTGGGTTCTGAAACTGAGGACAATGCTTCATGGGTTCAATATTTGCTCCAATTATTAAGTGATAAACAGAGACAAAACTTATTTTCTTTACTGTCCTGTTTATCATCGTAAGTGTTTATACGACAACAGCGCAGCACAAAATACATCATTAGAGTGTGAACACATAAACTCACTTCCTATGAAGGATCCTGTCCACAAAACCCAGAACCCAATCACAAGTTTAAAATGCGGTCATTCTTTCAACCACAGTATTTGAAATGTCCCTCGGCTGAAATAATGTATGGACGCAATGTGAAATGAGAATCCATGGCTTAGGTCGGTGGGTGAATTAATAAAGTGGCATCGCTTCTCCAGCTCATTACAGCAAAGTAATTAAAGTGATACTGTGCTATCACACTATTTAAGTCTGAGGATGTGACACCCAGGCAGTTGGGAGACCAGCAAGTGTTTAGCAAACATGCTGTGTCGGGAAACTGGGAAGCTTCTAAACCCTCGGGGTGTCGTTAGCTTGGTGGCATTTAAAAGTACGATCACAGACACAATGCGAGAAAGCCACAAAGATACTCAAAGGTCGCGGATAGATGAATGGAGCTGTTTGTTAAGGTCTCCTTCCATATTTCTAAACATACCAAGGTTAATCAGAGACACAATTGTTTTGAGGTGTGAGGTATGTAGGTTTTTAATCATAATTATCTACCCAAAGATATTGACAGGTGACTTTTCCAGAATGCGCCCCCCCCCCCCACACACACACACACACACAGTAATATATAGTAATTAAACATTAATTCTAATGTCTTTCTAGACCAGGGTCACGAAGCGCTTTAACAAACAAAAACAATACACAGCTAAAATACATGCTTTAAAAGGCCAATACACATAAGACAAACACAGGAGTCCCAGAAAATCAGGAAAACTTTTCCTAAGTTTAGAGATTTTTCTCAGTTGTTCATTAGGATGAATAAACTTTTCCTATCTCTGCCATGTCTCTGAAATACAGAATATATCCAACTTTTCTCTTGTGAAGAGATAATTCAGAGAAAAGGATTTATTTGCAATGGAGTGACAATTCAACAAGCAGCGCTGATGACGTCACCGAGGCAGTGACAGCGGGACCTTTCAGGGCTACTCCAGTGGTCACGTGGGTTACAGCTGGACCATGTGGGTAACTGCTTAGCTCAGCATTTACCATAACAATATCGCAGGAGCCAACTTAAGGTGCTACTTAACAGGTGACCAAAAAAAAGATTGCAGGTACAAATCTCTGCAGGGTGTCTATAGTCTCTCTAAGACATAATACAAAATGGGACAGAAAGATGAAGCCCTGCATCAAAACATACAGTGGTTGACTAGTTACTTGGGAAATTGTCCGTAGATATTTGTTTGTGTGTTTGAATGGTTGTATGTCTTTGTGTGCCCTGCGACAGACTGGCCTTATGTCCAAGGTTTTCCTCGCCTCTTGTCCGAAGAAACTGGGATATGATCCAGTGCCCCTGTGACCGCCATAAGGAAATAAGTAGTAGAGAGTTGGTGGATGGATGGATAACTTTTAGGCAGATATTATGACCTTTGCAGATCAGAATCCATAAATTCTGGTTCCTTAAGTTTGTGTTTATTAATAAAAATAATAAACAAGAGGCGAACAGCAGTTTGAACTATTGTTTGACTTTATCCTGACTAGACTGTGTATCAACTCAGACAGTGAACAGGTTCCACTTACACAACACTTAACAGTTCATCACAACCACAACAAGTTTAACTGAAAAGAAGGGGGATTTCACCAACCAAATATCTTGGATAAATGGCTTGACTGGCACGTGTCAAGAACAACTTTTATTCACTTTAACCTCACACCTGTTCACACGCTGCGCCCCACAGGAGAACAACCGGCTTGTCAAGTTTCTGTGATTGCAATTAATCAAATAAATCACTCCTAACGACACAATGTTTACTTTCCGCACTTCCAGTTCCTGACCTCGCCTTTGCCGCTGTGCTGATTAAGATGAATAATATGGCTTATAAATACTGTGCGGCGCCACACAGTTCGCTTCTCATCTCCCAGTGCCTGCAGCTACAATAAAGGAACAGAAGAATATTTAATGTAAAAACTATAAATGAAAGAAAAATGTTTCACCTTCCGGTTCCTTTTATCTGCCACACATCTCCTCTCCGAGTTTGGACTCCGATGACACTGTGCAACACATAATTTTTAACGCAGCCACATTAAATTATTCACCAACTTTGCAATTTTTATGAGCGAGGTGATTACATAGTGAAATGGTACTGCGGGCAAAACACTTCAGCTGAATGAGAGAGAGAAAGAGAGGGATAGAGAGCTAGACCTCCTAACATGATAAAAGGAAGATTTCTTTTTTAGGTAGAAGAATCTTTTATAATGAGAGTCATAACCTGTGGCTGGGCAGGAAGTGCCAATAAGGGTTTTTATGGCTCAGCAAATGGCTTTAATATAGTCACTGACTCCAACTTGTCATATTTGTATTTCTCTTCTTCCATTTGATGAATTTCTTTGTGTGTTCAGCATAGTATCTGATTACATATCTATCTACGAAAACCACGTCCTGGCTGGATCCATAGTGGGTCATGGGTTTACCTCCAATTTAAATACTCTAGAAAGTTAAGAGACTCTTGAATTTTTTCCTAAAACAGAACATTCTGCCAAACCCAAGTCAAACCTATGCTTGGTTTGAGGTGACATTTCTCCGCAGGGTGTACTTCAAAATAAGGTGAGAGGCTTTACTAAGTGTCCATCCAAGAGGAGACGTCATGGGAATCTTGGTTGGATATACAGTATTTGCCAAATTATCTGATAACAACACTCTTTCACAAGAAATATACAGGTTTTTTATGTGCCAGACCTAGTGTGAGTGGACTAAGATGGGGGTTGAAACTATGATCTGGTGTGAAAGTGGAATGGTTCGTTCTGTATTCCCCCTACTTTCAATTTTCTATAATCATTGCAGGAAAAAAAAAGTGCACGAAAAGCAATCTTGATCATAAATCATTTATTATTGACTAAAAAAAAAATCAGCTTTCATTCCGAAGTCATTGAAACACATTTCTTCTTCCATAGCATGAAGTAATGAGAGATGCCAGGTGGCACCATCTATCACTCTTAATCATTTCCTGCACATTTCCTCAAGACCACCTTTATTGAAAGCATCAATCTTTGTGCCATTGAGGCTGTGGATAGAGATGGATGACCCTGTAAGTCTTTGACCCCTAATGAAGTTCTAACAAATGTTTTCACTCAAGAGCATACTTCCATCAGTAGTGGTTTATGGCTGAACATCGAAGAGCACACTTTAATATAAGTGAGAACTAATAACCCAGAGGAGGTAAACATAAACACGACACATGTTTTAATGAGCACACAAGTGAATCAGAAACATGTCTAGAACAGTAAAGATTATTATATAATATTGTAAGTACTGTATTGATGAGCAAACACAATGTATGATACCTGGTGATTTAAGTCAGTGAGAAAGAGGTTTGACTCATGGCTTACAAATGCAGATTGTAATACTGAATAAGTCAATTACTGAACAAATATTGTGCAGGGTGTGAAACATTGACGCCTGGTATTTCACATACACACACCAAGGCACATAAACCAAAATGAAAGATTCCCCTGAGCCTCTCTTCGCAGTAAATCAACCTGAAAACATAATCTCATTTTCAATCTGTGTGTTCTGCACGCCTGCTTTTTCATTGGCATCCCTGTTGGTTTCAGTGCCAAGTTGGTGAAACTGCAGAGGCAGCAGATGTTCTGCTGTAGTGATGTTAAATATCACCCAGGAAGTCATCTCCTGAAACACATCAGGCCCTTGTAATTGTGGTTCCATAATGTGATGGACTTCGGAGTGTCTTAGCTTTCACTATCAACCATCAATCAGGACCTACGGCAAGATCTTATCACCAACTTGGCCAGGACAGACTGAGAACCACATTTTAAAGTTACAACGACACCACTATAAAATATTCTCATAATGTTTGTGATGATACATCGACTTACAACTAGTTGATTGACTCTTCAACGATGGCTTGAGGTGGTCTGTGTCATTTTTACTGCCAATATAAATGTTTGAGGAGGGTGTTAACCTCCTGCCACATTAAAAAAAACTACAAATAACCTTTTAAACGACAAACAGTACTTCCACATTTCTGCTTTCGGACCAAATACTGAGGTCTGTTAGATAAACACGCTATTTTGATGGCAGAAGATGCTCAAAAGAAAGCAAAAAAGGTTAAAAAACAGAGTATAACCAGATGAAACACAGTCAAGGATCAACACTGGCTAGCCACGTTATAGTTCACAGTTGCACACACACTGACACAACCAGACTGATACGAGGGATCATTTTGAGATAAAAATCTCCATGTATTAATCTCCATTTTAGTCCTGATGTGTGTAGTTCACTTCAGTAGCTCCTAACTTTGAAGGTAACTATGTCAGTTAGTAAACTTGACATCTTCAAGTCTGATAAGATATTTAGTTATTTTTATGTGTGTCCATTGTACATTGTTTTGTTTTTTTCTATTTATATTTCATGTTGTATTGCTAATTATTGTTATTCTCATCTCATATTTATCTAGTAAAACATTGTATCACTTTGTGTGATGTTTATATAGCGCGTTTATTTCTATTGTATACTTATGTGTTTCTCTTGCATTACTCTTGATCGATTTAAATAGTTTGCATGTTATTTCTACAGTAATAAAAGAGAAAATAACTTCTCCTCTAATCCTCGTAACAAAACCTCAAACAGCAACAGACCAGAGTTTAATCTAAAGTCTTAATCTAAATTAAGTCGTACCATATCAGGAACGTTTCACAGAAGCTGCATTTGTTTGTTCTGGGCAACATTTAGTGATTTTCAACATATCCTTTATCTGATAATATATCACCGTACTGGAGCAGAAGAAGTATTAGTGACCCGGTGAGTTTCTGTAAATGAAAGCTGTGGTAGTTTTGGTTGATGGTGTGAGTCCCTCGTCATCTGTCCAACGACACTTGTCTACTGACACACAACAGGGACACACTGCGTTGCAACATTCACCAGAGGTTGTTACTTCTTGCTCATAGGCAGAGGCACATTACACAAAAATCAAATGGATCAGTTTGAGGACAGTTGCATAGTGACTCCCAAAATAACATCAAGCTCCTGCTGTGATGTCTTGAACAGATATTTCATAGAAAGCTATTTTCCTATTCGCATAAATTTAATTTCTACTTTCAATCTACTCTATGTAGTGCCTCAAACTTCTGCTGGTTCTGGTCCAGCTCCTCACAATAAATCCTTGTAAAATGCTACACAGAATTCAACACTAAAGAACAAATGTCATCATGAGTAAGAACTACTTACCAAGAGGAGGTAAACTTTGACACAACACATGTTTTTATGAGCACACAGGTGGATCAGTATCATGCCTAGAAAGACCAGGGGATGAGGGGGTGGCGGTGACAGTAGTCAATCAAGATCGTGTTCTCCTGTGTAAAGCTGGCTGTCTGTTTCGCTGAGACTCTAAGTGCAACCTGTCAAGTCAAAGGCCAATCTTCTAGCATAGCAAGCACTATCTCATTACCTCTGCTGGTCTTCTCGCTGGCCTCGATTTAAGCAGCACAGGTCATTTCCAAAAAAAAAACGACCCCCCTCTGAAACGTCTTTGGCAATCAAGCTTGACTGGTCAGATTGGTGATGGTCGTATTAGGTTTTACACTTATAGGTTTGCCTTAATGGGTAAGACCAGTGGAAATATTTTCTGCCTTGAGAATTTCAACCATCCAAGGCAGGCCTGAGCAGAAAACCTTAGCCAGAATAAGGCAAATGTCTTTCTATTTCAGAGACTCAGAAACATATCACATGTTCAAAAAATAGAGTATCACTGCCTCAACCATGCCACAGATCTCCTCTTTGAAGGACTTTCAGAAACCTCAGAACAGTTCTTATTCCAACTATCCTTGAGAGCCAGCAGGGTCTTACACTTGCCCACATCTCAACGGGTGAAAATACTTCACCTGGAGATCAAAATTGATCTGGTAAAGGATTTGTTCTTCTTTAAATCTTTTTCAAATTACTGAGCTCATAACCTCATCTCTAAGGGAAGAGTTCGGACGACCTTGGGAGAAAACTCTATTTTGACATCATTGTTCTTCTGCTCAGCACCCAAATTGATGAGAGTTTTTGACCTGATCACCTGGCTTACTATGAATTCAATAGTGATTATCTTGTTGTAAATTCTCTGACAAGCAGAGCTCCAACCAGACCAGGATGATGTTGGCTCTGGAGTCATACATGTTTGCAGACCAACAGTGACAAACCATTTTTTAAATATTTTTTTCATATTTTTCAGTCGAGGGCACTTTATTCATCTTCATATCTCCAGCGTTGACTTTTAAGAGGAAGAGAGCTTGACGTGTGTTGCTCGTCTGACACGGGTCACGCAATCATTCCCTGTCGAATCCCAACCACAGCTTGAGTCCTCATGCTCGGCTGCCGACGTTCTTGCTTCAACTGCTCTGGGAATAATCGCATCTGACTGTGAATGTGAATAATACAATGTTTGAGTGCCTGCAGGGTTTTTTCAAGTAGCTGCTGCTGTGTCTGGAAGTTTGTTGTCCAGGAATTTGGTCGTTGTCAAAATAGAGGTTCATTACTGACCAACGAAGGTTTTTTGATTCTGAATCAATTTAATAAACTTTATGTGGTCAACGATTGATTCGGTAATTGTTACCAGGTAAATGGTTTCTCTGCCCACATGACCATCGCCTCCCTGTGACCTCGGAGACACTCACCGCTGCTGCTGTGGTGACTTTCTATCACTCTGGTCTGTCTTCCTAATGGTCCCCTGTTGTGGGCGGGGTGGCGGCCTGGTTGCTGGGGGGTCTTCTGGGGCACGGGCTTGCCCTGATTCACTGTCCTCTGACTGGTTTGCTGGCTGTCCCTCACCGGTTTGCCCTCCGGACCCTCTGTCCCTCTGTAATTGAGTCAATTTGTTACAACTATATAGTCAGACAATTCCAAAAACAGACTCAAATCAGTAATGTTTCTATTTGATTTTCAAGTAAACGTACCAGAATGACAAAGAAAAAAAAAAAAGATGAGATACTACATGAGTTTTATTTTCTTCTTTGACACATGAGGACACATCTTTGGCTAATGCAAGAGCAATTCTTCGCTGCACTCTTATTTGAAAGGTCATTTTCCAGAGCGAATAAGAGTCATGTTCCCTTTTGAAAAAGCCTGGGATCAAAAATTTGAACCAGTCTTCCTGGATATTGAGTAACAGATGACCTGTCACGGTCAAGTAAGCTCACAAGACACAAAGGAAATTAGAACTTAAACTGTTCTGTTTGTAGACCAGGACAGTTCTTCCTTCTCTCTTCTAGTTGACTATTTTAACAATAAATGTTGTCACACAAATAAAATATAAATAAAACTTGAGTCTACTGACTCCTTCAAGAAACATCTTAAGACATTTTTATTTGTTCAGGCTTTTCCTTGATTTTCTGGAACTCCTGTGTTGTTCTCTTGTTATCTTGACCTTTTAAGTATATATTTTATTGAGTATTGTTTCCCTGGTCTGGAAAAGTGCTCTATAAATATAAATTACTTACTTACTTGTTTCATTATTTCTGAAATAAGACTACATATTGAATCTGTTCCACACTAATTTACCTGGTAAATGGTAATACAATTACATAAATGACTTTGGAAATACAGCTTTTTCTTTTTAATCTTTTTAAGTTGAAAAATAATTAAATATTAATTAAATGGGAATCGAAATAACTTTTAAATACTTTGAAAAGAAGATCCATATTCTATTTTTATTTTATTAATTAACATTTGTTTATACAGGAAAAATTTCTTATTTTGACCCAGGGTCAAATTTTTTTAAGCGAGACCTGTTACATACACAAAACACATACAGGAGAGACAAACATGTGCATGTGCATGTACAGACTCCCACAGAGTGCCTCATCACCACTTCCTATAAGTAATTTGAAGTCTCCCAAAGGAATAAAGCTGTACAGCTTTAGCCTCTGCTGAAGTGTGTACCAGGATATGAAGTTCGTGACAATTGAAAATAGGAAATAGATAATTAAATATGAATTCATGTATTTCCTTTTAATTGACTCAAATTTCTTAAGTTTGTTCAAGTCAAATTTATAAAAAAAAAACATCTCTTATATTCTGTCTGTAAAAGAAAATCAGCCTGAATTACTGCCTCCACTGATGCTCTCCGGGAAAAGCTGCTGGCACCGCTGAATTGGACCTGTTGGACTCTGGTGGCCATGGAAGTGTTTGTGGCGGCGCGTGGGCGGGGAACTGTCGTTGAGAGTGGCAGTGAGACTTGCTGAGCAGTCGGGAAACTTTGAAACATTATTTCCTCCTCTGGGAGTGTAAAGTCCTGGAGCAGTGAAAGTTATTATATTGGTTCGAGTTTGTCAACCACAAGGAGCCCAAAAGAGACGTGTGTGTCCGAGCAACGAAAGATAAAGACGATGAATTCAATTAACCATGTCTTGACATTCTAGAATTCAAGAAAGACACTCAAAGACTCAAGAAAGACTCTCACTCAAAAGGCTCCATGGAACGATATGTCGAGTCGGCACAAAAACTTATGCGAGTCTCGCTTTTAATCTCATTTATGAGATATTGACTCTAGACGCTCATCTCAGAGCTGCTACATCGGCTTAAGAACAAAGCAGATGTGAGCCCACGCCTCCCTTGCACTAGCAAAATCAAGAACCCGCACTGGTGGATCAGAAGGCAACCAGGCGTAAACCTTTGCTGATGATTGTTCGCTGTAAAACATGACACATCTACAAGCGTGAGGCGACTTACAGCTGTCATATAATCTTGTGTGTCATGTTCGCTTCTCTCTGCCGTGCCAGGGCTCTTTGCGTCCCTACCGTCGATTCTCCAGAAGACCACCTCAAAGAAACACCAATCGTCAGCAACAAACTGACTTTATTGAGTGTGTAGTTTTTCAAGTTAAGAACGTTTTTCAAACCCTCACCTTCTATTAAGTTGTTTAAAACAAGATATTGGATTGTATTTTGGGATCAAACTATTTTTTTTCTCTTGTGAATATTTAAACAAATAATACTTTTAGGTCAATAATCATCTTGAAGTTTTCTTATACATATCATTATAAGATACATTTATCATCTTAGATTTAGATTTAAAACTAATAAAGAGGTTAATTCAATTTTTTTTTAAATATGATAATTATGTTATTTACCTATTTAACATTTATTGATGTTTGTCTTTAACCTTGATTATTCAGTCAATATTTCAATTAAATATGAATATTTTATTCATGAATACTACATACACATTGATGTTGCTTTTAGGCTCTTAGGATCTTTAATGAAATAATTTATCTCACGGTTCACTTTTGTATTTCTTTCACGTTTTATGTATGTGGGTAAATATTGAATTCATTTAAAATTAAAGAATTTTCCTTTTTGCATTTATTTTATTCTGAGATAGAAAATAGAACTTGCATGTTATTATTATATAATTATTTATTTTTCTTGTTGGATCTGGTTGTAAACAGAAAATCATATGCTGAGAACGAGAGATCCCTAAAATAACTTACTGGATAAAATAGGCCAAGTAACTACACATCATCCAGTAAGTAGCAGTAATTGCATTTCCAAACTATTCATTAGTCATGTTCCCAATCTCTCTTCTAACATGTTGAAGCGTTTCACCCAGAACTGGCACTTCAGGCAGTGAGAAGGCTTCATGTAGCGCCGAGGCATCTCCGCCACGCTGCTCCTTTCAAGAGTGAGATGATAGAACTTGTAATCTATCATACAGAATATTCACCACTCTCAGCCACACCGCTATGAGGAGGGAGATGTTTCCTCTGTAGGTCTTGTTGTAGAGTGATTTAAAACCTGTGAAAATATTCCTCATGTTACACTGCACATTATGACCAGCTGTTAAAGATTCCTTTCCACCCTGGTGTTTGTAGTGAAATCCAGAGTCTTGGGCCTGACTGAATATTTGAATTCAACTCACTGTCCCAATGGACGAATAAGGATGAAGAGTGATTTGGTGAATTGGCACCATTGCGTCTCTGGCACCATCCAGCGGGAACAGACCTGAAAACCTTCTGCCTTTCATCTGGCTTCCCAGAGGTGGTTCAATTATCCGGCCGTGTTGAAAGACTGCATTGCATCCTCAACTTCAACACCCCTGTCAAAGTATTCTTAGGTGGCAGATCACATCCATGACGGACAAAATTAATTCAAGGTTTCCAAATAAATAAAGTTGTATATATAACATAAGTGGCAACACCAACTCTTTAGGAAATACGCAGGGCTTGAAGGAATTGTAACCTTTACCACTTGAAATGTGTGCTTTGCAACGCATAAACCCAAACCTACAAATATTGAGGACCTTCAAAGCTTCACATCTTCAAGAACTTCCAATTGCAATCTTGATCCAGAGGGCTAGTGGAGACACCATAGACTCATCGCTTACCCTACAGTAAGGATCTCCAGAACCCATGAGTAAAGTTAACTTAGAAAATTGGATTTTGTGAAAGCAACGGTTTATTGTTGAAGTGTGAATCCCAGGGACTGATGATCATGTGACTTAAGTCGAGGATGTCCGCAGCGACTTTTGTCGGAACAAAGCTCAGGGTTAATTAAAGGCTGGTTTTAATGATAAGTCTCATAATAAGGTTTCTATTAGAGCAACGACTCTGCTGTCTGATAACATTCTGAGAAAAGTCTCATTACCAACTTTTTTCTCCAGTTCTCCATAGATATTTACATCGTGGAGGCTTTGTGAGTAGGTTAGCTCACTCTGCAGTTCATTAGCAGAATCTAAGATCTTGAACAAAAGCAGGAAAACTACAGTAATTGATTCTTTCGCCGGCCAATCCAGGAAATAATTGGTGGATATAATGGGCATCTTTATTGTCTTTTTTTTCCTCTCTGTGAAAGGAGTGACACAGATACATTTTCAGTGAACTGAGTAGATAGGACTCGCTGAAGCTGAATGTCAGTGGGAGACGTGAAGAAATACAGGCCAATTAGCGACTCCCCACTGATCGCGTTGCGCTTGGAGAAGGATCGGACAGATGTGCGGCGCTGTCAGGCTTGAAGCCGATGTATTTACTTCTCTTAGCGTAACATCCAGTGATGACAGCCTAATGTGTAGTTTCTGTCTTACTTTGGTGCAAAGTTTTAAGATACTCGTGGTCAAACTTACCAACATCTTAGATGCGTCTTCGCTAAACCTAATCAGTGTCTTCTAATATTTCCATCCTCAAACAATGTTTGCAGTACAAAAGCCAAACGGACAAATAAAACAGGGTGCTGCTAATGGGAAGGAAAGAAAGAAAGCTGTGGGGAAGGTAGCAGAGAGATCTGTCGATTCATAAGTTCAGTCCAGTGACCTGCTTGGGGGATGACCCAAACCAGATGATGTTGTAGATGCAGTGAACAGAAAGGGAAATTTGTGCTCAGGTGAGTCTTCAAGAGGATTGTACCAGTTTTGGGGTCCCCTTCAGGTTCTGGATGTAGACAATCAATAGGAAATCCAGTCTCATTCCACAGTTTTCAGCAAGTCCTGATGGTCCTTCAGCAGGGGGAGAGGCTACGTTACGCTAGTTTCAGGTCTGGTATGTATCTGTTATGGTCAAAGGAGAGCTATCATCTCCACCCATCCCATGTTTGGCCTTTTGGTCTCTGCCTAGTTAATCACCTCACCAAGGAAAAAGGAACAACATCTGGACCAGTGACAGCCAGGCTGTAGGACCGTGAAAGCAGTAATCGGGTCGACGGAGGGCCAACAGCACTCAAATGTAATAGAACCACCCAAAAGATCAATGCTAGTCAGTGATTGCTGACAGACAAAGGTTGTTTAGTAGCAGCCCACGTTAATTGAAATCAATGGCTAATCTGATGACAGCTCTTAACCTTTACACCCGCGAGGATTCGAAGACGAGCAGCAGGTGGACTGGTGTCGCTGTGCAATTACTGCCCTCGCTTTGATTCTGCTGAGTCATGGCTGCCTAACTTCAGCGAAGTGATCAATACAGTGCTAACGTTTTCCGCTTCACTTGTGTGCAATTGAATAAAATATGCATGTGTGCGATGCAGTGTGCGAATGGTTATTGATCTAGAGAATTGAAGTTTCACTTATAAAGATGTTCGTGGGTCAGGTCTGTCAGATATGCAATTGACATGCAATTAGGCCATGATAATCGTTGAGCGTATTGGTGTAGGGGTGCCGCTCACGATATAACCAGCTAGCACAGCTCTTACTTGGTGAGAGGAATCTCAGCTAAATTTCCATGAGAGTGTTATTTAATGTGTTGTGATCTCCCTGCAGCCCACGTTATACTTTCCATTATCTGTTTGGATGGTGGCGTGTAGGAGGACCAAATCATTGTAAATGGAACTCTGGAGAACAGGCCGAGTGGACACTTCATTGGCATCATGGGTCAGCGGGGCCTCCACAAAGTTCCTGATGTATTAAAACAGCCCTTATCTGTCGTTGCTGCAGATAAACTGAGTCACATCAACAAGAAGAGTCTTTTTTACATGCTGAGAGATATTGTTCCTGTTTGAGTTTTAGGCTTGATTTCTTTTACTGGTCTTTGTGGAAAAATGTCAAAGACAATAACACATAGGTTTAGACATTAGTAAAAATATAAATGACAATTATGTTTATAACAATTATACTTACTGTACATTAAATATTTTAATGGAGATTATAAAAGAAAGTGATTGTGAAAAAACAACCCCAAAAAAAAACTACAACTTACTTATGTATAATTAAACTTGAACGATCCACCAAGGGAATAATAATAGTATTATTAACTGTCTGAATAAATATCAAATAATTATCTGAACCACGAAAGAAGATCCATGAAAAAATAAAATATAATAATATTAAACAATTCAAAATGTTTACTAGATCAAATAAAATATTATTATACAAAAAAAGGAAAATATATTTCTCATTAAACAAAACACTATGGAAGTTGTATGTTTTTAAAACATTTAAAAAAACAAGTTTGATAGAATAAAATGTACATCTGGAATTGGCCATGTAACCATAACTGGATATATTGATGTTGGGGGGAACATTTTTTTTGTGCTACTTGAAGATAAAAACTAAAATAAGTAACGAGAACACTAGTAACAAATGTTAACAAATGAGTACTAACAAATGATAGGTAAACATGTATAAATGTAAAAATATACATATTCATATTAATCCCAATCCTTTTTTTAAAACATAAAATTTTTAAACCACTCAACCTATAGGAATGTTCTCTGAGGAGGTCTGGTACTCATAAAACACCCTCGCAGTACCTACGAGAATAGAATGAATAAATCAGAGGAGGATAACGTTTAACCTTTCTCTGAAATACTTTTTTAAATGCATGGTTCTGGTCAGGGTTGCGAGTGCAGCGAGGAATAATGTGCCCGATTAGATGGTATTGATCCAGCAGGCAACAAATTAGCAGGCGAAGCAGTTATACCTCTTGTATTGTCGTCTGAATCAAGCTCCTGTTCCTTCTCTCATCATCATCTCAGACTACAGCAAGTTATATTTGCATCCTCGCACTGTCTCGCACTATCAAAGCACTTTGGTCTCATTTGAGATGCGAGCGGCGCATCTATGTTTGAGCAAGACGCTGATACATGCACAGACACACACTCTTGTAATCCCACCGCCGGCTGGGACAAGGACACTCTGACAATTTAAGACCTCTTCGCTCAAAGTCTCTGGAACAGTCCTGTTGACCGATTGCATTGAACGCAACTTTAATTAATCAGCGACACAAGCGTGAAGTCCACAGTGACATTTGGCCACTCCAAAACTTTTCAGTTATCCCCAAGGCCAGCTGGAACTAAAGATTTATGCCTGTAGAGGCTTCTGGATATTGTTCTGAGGAACTTTTAAGATCCTGATGAACCTCCATCGTGTCCTCTTCTCCGAGACCGAAGATCAGTCTCATTGAGCGCCATACAAAGTGAATGTGTTGTTGTTGCCAGATCAATTGCTGTTATTTTAGAGTAATGGAAGAGGTTCGATCTTGGTGGAGCTGTGCTTGTTTGGACTTCCAAAATTCACACTCTTTCAATCTATGACATCCAGCCATGGGGTCAGTTAGAAGGACTGTTCATGATGGTCCACCTCTGGCCCTCAATGAGTTTAGTGGTGTGTCTCACGGTATCTACGAAGCGTATATGTCGAGCGATCCAGGATGATTTCCGTGAAGTGTGTATCAAGGCTTGTGTTGGTGACGCATGTAGGGAATGTATGTAGTGATGGTGGGCTCATGAACCGGGATAGTGCAACCATCAAAATGAAAATATAGTTGCCATTGAAAAGCAATGGATCTTCCCTCACATCTTTTAGATTTGGCGGATTTTTGTGCGAGACTTAGTGACCGAGCTGTTGTACTTATTGAGTCTGCAAGAAAGAGATTTTTTACCAGTGTGGCAGCATTTTGAGCTGATCTCTCCTAATAAAGTATAATAATTCTGTGATAGATTTTGAAAGCCGGGTAGAACTATCTAAAAAAAAAAATTGCCTGAAGCCAAGCACTGTATAATAGTTGCTTTCATTGAATAAAACTTAATAAGTGTTTGCCCAAACTCAAGTAATTCAAGTACATATTTTTTCATTACCAGAATCATTTAATAGGTTAGTTCACCCAAAATTTAAAATTTACTCATTTTCTACTCACTCTCTTGTCGAATAAGAGTTGAGATTATTTTCAGACTGACATTATCCTATTTAGAGTTATAGAAAAAAATGTATGTCCAGAGAAAAACTAAGGGTAAATATTGAGAGTGATTCCAGATCTCATACAGTGTACACTTCAAGTGTTTTTTTTTAAATATTTTTTTTAGCTTTAGAGGCTTACAGATGAGCAGTATGGAGGTATTTTGATGATTTTAAGTCTTTTTGGACATTGAAAAAGACGAAGAAAACTGATCAACAATCGCTACATCAAAATGAACATTCATTTTTGTAGTTAACTCTTAAATAGGAACAGATTACTATGAATATAATCCCAACCCTAAATCCACACGAGGAGGAGTAGAAAATGAGTGAAGATTACATTTTGGCTGAACTATCACTTTAAGCACAAATTATGTTGTAGCTTTAGACCTATTGTCCACTTGATGGTGGAGAAGAGCAAATAAATCTTTGGTCCAAGGATGAACTACTCAGGTGGACGACTTCAGTGGTTCATGTGGCCTCATCAAACCTGACCGCCCTCGGTCCAGGATTCCGCTCCACAAAGACAGGAATTTCGATATGTTGAAGTGTTTTTTTGGTACAATTTTGCAGCATGTGCTAAAAATCTATCAATTAATTTTTGGAACTAATTAAATTCCTTTCTAGCAGAATGAAGTTCAGATGAACTAAAGATGAGGATGACACGGTCTTTGAATTTACCTTTCAAATTAAACCTTTTCTCACTTCGACCCTGATGTCTGATCACAGTTGCTAAGTTACAAATCTGACTAAACTGATGCTGTTGCTGCTGACATTGTAATACTACACATTTTGGATTTTTCAAGGTTTGTATTAATTCAACCTTTCCCTGTTTGCGTTTATCATCACAAAAGGTGCATTTAAATATACACATACAAACATACATGTATACATATATTCTTAGGTTTATACACAACTGCAAACCTATGTAAACCTTGAGGTTCACTCTAGAGGAACCAGAGGCTTCAAGTACTTTTTTGTTGCTTTAAAATGGCCTTTTAGCAGTGGCTCCTTTAGTAGGATTAATGTGTCTGGCAGAAACCATCCTCATTATGCCTTTATCTGCTCTGAATAAGCCACAAATCTCTTCTCAGTATGATGGTCATGCTTAAGCTTTCTAGAAATGTCTAATGTTTTCGAACCTTATCCAAGGTATTTGACGCAGAGAGATCATTTTTCTTTCCCATTTTGCATCAAACCTGTGGCCCTGATAATGTTGAGAATCCTTTCTATTCCGTCACCCATCGCTTTTAATTGAGCTTACCTGGCAAACTGATTATTATAGCGGTCATATTTCAATGATACCGTCCTGATCAGTTTACCTAATATATATATATATATATATATATACAGCTCTGGAAAGACTACTGAAAAATTTGTCGGTTTTACTTCTTAAATGTGTTGAGTAAATAGTAACATGTTCATTCCACTTCATGCGTACTTACACCCTCTACAGGCTGTCGCCATGGGTTACCTCTCGCCACCCAGCAGGGGGCAGTAGGTGGCCTCTATAAAGGCCTTTATAAATTATCTCTCCGCGATTGACAAATGAACGATGGATGGAGATAGACGTGCCACATACTTGCCTTTTATGAAACGTGGCCCTGGGGGCCCATGATCAACACAACCTGTGTATTGTGTGCTCGGGTGCCTCTCATTCCAGCACTATTATCTATTAGATCCGAATGTGTCTGCTGCAGAACTGGAACTTGGGCCGCTCGAGACCGTCGCTACTGAACCCGCAGGACCGGATGACGTCCTCTCTTTTCGACCGAACATACGTGGGTGGAACTCAAGTGGCCTGCCTGGCCAACAGCATGGTGTGGTGCAGTGGATCGTCTGAGGAGTCAAAAGACGACATCAGCAGACAGCTTCCCTTTCTTTGAATACTGGCTTGTAAAAAGGAGACCAAATGGTCAAAATAACAAAAAGGTGCAAAGTTTTAGACCTCAAATAATGCGAAACAAGAATTGAAACAATTGATTACATTTAATATAATATAATAATATAATATTTAAGTTTATTTTATTTATTTTTTTCTTCTGCCTATTTTGCATTTCTAGCCCAGTGTTTTATTATTATTACTGCTATCAAAATTCTATTTTTAATTCTATTAAAAGCATTATTACGGTTGTTATTATTATTACTGCTTATATGTATCCATTCAACAAGCCCTAACTTTCATCTGATCCAAGGCTAATTTCGGCTCTTGCTGTAGCCATTATTGTGCTAACTGACATTCAGCAGGTGCCGGTTTCAGCAGGAACTTGTTAAAAATTCACAAGTCAGCTCAGCAGTGAAGAGCGGCTGCAGAAGAGGGTTGGTTTCACGTCACTGAACTTTACATGTCCCTGTGTTGCGCTGTATTTCACTGACAACTTCTTTGTATAAGTCATTAAGCATTAAATGTCGGCTTTTAAGTTGAGCTTCTGTGTGGGTGCAGCGTTTTCTCAGTTAAGCAGATACTTTAAAACAGGTGGTGACTTTTTGTCATGTTTTGTTGAGGCTTAAATACAGACATTATTTGAAGAAGATGAAGGCGAAGACAGCCGAGCACTAAATCAAACGTTTGAGTGAAGTGAAAAAACATATAATATTTTGGGATAGATTTAATGGAAAAATATGCAATATTCCAATTTCTGGTGAATTCTAAATAAATGTAATACACGTTTCCATTAACATCTCATTGACTTACACAGCAAATTAATTTGTAAATAACCGTGGATCTGAGCTATTCTTTACTATTTTTATACACCAATAATGTGTTTTTCAAGTAGAGGACTATATATTGAAAAATGTAAAACCATCTCTGATTACATTTCAAACACATTCAACAAACTAAATATGAAATATAAACAAGAAATACATCTAAAATAAAATCAAAATAAAGAACTCAGTCAGATCCAATCCATTTTTATCCACATCATTGGTAAATACAGAATATACTAGCAAATAAAATACAAATAAATCTGACTAAATTTAGATCTCACGATTGAACAATATTCCTTAGTCAAGCACACATGAGGTAACCAATCAGGCGTCTGAAGACAGTAATCAATTAATTGTCAGTCAGGTGTTGCTTGTTTAAGCCGACACCTGATTGGTTAACTCATGTGTGCTTGACTGGTTGGAACAAAAACCTACAGCATCCTGGCCCTTTTCTGGACCAGTTTGACACCCTTGCTTTAGGGATTCTCAACACCTGTAATGCATCATTGGTCTCATTAAAGTTTCATCCAAAGTTTGTATCACACACTATCCAGGCAAGGAATAAACAGCTTTGAATGTGCAAAAGTCATCTTTTTTTAAGTATAACAAACTATTAAAACATATATATACCACAAATATTTCACAAAATATTTTTTTGTGAAAGTTGCATCCACCACTACACTGGCCCATTCAGTTGTCCTGAAGGCAGCACTTGAAATAATAAGTAGTTGATCACATCATCTGCAACTTTAACTGAGCCGAGGCTACAGGACCTTCAGCAGAATAGAGAGGCCCAGACTTCGCTCTCACCTGTGGGGATGACTTTCATCATGGCTGCCAGGTTTCATGCTTTGAGTTTGACACACTCGAATTTTCGCACACTTTTATTTACCCATTCAATACTGTTTTTTTTTCATGATAATACCCTTTGGTCGTTTTTGCATCAATCTAGCCAATCACGGAAGGCATCACAAAATATTAACCAATCAGAACCAACATAAGGCGGGTCTATCTTTCATTACAGCAGCACTAGTCACACATGTAGAGACGAGAGCGCGTGGTTGAGTCATCGTAACTCATATTAAAATATTATATTATTTTATCAAAAGAGCGCTGACATCATAGTGCTCTCAAGCTATCTGTATTTCGGGTTTCTCCACTCATGAGCTGCACTTTTCTGTAAATTCCTCAAATGCCATCGACAAGGTCGAGATAAATTCACGGCTTTGAAATTAAGAGCAGTGAATCAGCTTTTCTTGAATTTAAATACTTTATTATCACGGTCACTCTTTGTACTGTTTAAAATCCATGTTTGTTAAAGGGCAAATACTATCAAACTCCAATCTCCTGACTCACACGTTTCAAATGAGCAATTCAGTAAGTCCCTCATTATCAAAATGTTTGGAAGTTATTACTTTGTAAAGTTCTCCCACTTCTGAAATCTTGACGAATAAGAGGTTACGAGAGCGTAGTTTGTTATGATGTGATAACAGCTTCACTCCTACTCCATCCAGTTTTAATCACGCCCCACTTTGTTTATGAAACGAGTCCCTTGGAGGTGGAGGCTTCAGGGATTGATGACGCGCTGTGACAAACCTTGATGTTTGACCAATCACAGCAGAGTGGGTGTGGTTATGGTACACAAGATTGCATCTCTAGACAAAGTGTTTTCAGTGGGCGGGGCTTAAGATCATTTTCTAATATAGCTATTTCAATGAAAAGAGAGTTTTGTTCAAACAGACACGTACTGACGAGTATAAATAGAGGTCAAAGATCTTTCTTTAAATGATTTATTAGTTCATTCATATCTGCCATATCTATTGATTGTTTAAAATTAATTTAGATCCAGATTTATTTAAAATGTCAGGTTTTAGATTTTAAATAATAAAATGTTGTAACATTTGAATATAGAATTTTAAAGAAATCCACAATCACAACAAAATATCCTAGATTTGCCTCTTATTGTGAAAGATGCCAGGTTTGTGATCTCTTTTAGAAAATGTAGATTATTTACCCCAAAATATCATAACAATTTAATCTAGACATTTGGAGGAATTTATAACTGAATCATCATATTTTAACCATCTTAGTCAGATGACAGATTTTTGCCATAGCTTTCATGAAGGTGTACATCAGTCTTATAAAATCATATAAATCGACATAAAAAAACACCCCCCCCCCCTCCAGCACTTGGTGACATTCAAATCTGACTCTTGTCATTTCCTGAAACTTGACAGCCCTGGTTTTATTCAAGTTTTATCCGATGTTGGTGCCAAACTATAGTCTGGAAACATGACATTAAAAATGCAGTTTAAGAAACAGGAACACACGCACACAAGCAACATATTTATATGCAACAAAAAAAACCTAGTGACCACTGATATAAACGCACACATACTAAAGCTGAACCATTTACTTAGTAAACAATTAGTTTTTTTCCTTTGTTTATGGTGGCTGGAGTCCGGTTTGGGTAAAATCCATAATGCTTTGTTTCTCTGTAATCCCGAGTAGTTTCGGGGAGTTGAAAAATTCTCTTGACTCACGACATAAAGGACTCGACAGTGCATTTGTTTGCAGGGCAGTGTTTAAAGAGGCGCATGCTTCCACAGACGAACAAGGGACGATAATGATGACTCTCCTCATTGGCTGGAGATAAAGGCCATGCGGCGACGGCTGCTTTCTGGAAAAGAACAGAGTGTGAAGCAACAGAAGTCATCAGTTGCAATTACTCGTCAACCGGCATTCTGCTCATCTGTCAGCGCGGGCTAAGCAATCACCAGCAAAGGAGGGGCATCTCATTCCCCGACAGCTCCTTCCAAATCACCCTGCGCTCAGGCAGCCGAGGAAATAATGCCTTGATTTAAGGGTTTAGCCTGAAGCTTCTGCAGATCTATAGCTGTATTTCATTACTGGTGGGCGACGCCGCGGTGACGAAGAAATAGGTCATGGTGTGACTAGTGATCACTCGAGACTCTCGACGAGTCCTGCCATATAGTGATGCAGATGAGTCACATTCACTTTTGTGTTTAAGTATGGCAGTCACCTCCGAGAGCTCCTTGTGCTAAATTCCGGTCGTTGAGAGAGGAGCGCTGGCAGGCGTCTCAGTTCTGTGGAGGCGGTTGTTTGTCGCAAGTCTCTGAGTGACTCTGTCTGTCATTGTCTCACGGCGAGATGCCACCCAATTTGAAGGGAAACGGAAAAGAGCTTCTTACCGAGACAATGTCACACTGATGACTCGTGTCGTGAGAAAACACAGGGAAGTAAAGTCGGATTGCTTCGGGGGCTCTGCTTGCCGTTATTAAATCGGAATCGGGAAGAAGTCAAGTCATTTGACGGTTTAAAAATAGCTGGAACTTTAGGAAAATGGTGTCATCGACAGGTTACTTGGAACCCATGAGAAAGTCGCTGGTAGGCGAGTGAACACCGTACAAGTTGTGTTCGTTCGACGATTTAAAGCAGGCCTCCTGATCAATACCAGAAATTAGAATCAATCAATCAATATACTTTATTGATCTCCAAAGAGAAATCTCACAGAGACACACACAGTAAATCACAAAATATAGGACCACTAATTATTAAGTTTTTTTTTTAGAGTAGAGTAGTTCAATAAAAATCAAGACTGTATGTTTTTTGTAGTTATGTTCTTCACCGACCCACATGTTTTGCTCTTTAAGAAGGTCTGGTTTAAATGATATTAAAACTGTTAGGGACAACTGAACTTTTACCTGTTAAGATTAACAGACAAAGAATGTAAAAGAATATTACATGCACCTCTTTTTTTATGGAGGGTTTTTGGATTTGTTGTCAATGCGTAGGATGGATTGATCATGTTGCACTGCATTATGGGATAGGTGATACGTAGTGTTGGGCAAGTTGCTTGAAATAGTATCTTATTTACATTACTAGCTACTTCTTGTTAAGTTATACGTTACTTTCAAAGTAACTCGTTTCTAGGAAACTAACTTTTTTGTTAGACTTTCGCCAGTGTAAGTTTGGATGCTCTGATTAATCAATTCAGACAAAAGGGAAGAACAATTGATGAAATAAACAAAAATAAATAAATCAAAATAAATTAGTGGCGCACCAATCTTAATTTTTGTGGCCAATACAGCCTATTTTTTCAGAGTCTCAACAGGCTGATACTTGCCTTAATGATCGCCCAAATAATGTAAACACAAAAATCTTCATTTCTGTCTTGTCGGCTGACATACAGAAAGTATTTGTGTTTTACTAGTGTTACTTTTTTCATTGGAGTGATACAGTGTTCAGTTAAAGTTTTGCAAGTTTAGTTTTAAAATATCAAACGTTCTTGAACGCCCCATAGCAATCCCATGGTTAACGAATGCATCTTGATGTCAAAGAGGAGCAAAGAAAGTTAACAGACGTTGTGTTTCTTCCAGTCTGTACCTCATCCAGCATTCATTTTGTATTTATTTTAAAGTAATAAAACCTATATCTTTGTAACATAGTGTATGAATATAAATTGTATCTTTTAAAGAATAGAAAACTCAGTTGACGCAGATCTCGGAGAATCTTTCTTATGACGCTCTGTTGCTCTGACAAGTGAACTAATCAAACCGAAAGATGGTTTCAGAAGCAGCAGTAATGATTAACTTCTTACAGTTGTCGATAAGGTAGTAACGACACTGGTTACCATAAAACGTTCCAACCAACACTACAGCAGATTTGCTGCAACAATCTCAGTCAGCAAACTATTTTGACTTATTGTACAATCTCACCAGAATCTCCATGACTCTAGAGGAAGGTTTTGCAAGTTCTCTCGCAGTACAGTTCTTTTGCTCTGATCTGGACCAGGTATTCAACAACCACAAAAATGGTGCATGGCCTTATTGCGGTGATATCTTGTCAGACTGAATTACATTCACTGGAGCAGAGGCCTTTTGAAGCACTCTCAGAAAGCTTCACTGGCATGGATCAGGATTCTTGATGTGATGCTTTGAGACAATTTCCGAGGCTTTTGCTCGTTTCATGACGTCATTCTGTAGTTGAGTCTTCGAGGTGAATTGGAGCAGATTTGAATTTAACATGATACAATCTGGGAAGGAAGATATACACAAGCACAGTTGAATCTTCTCGATGCCTAGATTAATGTTGAAAACTGGACAAGTCATGGACTATAAGAGGGTGAATAAAGGATTAACTGTTCTGACCTTTCTGATGCCAGGATACCCAACTTGTCTTCTTCTGTAAAGATGGAATGAGGACAAGCACCAACATACATTACGGATCTAATCAAAACATATCACTGTCAGCCTTCTGGGACGTTACGATCCTTAACCCCAGATACCACAAATCTCTGAATGTAAATATGAAGCCAGGGCCTTCAATTTTCAGTCCGGAGGGCAGACACCCACTCTCTGTTCAAGAATAATCTTAAAACTTTACTTTTTAATTAAGCCTGAACCAGCCCTTTTTGGAAGGCTTCCATGAACTGAGATTTTTTGGGGAATATTTGTAGATTGTTGAGTTGCTGGATCTGTTTTTCTTTTCTCCAACATAGTCTTACTTAAACTGCAAAGTTTCTTGAAATAACTTTGTTATGATATGACACTTGAAATAAAGTTGAATTGAAAACCAGTCTTAATTTACTATATTTTATTTAACCTCTTCCTTCAAATGATTTTGTGTGAGAAAGAATATTTCAGCATGTCAAGCTAACCGAGTCAATTTCTAGTTTCCTGGGTTAGCAAGTCTGATCTGTACTTCCTTATTGAATAAGTCCCGAACAGATTAGAGTAAGAGTCCATTTATTTATTCTTTATCAAGTTGTCACTTTGGAGTTTGCCAAATCTATATTAAAATAGTTGAACATGTAGTTTAAACTCTATAGTTTACAAAGGCTGGTGAGTTTGAAATGATTAAGTTTATCTGAACCTTTTATAACTATTAAAAGATAAAAAGCAGGTCATGCAATGATAAATTAACTTGGACATTTCCAATGAAACGATAAACTTCCAATGAAAGGATTAATAAAGTTTTCTAAAGACCCGCCAGTAGTATTCAGATTTGAAAAGGCTGAGTAAGGGTGAAGTCGCGAGGCCAAGTTGCTGTCAGCTGCTGTTTTATGATTTTCCAGGCATTATCCCAGACCCATTCAATCTCAGTCTATTTATTGGTTGCAAGTGGATTTTGGAACAGAAATTGGAAATATTGTTTTCACATTACATGTTACGAGGTCAATGAAAGTGTCCATCAAGTCTCTTAGTTTCACTTTCAACTTACATGGGGGGACCCTGCAAATACTTCTGCCAGACATGATTGATATTTCTCTGAGATGCAGTGGAACCAAAAAGCTAAATGAAGTAATTAAATAAAGCAGCATCATCAATCTCTACCAGTGTGCAATTGCCAGGATGAGCAGCGGGGGGGTTCTGAGGAGCTGGCCATTGAGCATCTTCGCTGGAAAGGAGCCAGAGAAAAAAGCTTTGATTGGGGATGAGCGATCTGAACGCTGGTTCCCTCCAGGGGGATAAGTCTGAGCCTGTTTATAACAAGATTACTGGCACCGCGGGTGATTGAATGGAGACGTTGGTCTCCAGATGGCCTGGTGAGTAGATAGTTCAAGCTAAATGTTGATCTGAGAGCCGATCAAAGCTGTGTTCTCATAGCTCCACATTCTATAAGCAGCCATAGTGGTCAGGAGGAGGCTAACCACTAACACCCGAACCTCTTACCCCTGCTCTGTGTGCTAGGAATGAAAAGGAGCCACAGCCAGTATTGTTGGTATTCTTCAAATCACCTTTTATTGAACCCAAGAAGACAGTATCTTGAACCACCAACTGTCTGAGTCAGAAAAGAAATAATAGAAAGCCAAAGTTGTCCCTGTTAATATTAAACACACACTTAAAAAAATATTATTACTATTTATGAAATGCAAAAACAATGCCTTCAGCATACCAAGTAAATGTAATTCAATGATAAGCAAATGATTTGCTTTCTTGTCTCACTGATGTTATCTCAGTCACTCTCGTTGAACCACAAACTGGCTTCCCCCCGGAGGTCTCGTTCCACACACCCCTACGATTGTGTGGCCTCAATGTTAATTAGTGTCAGAAACAGCTGATATGGGCACAATAGTTGTCCTGGTAACAATTAGATGTTTAGATTATGGACGTTTTCTGGAATTATTCTGACCTTTAAGTGGCAGTGACTTTGTCTAGACAGCTGATCTTCATCCGTGGGACAATAAAATCTGCTACTGTTTCACTAACCTGTTTCAAACAAAAGAGAAGGAAGTGAGTGCAACGCTCTGTTGGAACTGATAAGTTAGTTAGAGTCATAGATGCTTTCGATCCTAAGGAGCACAACGTTGAGTCAGCGCAGACATTCATGTCAGCTTCAATCTCAGAAGGGGCAAAGCTCAGTTAGCATGCGTGGATGACTTTAGCTAACAAACATGACGACGTCTCTGAAGCATGGGAGTCCAACTGAATCCATAGAAAAATATCATTTTAGCATGATATTTGAATAGCCCAGGTTGATGTGGCAGCAGCTGAAGGAAAGACTTCTCACCGCCCTCTAATAATTAAGTTGTTCTGAGGTCCACTTATAAAGTCCTCAGAGTGTCCTGGAACTGCCCCAGGTGTTTTTTGGGATAAGGAAGCATTCTGACAAGCCTGCATTCAGCTTAAGTTGGAGAAAGAGTGGTTTAACTTTGAGTCTCTCTAGGACAGGGGTAGGCAACTTGGTCCAGAAAGAGCCGCAGTGGGTGCAGGTTTTCGTTCCAACCATTCAAGAGGACACATTTTGACCAATCAGGTGTCTTAAGAGTGTAATCAGTTGATTTCAGTCTGGTGTTGCTTGTTCAGCTGAAACCTCATTGGTTAAAATGTACATGCTTGATCGGTTGGAACAAAAACCTGCAGCCACTGCGGCTCTTTCTGGACCAGGTTGCCTACCCTTGCTCTCGGATGACCAGGCTTCTCACCAGGTAACTCCAGGCCTCTTTAAGTGGCTGCCCCTGAACAACCAGGTCATGGGCAGCGTAGAAGCAGAAAAGATGGCTGGAGAAATATGATGGTCTCACTGCACTTTAAAAAAAAAACTGCGCTTGTGTTTCCTCGTAAAAGATCTATGAAGAAAGAGCAAGATTTCAACGGCTGTCTTTTCTTGATTCTGTTTGATGTCTCGGTGCAGTTTGAAAAGAAATCTTGGTTTGTGCGGGCGGAAAGATGTGAACAAAGTAGTCTATTATCTCTGCGGGGGAATCCTTTTTTATAATAATAGTCCTGAATGATCACGTTGAAGAGTCTCTTTTCACAGCTAATTGGTGCTGTTGCTGTAATTTGACCCAACAGACGTCCTGGACATGCAGATGAAAAACTCGAGTTGGATTAGTCCTCCTTGTGTTTGATAATCATCTTAGCTATTTAAAATAATCACAGACAGAGTTGGCTCCTCTTTCATCAGCCACACTGACGAAAGCCTGAAGTTCAGATGAAACAGCATTAATAAACTATTGGAGTGTCGTATAGCGACACGTTTCGAGTGAAGCAGGAGACTTGAGGGGAATTGTATTTCCGCGGTTCTCCCAGGAAGTGTAATGTGATCAAGTTGAGCTGAAGAAGTTTTTGCTTTGGGTCCAGGTGGTATTTAAGGTGGAGGGTAGAACCTCAGTGAATCCCAGATCTCTGGGAGGACTATAAAGATATATATAGATGATTTTGAGCTTCCTGTTGGTTTTCTATTCAATTTTTTAACCCTAAACAATAGTAAATTCCACAACCCGCAACAATTTACACCCTCTGTATGTGTCTTTAGCAGCACTGAGTCGCTTCTGACTGACTGCTTATTTCTATGTAAATCTTTGGGGATGAAACACACTCCATGATAAGAAGCACTAACTAGCAGACACAGTAAAAGATAACTTTCTGAATCTCTGAGAGCAATTAGTAAGAGTAACAGTGCGAAACAATTTTTTTGCAAAGCTACTAACTTTAACTTTGAGATCTACTATCCTGCGAATAATTGCTTCACTGGCCAGAGTACAAGAAACTCCCACTGTTGTTCCTGCCAAGGGCCCAGCCGGAGGGCAGTTTTCACTAACATCTCTCTCAGGTAAGGAGGCAAAACTAAAAGCCCCGGGACATTGGGGAGGAGTAAGACATATAACACACATCCAGCCCTTGGGGTGGCTCGTGATTAATCCACCGCGTCACGTTCGGCTTGTTAACGCTGGTGAAACAAACCAGCGGCGTCCGGATTTATGTTGTCAACATGAATGGGCTCAGGAGTCCGTGGAGATTTGCCGGATGAATAATTTATTAATGTCACGGTCGGCTGGTCTTTCTACACGCCACGCAGAAAGGCGTAGATAGGCGTGCCATGGCTGACTGAGGGAGATGGTGGTCTGCGATGTTGTTTTAATTATTTAAGTTTTGCTCTGATGTTGATTGAACGGACTGATTAATCAGATCCTGATTACACTTGTCTCATCAGAATATTAAGATCAACAACAGGGGTTTTCCCTCGTTTTCACAGTTTGTTTTTTGTTCTTTGCTGCATCTTTTCCATTTGTTCATCTGTCTGCATGACATCTGACCAGTTGACTGTGGTTACGTGCTCTTTCACCTAGGCCATGACCTTTCGACAGTCCTGTCTCACCTGTGATCCCAAAAAATGAAATAGAAAATCTGCTACATGCCACAAGGAGTATGATTTAAAGCGTTAGTTTACCGAAAGTTCAAACCTCACTTATTTTCTACTCACCCTCATGTTGACTAAGGGAGTGTATTTCAGCCACTGCGATCATCAGGTGTGCTGTTGGAAAATATCCAATTTCATATAATTAGACTAACAACATCATTATCTGCAAATATTAGAGAAGATAGCTTGGATTGGCTGCTCTGTATGTCGATCAAATGGTTATTGCGCCGTTGGTTGACGTGCAGTCGTAAAAAGAGATCTCAACCGATCGGAGTAATTGTCATTTGATTGACATGCAGAGCAGCCAATGTGAGCTCCCCCGTCTTCTAGTGTATTGTAGTTTTCCATGGCATGTATCGAGAATGAAAAGAGGATGAAACTGTGCGTACTTCCCGACAACTTTGAAGGTGTCGTACATATGTACTGCTGAGATGTTTATAGTTACATGAGTTAAATTATTCCTAAACTTATAGACATGTTTCTCATTCACCGAACTGATCTTTATTTAGAAAGACAACATGACTGATTTTAACGACATGTTTTATCAGCTATTTCAATTCATAAAAAACGTTACCTAATTGTATAGTGACTAGAAAACACTTTGATTTTATAATAATAATAATGATAATAATATGAGCGTGTTGTGCAGGTGAGCCACAAATGCTAATGAAGCTCAGAGAAGATCTTCATCATCATCATTATCTTCCCTACAGTTAGAGATTAACAGTTTTATTCTAGTTCAACTTCATTTCTCGATGTTTCAAACAAGCAACTGATCGCACTGTTGATAAAGTGTTCGTAATATAAACCTGTATGTAAAATCGCTCGTCTGAACTCATTTACAAGTGTGATTCATGTCAGTCATGTTTAAAATTAACAAATATAAACTGTTGATCCAGTTTAAGTTTGCGTTTTCATTTGTTTTTATAATCGCAGAGAAGGAGCTCAGATTCTGGTCCATTTAAATATGATTGGTTGAAAAACACTGGACTTAGAGTTGGGATTATTTTCGCTCCATTATAGGTTAAAACATGTAAATATCTAAGTTTACAAACAACTGTGTTATCCCTAAATGCTGGAAATCAAAAGCACAACTCAGAGCATGTTAGCTGAGAACAGTAGCATCTGTTTTGTCTCCAAAACTGTCTCCAGCTTCACTTGCACAGTGAGCTGCACTGTCTTCTCACTCCTCTCCTTACAAATGAGGTACAAACACGCCTGTGGGAGATCTGTGATATAATATTAGTGCTTGAAAATGTATCACAGACGTCCTGCAGCTTGGAAAGATTGCTCATTCTCACTTCAACCAACTTTACTTCGCGTCATGGTTTTCCATCAGCAAATTGTGATGATTTATGCAAGACTTGAGTCTGGCATAAAACTTTTTTTGCTTCATAATCTGGTGAGGAAGTCACTGGAGGATTTAACAAGCCCCTCAAGCATTGTTATTTAGTTAGGATTCAATAACTGATTAAAAGAATTGTATTTATTGTGAAAATGAGAAACATCAACTTTACGCCTCCTTTGATGATATGCAGTACTTTCTGTCTCTGTGCAATTGTTTCTTGTCCAGTTGATTCTCCTGGGACTCACCATTTCTTCAGGCTAGTCTCACTCCTTGTCTTTTAACTTGACCGAAAAGCGCAGAATAGTATGACATTCAGCTTAGTTTGAGGAATTTGAGTCACCAGGACTCAGATTTGTGTGATACTATAAGTCAACTACAGAGAGTCAAATTAATCCCACTTTGATTTAAATCCTGAAATTTAAGTAGAGACTTACTCCTCTATAGGCACTCAGATGTTTGAAATGAGCTCATCCACTAGTCTGACATATTTCCTGAGTTGCAAGAACTTCTCTATATAAACTGTTTGGCCAGTCATGATTCTATTAAACAGGCCTGTGCACTGTCGCACAACAGAGGTGAACAAGACTCGTTCAGCTCTCTGCAGTTTTTCAGTTCATGACCATCGTCTATTACTAGTCTCACAGTTCCCTGAGAGCTTTTGCTGACTCTATTGACTTAGTCTTTTATGGTGAGTCAATGAATTTGCTGCTTCATTATGTTTGATGACTCAACTTTACACTTTAAGATTGAACCGTTTACTTGTGAATGTAAATGATCCAGGTTTGACTTTGCTTACAGCATATCCTCCTTTGCCACTTAGACTGTGTATTAGCATATGTATGTGTACTCAAGAATGTGAGTTTAGAATTTGTTCTCTGCCGATCTAGTTCTTTGGTGTCGGCCTTGCTTGGGGAAAAAAATAACTCAACAATAGCCTGGAAATAAAGTGGCTGAAGCTCTCCACCGTCACCGCCTCCTCTACCTCCCACTGAGACTTAACATCACCGATGTGTCGGCAGAAAGCCTTGGAACAGGCCGATAAAATATGACAACTAGTGATTATGTTTCATCCATGTGGTTGGACTGAATGGGCAACGGAGCGGGGGGCTGGTTTCGAGCTTTGCTCGATAAGTAATCAATTGTAAACTCTTTGCCTCATTTGTTGCAGCTGAACACTCAAAGGGAGCCTTGAAATCCCATTGAATCATCAAGCATGAGACACCAAGGTGATGACGAAGAGGCGACAGGAAGTCAGAGCTGACGATGATTTTATTTTATTTAGTTTACTGACCATTATGATGTGCAAAAGTCCCATCCTTCGATTTTACCCCTCCAGCATGTCAGGCTCCAGAAAACCCTCTGTCTTAAAAAGGTTGGTTTATTATTTATTTATAAAGACCTTACTGTCATCTTAGATCAAATAAATAATGGCATAATGTGTTGCTCCTCCAAAAATTCAAGGTGTACTGGCAGCTATAGAATAGAGTAGGGGGACTGTATTGTCACAGGAATGCCTATAATAAAGTCTATGATCCTGTTAGTATATTGACATGTCCGTGGTTTAGACGAAGGCATTTGTATTCATCTTGATTTATTTGAATGTTTCATCAGGACACAAATAAAAATAAAAATATTCTGCCTCTTGTTGAGCGACTGACAGAACTGCTCACAGTTAAGGATTCTCACTCTGAACCACAACGATGAAACCAGAGATCCAATTATTAACTCAAACAAAATTGTCCAGACAGCGCTCCGAAGCAATCCTCCCGGCGGATTTCTATGATTCTCCAAAAACGGATCATAAATGGATGCCTGCGACGGAAGCGAGACAGACTTGGTATGTTTCTGGCCCAGACAATAAATCTTGGCAGTTGTGAGGATAATGAGAAAAGACAACGTTACCTTGTGTCCACATACACACTACATCCATACACAGACTGGTTGAAATGAATATTTGAAGATCTGGTTTACTGTCAGACCACCAAGACCATTTCTTTAGTTCCCAACAGAGCACACATTCTCTTTGTCCCTAATCCTCACAGGGAGCAGCTAGTTAGCTTCATTACTGTCAGCTCACCTCTGAGAGTGCAGACGCCTCAAGAGAAAACCAGGGGCAGTATGAAAGTCCCATTACTACCTAGCAAGATAAACCGGCGGACATTTCTGGGTGATCATCACAGGCTTGCAAAGCCCACAGAACACAGCCTGAGGTGGTTGGATTTCAGATCTTGCACAAGCACTCTGACGAGGTTACCAGGGCTAAGGAGTTCCCCAGAGGGGTGCCACCGTGGAGGGAGCTTTTTCTTAGAATTGGGTACTTGCATCAAATTGTCTTGAGAACGACACAAACTGGATAGCAGGAAGAGTGGATACATTGACTACACCTGTGTGTGTTTCAATAAAGTTTACCTCTAGTTTTTATTTGTGTGCAGAGTTGTGCCTTAACTGACTCCTCACCTTCTGAGACAGTTTATTTGTATTTAAATATCAAACGATTTAAGTCATTTAATGTGGTAATTTATTTTTCCAAAAAGTTTACAGACTACTTGTATGCACGTGTGTTGAACCTTATCTTGTGATTGTCAAACTAAAAACATATCTTATAAATGTGTAAATAAATATAAAAATGTAAGTAAGTAGTTTATATTTGTAAAGCGCTATTCCAGACTAGGGTCAAAAAGCGCTTAAATAATCAAAACCATCAAAATAAATAAATACATAAATGACTTTATTTTTGTCGTAGAGCAGGTGAACTAGTTCACATAGACAGTGAAATTTCCCAACACCAGTATTAAAATTAATCCCGATTTTACGACTATAATTTAAGTAACTGTCGCCCTCTACTGAAATGAATTTGACAGGCCGAGTTAAAAGACTTGACGGGCTGCCGCTGCCTACAGGCTGTGGTTTGCCCCGCCATGACTCAGAGCAACACTCCTCGACTCACTTCATCGTCCCGTGACACACTCGACTGCTAAATAAACCTGTTCGAAGGTTCTCGTTGGTGTCCTGACTCTCTTTGCACCGCCGTGTTGGAGCTAATCATTCTAGCAGCTGTGATTTATGGACCTCCGTCACAAGTAAAGACTGAGTAACAAGCTGTCAATGAGAACTGACGGTTATTTATGTCTCTTGTTAAGGAAACGTTTCCTCTCAGAGTCCTGCTGATGATATTCCCATCCTCCGCGAGTGGAGAGCTCCTGCTCGACAGCCGTTCAAAGATAAAGATGATTCATTTTCCTATAGACTCAGAGTGAAGTGCGAAGAAACAGGATGTTGGTTCATGCATGCTATGAATAAAACAAAGGAATGGAACCTTAACACCTGTTGGAGGCACTTGTTACTGACCTGAGGTTAGTTGCGAACCACTTCCTGTCCATCCAGTCCACTAATAATGAAGATACTTGGACTATTCCATTTATCCATTAACCTACTTATCATTTCATTTTGAAAGAATAACTTATTTATATAATGAGTACATCTGCTTGAACCACTTACTGTCTAGAAAGACCACTCAAAATAATTGAGTGTAATTCGAATACTTATAGGGGAGCCATTTTGTGTGTTATTAATTCCATTAGAAACAACCCCTTTCCGTTGAGTATTCGACTAAGAGAAACTCACTTGGCGTCTGGCAGCAGAGGGACGTGGCCGCGGATGCCATGGTATCAACCTCTCATCTTTATTTAGAACTGAAAGGTCTTGACATCCGCCACACTGTGAAGTTACTCACTGCAGGTCCTCGCCTCACCTACTGCCACAGTTCACAAACAGTTATATATATATATATAACCCCACAAATCAATGTCACTCCGAGTTCTGAGAGAAACTATGTTGCCGCTCTCTCACTGCAATCAAACTTTACTAATATTCATCACCTCTTGTCACTTATATTGTCTTCCACATTGATATTTATGACCAGAAATTCATATTCCGCTAGCGGTTGTTAATAAAAAATGTTGCCTAGGAAACTCGAGCAAAGCGCTCCACACCATCCGGCAGCCGCAGTGATTTATTAGAGTAATGAGCTTCTAATGCCTTGAATTCAATATTAGCATTCATCGTTCATTAAGTTATGACTCTGCTAAATGAACTACCCAAAGGGAGTTTAACTCTGAAAAGACGTGCCGGGAATCAGGATTTAAAGAGACAAATTTATGAAGAAGGTTCATTAGCTGCCACATCTAAAGCCCAATTCCACTGTTTGACTAGCAGAACAAACAGAGGCAGGATTATTTGGTAATCCCGCAATGCTAATGCCAACCTAAAGAGATCCAGATCTAATTGTTGGAGACTTACACACCTCCATCACTCATCCTCGAGATAAACATGAGCTGGTCTCTGGTGGGCTGATAGCAAGTCTGTGTGTGTTTCCATGTGACGGTTGTTCATCCAAATTAATTCTGGGGGAAAAAAATATAAAGACATTCAATTAAATATGTGGTTTTAGTTTGACAATCATAAGATAAGGTCCAACAGAGTCAACATTTAGACAAAAAAAAGTAGACCATAAACTGTGTGGGAAAATAAATTACCACATTAAATGACTTGCTTCTGCAACAAAAGTTCTTCAATTTAACAAAAAAAAGGTTAAAGATTTTAAAAAATATTAAAATTAAGTAAGAAATGAATTTGAATTTATAGAGCGCTTTTCGAGACCAGGGTCACAAAGCGCTTAAACAATCAAAACAATACTCAATAAAATATATACTTTAAAATAAGCTGTTGGTGAGGAGTCAATGTATTAACCCTTGTGTTGTCTTTAGGTCAAGGTAACGACCTCCCTGGCTTCGAGAAATACCTGTGCAGTGGTAGAGGTAGTTCACCTTGACCCAACGACAAGGGTTAATAAATTATAGACAACCTTTTTTCAGAACATTCTGATTCTCTCCGTCCATCTGTCTATCCCCCCATCCTCAGGCCATCAACAATGAGTCTAGTTCTACTCGAGTTTTCTGCCTTCTAAATGGAAGCTTTTCCTCGCCAATGCCACGATGTGATTTACTTGTTGAATTGCTGGGATCTGTTTTTATTCTCCATTATAGTCTTACTTCAACTGTAAAGTGTCTTGAGATCACTTTGTTATGATAAGACACTTTAAATAAAATTGAATTGAATTGAATTGAATTGTATGAAATATTTCATATTATCATATTTTTTGCCTTAAAAAAAAAAAAAAAAAAATAGGAAACATAACAGCACAGACATAATTTTAACACAATTGTTATGACAGTCAAACTTTAAACAGTTCAGGTATCTCCTGCACATAAATCTGAAGTTAACTTTGCACTACATTTCTAAATGAAGGAAATAAACTTATGGCTTTCAAATAAGGAGCATTGAATCAGCTGAGTCTGCATTGTTACACCTTCAATATTATTGTGTAAAATGCTCTTTTTTTTATTCATGTATTTATTTTTTTTATCATTTATTATTTTCTGCCATATATGTTGATTGTTTAAAACGAATATACAATCTAGATTTTCACAAAGTCAATAGGTTTGGGATCATTTTGAATAAAAGATTAAGATGCAAAATATAAATAACATTTACATATAACATTTGAATGTTGAATTCTGTCTTGAAATGCATCTGAAATCCTTCTCTCTCTAGGTTTTTGTCTCTGATGTAACTTCACTCTCAGGCTTTTGATTAACACTCTACCCTTGCTGATGGATGTTTGTAGAGCAAAATATTGGTCTCGCACAATATAGTTTCTTCTATTCAGAGTTCTAACACTGTCGCCCTGTAGAGCTGCCTAAATTGGCTCCCATGACATTTGAGAAGCACAGATCCAAGTCCTGCCTCGTCGCATTTTGGGTCACAGTCACTCATAAGCATAACAGAAAAACTGAAAACAATTGTGTATTCTTGTTGACAATTTGTTTGCATCATTAATCTGTGTTTGGGGTCTTCTGGGAGGAGGTGAGGGAGCCAAACAGCTGGTCTCTGATTCTCTCTGACACACATTTGTCCTGTATCTGTCCTAAGCACAGCGTGGTAATGGATTAGAGGTTTAATTACCAGTGAAAGTAGAAACATTCGTTTGATTCAAGTATTACTGCTAACCTCTACTGTTATGTGTACCTCAAAACGTCTACTATCTTATTTAGATGATCTAGATTATCTTCTTATGCACACATTCTGAATCCACAAAAAGAAGACATCACTATGTGCCGTGAAGTCGACTCAATTGGTTTTTTTTTGTAATTTTGATTCATATATTCTGAATTCCTTAATAGTCTTAATAAGAATCTTGGAGAGCAAAGTCGAGTTAAAAAAAAACAAATATATTAGTTAATTTCATGAATAAATGATCAGCAAATAATTATATAACCTCAACTACAATAAGGTCTGTATAAGTTCTGTTAAAATATTTATATTTTTTACCAAATACAAAAATCTTAAAAATACTGAGATAGTACATTCTTGGGGATAATCTATTGCGTCTCAGTCTTAAAGGAACAGTAACACGCACAACACATCTTTCAGTATTTGACTTTAGATGGTTCAAAAATTAAAAAAATATTTGATCAGTAATGTAAAAAAATATAATCAAATGGAGTAGTTGACAATTTTCAGTGCTGCAAATTAAACATATTATACATGTATGGGTTAAATAGGTATGATGTTATAAGAAGTTATAAACATACACAAGTCAGTTCTATGGGACACACAGCAGTAAAAATACAGTACAAAACATTGTTAATGCTTAGAATGATATTCAAATTCAAACTTCACTCATTTTCTACTCACCCTCGTGTCGACTCAGGGTTGGGATTATTTTCAGAGTATGAGTGAAGTTTGAACTTTGACCTTTTGTTTATAGTGTACATAGTAATAGCATAAAGCTAAACAAAGTAAGTGATCCTTATATGGGATCATATTTTATTTTTGAAGTCAAAACCGTTTTGCTTCTCCCAGTGTTTCCTTGACTGTATGAAACGGGTCCAAACGGCTCTTTGAGTGCAATAGGTTGACGATCCCTGGTTTAAACAGTTACTTAAAAAAGGAATCATATTATGACAACATCTTATTATGATCGATTGCCGGATAGAAATAAAAAAATGGATGTTTGTATTTACCTCAACTTCAAAACAAAACCTGGACGTATAAAAGATATTATAAAACACGTCCGGTTAAAGTGTGTGTGGTCACCTTTAATAGCTTTTTTTCTACTAGAATCCACAGCTTCTCTAACAAGCATCTTCACTAGCTTCTGCCAACAGAATACAATTATACAATTATAGGTCATTTTTAAGACAAACACAAACAAAACACAAATTACTATTGTTGTTATTTTCGTTCAGTTGAAGTTTATCTACTCATTTCAGCAGATTGTCACCATCAGTATTTTTCGACTCAGATCAGCCAAACACACACACTGGCAAAAACACACACACACACACACATTAGCATTCATTTCTGCAAATGATGTTAATGATTCTGTGTTCACATTAATCCGATAAAACATTCATGAGACTTGTCCGTTCATTAGTCCTCTCTCGCCCTGTGGGGAGAAACCACCATCACGACTATTCCTTCAACAATAACGATGTTTTAATAATATATTTGAGCTAAGTGGTCATGACTGAAGGAGAGGAAATACACCCTTATTATCTTCATTAACTTGACACACAAACACCATGGGCCTGTTTTCAGTAGCAATCTGAACAAACATGTTGACAAAACAGAACTGGGTCCACTTTCATAGTAGAAGTTGTTGGTTTCTGAAAAAGGGAGAAGCAAACGAGCCAACATTTAAGGTTCGCATGTCATCGACTACTTTTCAAGAAGCATCTCAAAATCTTGGGCCTGCTGTATTTGTCAATTTGTTGTCTTGGCCTTCCATTGTTGTTAAATGTGTATGTATTTTTAAATGTGTATTGTTTTGGTGTTAAAGTGATTTATGACCCTGGTCTGGAAAAGCGCTATATAAATAAAAATGACTTACTTACTTATTTACTTACTTATAACAGTCTAAGTATATATGTGGCCACTCAAATAACCTAATTCTGTTTTAGAATCTATTGCTAACGAAGTATAAAACAACTCTCCAACTGATTTTCTGTGTTGATCCTCTGAACGCAAATATGTGGTTCAACAATAAAATAATGAATACAGCTCAAGGATGGGAGGAGGGAGTAGTGGTTCTGCCATCAGCAGAAATGTTGGCCTTTCGGGTGTCTTGAAGAAACGAGGCTTTGATTTATACGTAAAGGGGATAATTAAGGTAGAGTCAGCTGTCAGAGCTGGCATTTACAAACAGACGCCAGGTGAGACTAGCAAACACTGTCTCATGGATCACTCCCGATCTTGTCACTCACAAGCAACACATGACGCAGTGATGCTACACGGCTATCAAGTCGTACTCTAACCTAAGATAACTCTAAAAAAGCCTCGACCTAGAAATGACATTGCCTGAGTGTCTTGAAGGCTTTTGTGTTGCCGGCATGGAGGCTGGCGTGATTCAAACACAATGTCATGAGTTCACCTGCCGCTGAGTCATCCACCGCAGCCTGAGCTGCATGATGATGCCAGTCTGCAAATGTTTCACTGCAAAAAGCAGCCTGATGATAATTGCCGCCGCACTCTGACACGCCGGAGGGCGCAGTGGGAGAAGTTTCCTGCACAGCAGAAACTTTTTCATCCCGTAGAGGAGACGCAGACGCCATGTTGCCTGCGGTTTCGCTCCGAGCGAACAGCCCACACGGTGAAGAGCATCGCAATTCAGAAAACGAGTGTCAGTCGTGACTCTCGTGGCTCTCGCTTTAAAACCAGGGATCATGGGAGATCAAGGTTGCTTGGCCTGAATCTGCTTTGTGGAGCGCCAACATGAATAATGCTAATTCTGCCATTTACCTACAGACACTTCTGAGCTTCTACTTCGGAGTTTTACACAATCATTAATTTGTTTACATGGAATACAAATTAGTGTTAACATTTTCAAAAGTAAGTAATGGCACGTTAATCGGGTAACTGTCAGCAGTCGGAAACAAGTGCAACATTTTCTTTGTTCATTGAAAGGGGGTTAGCATTCAGGACAAACCACAACAAGTGAAAATCTAATCATTAAGCATTTTAAACACTGCATCATTTTGATAAATACAATAAATAACATAATAAATATGAATAAAACTCTCGAGAAACACAAGCAAACACAGTGCAAAATGAGAGGTGCTCCATGAGCCAATCAGGACTCACGATACGGAACTCATTCTCTGGGTGGTCACCGCTCGTCTGTTAGCCTATAGCATACCTTCTTATATGTTCAAGGCCTTCCGGTGATATAAAAAGGCATCCTCAATAATTGAAGACACGCCTGAAAAATATCCAGCCGATATAGCAAACTAAACATGCATTTCCTGTGACTATCTGAGATCCACCCAAATAAGAAATAATCTCATAGTTTGAATTTCCGTTTCCAACTGGAATCAAAAGAAAATAGGATTATAGTTATCCGAGCGGTCCTGCGTGGTCAGTCAATGCTCTTGGGCTAAAAAAGGTAATGCACACTTGTTGGATTGCTCACAATTAATCTGCATTTTCCTGTAAATCTTCACACCTGTACCCAAAAATATCTTCCATGGACATATTTCCTGCAACTTTTACCCGCATTACAAACCATTCATTAACACACGGCATGACTGTCATTATTTATTGAGCATAAAAATAAAAACATTTGGTACTGAAATAGGGACATTTGACATCAAATGGTACCTTATTTTGCCATGAATCACAGGTGCCCTCCAACTTCATACCTGAGAAAGCAAGATTGTGGTGCACTCACTGGTTTGTTATAAGGAAGGAGAGTACTTTCATTTGACAAGCATCTTTGTCTTTGATGAATTAACACCAAAGAGTGACAAAGTGACAAACATATTTCCTTCCACCTCTGAAGTCGGAATTGCAAATTGGAGAGGTAGATTCATGTCTTCTCTCAATAAATTAAATAACTTCTTTGGGAGGTTTGAGGCATCAAATTACACTCCGGCGACAAAAGCTGTTCCCCATCAGGTAGAAAAGGCACGAGGCAAGAGTTAAGTCTCGAAAGGCCCCAGGCCTGGATAACATACCTGGGCAGGTGCTCATGGAATGTGCAGATCTGCTGGCATGTGTACTAACAGACATCTCTAACACCTCGCTGAACAAAGCCATAGTGCCATCCTGCTTCAAGACTGCTTTCATCATCCCAGTGCCAAAGAAAACTCATATCCCATCACTGAATGATTATCGACCTGTGGCATTGACTCCCATCATGATGAAGTGCTTTGAGAGGTTGGTGAAGGCCCATATCATCTTCAGACCCCTTCCATGTTTGACCTTTTCCAGTTTGCCTACCGATCAAATGGGTCCACCGAGGATACCATCTCCTCCACTCTACACCTTAAAGACCTGGAGAAGAATAACTCCCATGTGAGGATGTTGTTCCTTGATTTGAGTTCAGCTTTTAACACTATTATCCCAGGACGCCTGGTACGTAAACTGGAACCTCTGGGCTTCGGCTCCTCCCTGAGTAATTGGCTGCTTGACTTTCTAACCGACAGACCACAAACAGTATGGGTCGGAAAACATACCTCAACCAGCACAATCACACTCAGCACTAGCTCCCTTCAAGGCTGTGTCCTGAGCCCCCTACTGTTCACTTTAATGACCCATGACGGTGTTCCCAGGTATGCCTGCAACAATATCATGAAGTTTGCAGATGATACAACGGTGGTGCGTCTCATAAGGGATGATAACGACCAATATTACAAAGAGTAAGTGAAGCAGCTGGTGGACTGGTGCAGGGAAAACAATCCTGAATGTTGACAAAACAAAGGAAATCATTGCCGACTTCAAGAAGATCCAGCCTAGCCACGCCCCTCTTCTCATCGACGACACAGCCTTTGATGTGGTCAGAAAACAACAAGTTCTTGGGGATGCAGATCTCGGACGACCTCACCTGGTCTGCGAACATCACATCACTGGTAAAGCGGGCTCAGAAGCATCTGTACTTCCTGCGGAGCATGAGGAGAGCCCGTCTGCCCCAACCCACCCTCATCACTTTCTATAGGAGCACCATAGAGAGTATCCAGACCATCTGCATCTCGGTGTGGGGTGGTACCTGCTGCGCCCCAAACTGGAAAAACGTGAGGAGAGTGGTGAGGACAGCAGAGGGAATTACCGGATTATTCAGGCCATCGCAGTGAAGCGCTGCTTGTCCAATCAGACGGCTGAACTCAAACTAAAGTGATGTTGTTATGTTGAAGTTCACTGCCAAAGCATAATGCTGCATTTGATCGTATATTGTTGTTTTATTCCAGCCATAGTTTTAAACTGTTTTTAACTTATCTTAAGTAAGCTTTTTATGGGGATGTTATTAATGGTTGTTACAACAAACTGTTTCTAAATTATATTAAAAAATAAAAATACTTCTTGCATCTATTTTAGTAGTTGCAGTAAATAGTATTTATTTTTTAAATCTTTGCACTTTATAACTTGTCTGAGCCAGTATTGCAAACGAAATTCCGTTTTGTGTACACTTTGTTAATCCTGAATGACAATAAAGGATGGCTAAGTCTAAGTCTAAGTTTTTCATTAATAGTGTTATTTATTTCATGAATTCCTTCTCTGAAGAATCCAGAGATGGTTATTTTGTCACGTGTGAATTTCCAGAAAACAATAGATTTTTTACATTCAGGCACCCCTCCATGTGTCACACTTGTTATGGCCCCCCACCAGAGAAGAGAAAAGTTATGTGGCCCTCACAGAAAAAAAGTTAGGGGATCCCTGATTCAGAGGTTCATCCAGATCATCTTGAAATCACGGCTCTCAGTGGTTTGAGTTGGAAAAGTGATTCTACTGATATTTCCTCAAATAATATGTAACGCCTGAAACGTGCTGCCGCTTTAGTAAACCTCTGTAAGTTATGTGGAAGCCTACTAGTCCAGTGCTGTGTCTCAAATCGCATACTAGCGTACTAAAAGTTAGTATTTTTAGTACGTTAGTGTGTCTCAATTCTTAGTATGCGAAATTTAGTGCGCCATGCATACTAAATTGGCGTACTAACACGCCCACAAAACTAGCATGGTTCGATGGACACTAACCACACTAAACAGCCACCATTTTAGTGACGTTCTAAACGGAAGTTACGTCATATATAAATGCATATATATGCATATACTTAAATGTGTATTTTCAGCAGCAGTAGAAGGATAAACACGTCTTCGCTGCTGATACCAGCTTAAATATCTCGCGATTATTTAGATTCTCATATTTTTTCTTTATTTCTTTTTCCAAAGTTGCAATACGTGCTGCCAGCAGGTGTCGGCGATAGCGTTCAAACAGCTGCTTGGAACATCGTTAAATAGAAGTAGAAGAAGAAGCTGTCATGTGATTTCCGGTTAGTGTGTAGCTTCAGGGTTTGATTTGAGACATACTATCTGCGGAGAATTTGCGTACTAGTTAGTATGCATACTCAACTGATGCATACTAACTTCTAGCATACTAAGATTAGTATGCGATTTGAGACACAGCACTGCTCTCCGCCGCTGCCATCTATCTCACAATCAACCGCTTCCAAAACAAAAAGAAACGATTGAATCCCTGATCACCTGTAATCACCTCACCTGTGGTCACAAGAACACTTCCTGTTCGATATGTTCAACAGCTGTTCAGAGGTTCCTGTTTGATTCAGGGTATTAGACTTAAAGTGATTCTCCTCATGTTCCGATCGCTATCACGATACAACAACAGTTTAATTTGAAACAATATCCTTCATCAAGCTGCCGCTGTTACAAGTAATTTATTTCTCCAGCGTGCTCCCTCGTCTTCACCCTGACTCACTTCTCCTACGCTCCATGGCTCCCCACTTTCCTGGAATCACTTTTATCAGCATCCAGAGAGTAGCTTTCAGGGAAAGTTGGTCATGGCCTCTTAAGAGTGAGCGACATTTTGAATATATGCAGACACACTCAGTTTAATTTGGGGAATGGCTCATTATTTTTCAGTGTTGAGCTTACAAGTCCCCTGTCAAAGTTGTTTTGGAAAGGAGAAGAATTATGGGTAAGCGTTTAAACACCCAATGATAAAACGATTAAAGGTAAACAAATACTGTGACCTTCTTTCAGCTGCGGACTCAAGATAGCAACATTGTTTAGGCTCTAACGATGGACTAAGAAGCAGCTCATTGGCCAGAGAAAAACACAGTCAGAATGATGTTTTTGCCCCCAATCTACCACAAAGGCTTTGCGCCCCTATTTTTCTGAATCTATATATAACTTTGTCCAGTCATTGTTTGATGTTTGCCAGGGAGGCTTTGCTGCCTGTTTAGTCTATCTTTCTTCTTGGAGCACATATTCAGGCCCAACCTTTTTGCTACTGCAAACTATATGAAAATTCAACTAATGTGTTGATTTAAATTTCTCTTAAATAGATCTTGGACCTCTATTGTACTCATCAGTATGTGTCTGTTTGTACAATTACATTACATTAGAAAATGGGCTTAAGCCCCATAAAACTGATTTGTTAAGCATCCCAGAAGTCTTCTACTTCGAGGGAATCGTTGTATAAACAAAGCAGGGCTGGATTACAGCTGGCTGGAGGAGGAGTGAAGCCATTGTTACATTATATTGGACTCTGCTCTTTTATTTTAACCTCTCGTTCGCTCAGATTTAAGACGAACTTTATTAAGTTGAAAACATGGTGATTAGGAGGGACTTACTGCATCTTGGAGAGGAAGATTCAACATTTAAGACATGTGAGTCATGAGAGTTGGAGCTTCACATTAGTGGACCTTTAAGGGCACTGTGTGACCCGAAGGGGTATCATCGGTTTGGTTCACACTTCTTAAATGTCCAAACATACTGTATATTATTACGGATGATACATGATATTCCTCTAAATAATGCTTGTCTATATATTTAATGCAACAATTATCAATGGGGAAACAAGAACTTAAAGAAAGTAAGATGGTTATTTTATGAAAAATATACTTTTGAACTGGAACATGGGCTACCATCGGTGAGCGCTTGTCTATGATGTAAAAATTGCCTCTACTTCGTCTTTCAATAAGCAAAATCTTACCATTTCACGGGATGAACAGAGATAAACTACATGGTGTTTATGATCCAAACATTAGTTTATGATTAAAGAGAGCAGAGAACCTTGTAGCGAGACAAGCAGAGGGAAACAAATCTCAACCAGGTCATCAATATTTAATCTCCTCCACTCTCGTGTAGTTATAGAAACTAAGAGTTCAAGAGTTAAAAGTTGTGCGAGAAAATACCAACCGGATTGAACCCCGAGATTTTCATTCCTCCTCTGGCGAGAAATTGATGACTCGGCAGTTACAGTTCCTGAGGGCAGAAGTGCAGGAGAAGGTTTGTGGCCCCTCGGGCTGATTCGAGACCTCAGCCCTCTGATTGAATCTCCTCTGACACGTCTTCAATAGATTTGTCACCCTTTTTTCTCTGCTCTTGAATACATCAGAGACACCTTTCTCCAGTGATACGTTAATCCTTCCTTCCTCCATAATCGGACTGAAAGCTCAAATTTACGTAGAAGAGGCTATTTCAGAACTTCGACTCATCAGAGTGAAATTAATTGAATCAGTAATCGAAATCCAATTCCACAATATTATAATCTTGTATGTGTTCAACTTCTTGATTCGTCAATGTGTCTTTTTTTATGATTGCTGACTGTTCTTCAAACAATCTCTTCAAACTAAACTTTTCATTTTTGTGCGTTCAATTTTTTTTTACAACTGAGTCTTTCATCTAGTTGTAGTTTTACTTTAGAAAAAAAATTCAGAAGGTGAAAAAAAACCCGATAAAAGTCTAAATATCTATATTTGCAACCATCTTTCCCTCTTTAATTCTTTAATTTCATTAAAACTATTTTGGCCATTTTAGTTTGCGCTGCTTTTGGGTTGGGTTTCCTCTTATGTTCCTGTAGAATCTTCAGGGTGACATACAAGCATAGCATGTTCAAGCACTACAATCTTCCTGCTAATAAAACACCACTAGGGTGTTAACATCTGCAACAAGGGGGCGACATCGGCGCCATCAGTGAGCCAATGGCCTTTGACAAAAAACATTTAGGGATGATGGATCTGGTTAATGGCGTCTGGCGGAGAAAATCTGTCACCACAAAGCCAATAAACGCCTGCTGAAATGCTTCAGGCAGTCGATAACTCGGGAGGAAGATGTTACACACTTTATTAATTAAACTAGTTGAATGAGATGTCAGATCTAGAGTCTCCAACGCTTTGTTGGCTGTGTGACATATTTGGCTCATGAAGGAGTGATGTCTCATCATCAATTATTACAAAAACCCAAGTGATGAAAACCGCTTCTGCAACCTCCTGCGGCACAACGTTAAAACCTCGTTGACGTCTCTGTGCAGTTGGACTGACAAAGAAGCACATTCTCATTGCTAGTGGCTACAGGCGATAAAATGATGCTCGGTCTGAGCTGTGTGGGGTCTTGACCCACTCAGGTCCTTCGACAACAGTTTGAATACACACAGGTGCAAGAAGAGTTTTAAACATTTTCATTTTCTTGCTTTGGTCGACTTTTGAACTGCTCTTGCATAATGATTGAGCATTTCCTAAAATATTATGTTTTGGTATAATGTGCCCTAGTGGTTTTTTTTAGTTTATTTATTTATTCTGTTTCTTTCCTGAGCTCAAAATTTCTGAAATTCAAAGAATAAAACAAGTTGGATAAAATTGTTGTTGATTTTCATTTTTAACCATTTATTTTGAGTTGACTATTTTGATGGAATGGAGCCCCTGAGCAAGTAATTTAGTTTTATTTGTAAAGGGCCTTTCAGAGACCAGGGTCACAGGGTGCTTAAACAACGGATCAATACACGGTTAAAATACAAACAAATTTAAACCTCTAAAAGACCCAATATTGTTGTGATTGTATCGAACATTCGGTGTTCGATTGGTTCAGACTAGGTTGAGTGTTATGATGATGTCCGTGTGACTTCTGTCCGTGCTGCAACCTGTGTCCGTGCTCACTTCATAACGGAGTTATACAAACCCACTACAGTATCGCTACAGCCTACAAGTAAGTAGTTCATCACAGAGGAAGATCATTCCAAAGCTTAGGAGCAACAGTCTGGAAGGATTTCTCTCCTCTGGTCCTGAAGCGTGTTCAGGAACCATCAGTAGATTCTGATCCACAGACCTCAGAGCCTGAGCTGGGGTGTAAGTCTGGATCAGATCACTGATGGAAGGTCTGACCATGAATAGATCTGAAAATTAAAATCACAAGGGGACATGGAAGAAAAAATTAAAAATCTTGTGAAGTTTAAAAACATCTATAGAAGTTGACTTCTATAGATGTTTTTGGCAGAACTTGACGAGATCTTTTCATTTATGGCTGATGAGGGCCTCTGTACAGTGTCATAAATATCGCGCGACATCCACCTTGACAGTGGAGGACGATTTGAAAGACTTCTTGCGCTCAAGAGTGATTCCCGAAGAGGAAATATTGGGAATGAAACGCGACAAGCTAAGTGTGGTGACATTTTGGAATTACTTTGGAATTATGACATCCCAGACCTTAATGCTTTCATGCTTAATACGCTATCAGTTAGTCTCTCACTGTGTGCAGTGGTTTTTCAGTGTTGGTTCAAGTAAGTAAGTAAGTAAGTAATATTTATTTATATAGCGCTTTTCGAGACCAGGGTCACAAAGCGCTTTAACAATCAAAACAATACTCAAAACAGTACATACTTCAAATATCAAGACAACACCGAGAACAACACAGGAGTTCGAGAAATTCAAGGAAAAGCCTGAACAAATAGAAACGTCTTAAGATGTTTCTTAAAGGAGTCAGTAGACTCCATCAAGCGCAAAGAGAGAGGAAGATTGTTCCAAAGCTTAGGAGCAACAGCCTGAAAAGATTTCTCTCCTCTGGTCCTGAGCCGTGTGCGTGGAACCATAAGTAGATTCTGATCCACAGACCTCAGAGACCGAGCTGGGGTGTAAGGCTGGATCAGATCAGTGATGTAAGGAGGAGCCTGACCATGAATAGCTCTGAAAGTAAGAACCAGAATTTTAAAGTTGATCCTGAAAGAAACTGGAAGCCAGTGAAGAGTTTTAAGGATCGGAGAAATGTGAGTTCTTCTACTAGAGCGGGTCAGAATTCTCGCTGCAGAGTTCTGAATCAACTGCAGACGAGACAGCTCCTTCTTGTTAAGACATGAAAACAAACTGTTACAATAGTCCAGACGAGAAGAAACAAACGCATGGATTACAAGCTCCAGATCATGTTGTGACAACATTTTCCTAAGTACTTTTCAAGCAGTGTTTCTTGATCAACAACTGGTTATTTACATAAAAAATTTTCTTCTTTTTTTTTGCATGAATACCTGTGTTTTGTTAATAAGCAGTAACTGCGGAAGGAAAACACTGTATTTATCCAGGATGAAATAACATCCCTTAGAGTCAAAAGTGGAATATTATAAATAACAGTCATTGCCAGAGATTTATGGATGTATAGTACATGAGACATTGCGATAAAATGAGTGTGATTATCATCTGAATATAGATATGAAAGGAGTCAATTAGTCTCTGACCTGATACACAAGGTGTTTAAATGTAGAATTGTTGGCGCATAACAGAATAAGTATCTTAATGTTAATTGTGTTTTCTCTGTGTCAATAAACATACACTATGTTCCAGCTGTAATATCTCAATTTGTTGTTTTGATACATGACCCTTAATATAAATCTTAAGTGAGTGACTTTTGTTTGTACATTTTTATAGAGTAGTTTTGTTGACAGTGGTCCCTCACTATAATGCGGTTTACCTATCGCAGCCTCGCTGTCGCAGATTTTTTTTTTTTGTGTAATTTTGCATGCTTTTTTTTAATAGCGTACAGTATGAACACGCGTAGTGTTCGGCGTCCTGATTGTACACCACACTGGTGAGGCCACGGAACAGCCACACAAGCTGCCGCTCCCAAGTATATATTTTTTAAATCTGAGAAAGTTTGAACTTTGAGAGTGTTTAATAAAACAAAATGTTTATGCGTTTCTGAGAAAAATGTATAAACGTGTGTAAAAGGGGTTTTCGCGGCCTTAAAACGTGTATAACAATTGTAAAAAATGAAAGTGATTAGTTCACGGATTTCATCTATCGTGGGTTATTATGAGAAATATAAACGAGGGGCCACTGTATTTTTCTTCCTCATCTTTGTTGCAAAGTTTTTTATTGCCTGAGTGCCTGAGAACTTAAGGTTATTTGTGGGCTGGTGAGGACAGAAAACAACTTTGCAACAAAAAAAATGGACACCTCTATAGCACAGCAGCTTATTTTGCATGCCTCTTTGTTTTTGGCACTTTTACCCACACCGTTGAGCGAAAACAAAAAATATATCAGAATGCGTGGCTGGATCAGACTCGCACTGCTATTATTTTTCTCACCAGAATATAACACTGCGATACATTTCCCATAAGAAATGAATGGGACGAGATCATAATAGTATGCAAAGTTTTTCAAACATCTCCTGCTCTGGCATACATTCACATCGAAACAGCATTCCACCTTTAAAATGTAGGCATACGTCCTGAGTATTTTAGTTCTATTTGAACTTTTTCCATACAATGTGTAGTTTTTGAACTGTGACCCTTGAATGATGGTGAGTGAAAATTCAGGGTTTTCAATGATTGTGTATGGCAGAATGTTCGTACAGCGGAGTGGAGGGAGGCAAATGACAGTTATAAAACTGACACATTATGACTAAAGACCAAAACATTATGACCAGAAACAGACAAAACACTTGTTGGTTGTTAGGTGGTGTCTGACCATGTAGAACTCTGAAAGTTAAAATTTTAATTTTAAAATTGATCTTGGAGGACACTGGCAATGGAGAGTTGTAAGAATCGGGGAAATGTGAGTCCTCCTACTATTATTATTATAGTTCTACATCATTTGCCCTCAACCCTCTACAGGCTGTCACTATGGGTTTCCTTTATGCTCTGCCTAGTCACTGAGTTCAATGCCCTTGATACCCAGTGAGCTGCCCATATATAAGGCCTCACCTCCCTAAAATTGGCAGTAGTTCTTAAATCAGCTTTGAAAATATGTTGTGTTTCATCATTCAGGGAGCAATCATGCTGCTGTCTGATACACTTATGTTGTTCTAGGCAGCCATTGGACTGACATGTGGCCACCGTAGTGGTACAGGTTTGTTGACGACTGTTGCTGATAGAAGGCTTAAAATGCATCGCTGATCGCGTGACAATCGATACTCTTGGTTAGCTTGTCGGTGGAAAATGGAATGGGACGTACCCATCGCGAATAGAGCTTGTGTACTTTGTCCTGATTCTTCTTGTTAGCAGAAAGTACCTCTTCATCCAAAGCGACTGTGTCTGACATCCAGATCCTCCATTGGGTCAGTTGGATCCAAGTTGCCTCTTAAGGCACCAATCGTCTGCCAACCATGAATAAACAGGTGGTGCCCACTTACTTGCAGTCTCTCTGTATAACATACAGGAGACACATATAAACTGTATATGATTTCATCATATACAAACATAATGTTTTCCTGTCCACGGGTAAATCAAAATGTGAGTGGACATGAAAACATTAGCTTGACTTCCGTTCATGGACTGACATACAGTAAAAATGGAGTTTTCACTCAAGTTTATTCAGAGAACAACTATCTAACAAAATAAAGGAGAGTTCCAAGAAGAAATGTCCAGAATCATAAGTGTCATATTAAAGTCAAAGATAACGTAAAGCGCACCACAAACTTGGTAGAGAACAAACTGAAAAACATACAATAATAAACATGACACAGAGCAGGCACAGGTAATAGGTGAAGTAAGAACAACAAAAATGACAAATCCAGAAAGTTGAACAGGAGAAGAATACAAAAGTTAAATACCATTTAGTAAATATTATAATCTGGCGCCTTCTGGGAAAGGGGTGGCTTTAAAAGTCTCCATCTGACGGATTGATTGCTGAAGAGCTGTGAGGAGGTTCTGAACAAAACTCGAACAAGTAGAATAAATGGAAAGTGTTTCAAAATATAATGTTGAAGCCTCAAGGAAAAAAGCCGTAATAAAAGATATCTAGACTAGAAGTACTCAAGCGTTTCTTGTGTAGACAGCAGACTGAAATATGGGTGAACTATCACTTTAAGTAATAACCCCAGGTATCATTATAAGCCGCCTGTGAGTTTCAAATGCGGCCATGTTTAGGGAGTTGATCACTAATATAGGCCTGGCCGGTGACTTCATTGATCTTTCTCAGCAGGAACGCAGAGCCATAGAGGGGGGTTGTACAAATGTGTAGAGCCAGGATTATATAGTACATGGTGAAGGACCCTGGGAAATGTTGACTAAATTAAAAAAGAAGGGATAATCTTTATAGTAGACGAGCAGAAATGGACGTTCTCATAAAGGTGGAGGTGAGTAGGTGCTGCCATGGGACAGTGATCCAATATTCCAGGATCATGAAGAAATGTTTGCTGGACATTGATCATCGACCATCAGCACAAAGTGAACCTTCTAAATCGGCAGTCTAAACTAAAGCCCACGGTATGTTTGTCAGCGACAAGTTAGCAATCATCTCACCTCCTATGTGCCCTCTCGTCCCCGAGGACTCTGGCGAAGCTCATTTAAAGATGTTTCCGCTCACTCGGCATTCTAACCAGCCGCCTCTTAAAATAGCGAGTGAGATAATTTTGTTTTCATCAGGCAGCCACGTATTCAGGTCGTTTCACAGCTCCCGAGTGGAAGATGTGTTTTACAGGTGATCACATTTTCAGCACTCAACTAATATACTTAGGTTTTCTTTCCGACGTTTAGATATTCAGATCTATTTCTTCTCCAAAGAAATGTAATTCAAAATATCCTTCATTTTATTCCCTTATCATCAGTTTTATTATTATCATCATATTGTCTTCACCATTTGTGAGATCATCATGTCCGTCTGTTTGGTACATATTTTAACTATATTTTTAGGAAATGTTTTTAATGGAACAAGGATCAGATCATTAAAATATGGTGACACAAAATATTTGTAACATCTGGATGAAGGATTTAACATCATCGATTCCTAGTGGTTAAGACTCTGACGTCAACCAAGAGTCAAAGGTTTTTTTTTTCCCCAGTCAGGTAACTAGGCTTCCCTTTGAGACGATCAATATATTGGATTATTAATGATTTTTTTGATTCAATGTTTTTGTTTTTTAATGGAGATTTGTGTTAAATTACCTGCGTAGGAATGTATGCACTTTCTTCATACTTCTCTGACATTACTTTTTAGTTGTGCCAATGTTTACATTGAAAAAGAGCAACTAATATGAAAACCCAACTCTTAGTAAGTCCCTCATCATGACGATCCTTCATTTGTAAGTTATTACTTTTAAAGTTCTCCCCCGTCTGAAATCTGAGCAAACTAGAGGTTACGAGAGCGGAGTCCATTATGACATAAATATGGCTTCACTCCTTTATAATCACGCCGTGTTTTGTTTATACAACGAGTACCTAGATGACGTGTGGTGTCAAACCTCCATGCGTGACCAATCACAGTAGACTGGGTGTGGTTATGGTAAACAAGATTGAATCTCCAGAGAAAGTGTTTTCAGTGGGCGGGGTTTAAGATCATTTTCTGATGTAAATATATTAAATGAAAAGAGAGTTTTTTACAAACAGACACACACTGATGAGAACAATAGAGTCACACATCTATTTAAGACACACTTTAATCAACACATTCATTGCAATTTTAAATGCTACTTTTAATGGAGTCAGTCAAAGAGTTCCCTTCGGCTCAACTTCAGAAAATACCTGTACTTAAATCTAAAACTGTAAGTGGTGCAGGCATTTAAAAATTAAACCAAAAGAAAAGAAAGAAAAGGAAAAATAAGTAAAAATTCTGAAGTAGAACTAGAATTACTCAACATGAATCAAGTCTCTTCATTTAAGGACAGGAATGTGCTGCGATGTTTACCTTCAAACCACTCAAGACAAATACAGCATGGAGATGGTTAAGAAGAAAATCAGTCCACCTGCTTCTCCGTTCTCACATCTGGAGGAAAAGTTTCAAGTCCCTGTCTCACTCTGGCGCTCCCTACAATATATTAGCATGGTTGCATGCCGAAATCCCTAAACCTGTTTAAAGCGACCAGCGGAGCGAAAGTGACAGTTCGACTGGCTCTCAAATCCCTTCTGTTCACGCAGCATGAGAGGGAAGATACGTGCAGACAGACTCTGCCAAAGTCAGGGTGAGATGAGGTTGGAGAGAGTGCAGGACCGTGGCAAGTCGTGGAGGATCAATACTCTTTTCAAAGTTGTGTTTTTAGGTTTTGAAGGAGGTGAGCAGGGGTCAGTACCTATTAGTAGAGGTTTAAGGGAACCCCCTTGCATCTTGGGTTCTGATATGTCCAAATATTTAAAACAAGACTAGGTAACTATTGTGACGATACATCGACTTACAACTAGTTGAATGACTCTTCTACCATGGTCTGAGGTGGTCTGTGTGACTTTTACTTCCACTATAAAAGTTCGAGGAGGGTGGTTAGAACCTGCAACATAAAAAACTACGAATGACGGACTTTTTTACTACAAATGTATAAGTGGATGATACACAGTCAAGGATCAACACTGGTTTGACTTTCACTCGCTGGTGTGAGTTCCGACCAGGGCCGGGTCTAGGCAGGGGCAAGAGGGGGCCTGGCCCCCTCAAATAAATGTTGTGCCCCCTCAAACTTACATGTAAGTAAGTAAGTAACAGCACAATGCCCCCTCAAGATTTGTGGCTGCCCCCTCATACATGCCTGTCTAGACCCGGCCCTGGTTCCGACACGAGGAGGGATCTACGCCGATGCCGCATCCATGTTGTTCAAACTGGAGTAAGTAGTTCTAAAGTTGTTTCGACGCTTAAGTTAGAATAGTTATAGTATTTATCAGAAACTTGTGTGGTAGCGATAAATATCCCCCACGTAATAGTTCACAGTTGCACACACTGACACGACCAGACTGATAAAAGTTAAACACTTCTGTAAAAAAGCAACAAGGATGCGATAAATGAAGACAACAAATGTTAAAGTTAAATATTTAAACTGTCGGGACATCAGTCAAACTGAATTACTGCGGTGTTATCGTGTCCTCTTGAATGTGACAGTAGTTTGTGATGATACAAACAACACATTTTATCATCATATCACTAAAGATATGTCATATATGTACATACAGTATACTGTTAACTGTTAACAAAACTACGCTATAGAAATGTACAAACAAAAGTCACTCACTTAAGAGGATCAAAAACAGAAATACAAACTAACTTGCCGTAGTCCTGGTGTGGAACAATCGCTGGAGGTTCAGGACGAACACAAACAGACTCACAGACTATTAAACACATGAGGGAGGAGGGAACAGGTGGAAGTCAGCGGTCAGGGATGACATCAGACCAGGCAAACAAGAGGAAGGCCAAGTGACTACTGTGCATTTTTCTCTTCCGCAGCCCCATCTTGACCCAGCTGGAACATAGTGTATGTTTATTGACACAGAGAAAACACAATTAACATTAAGATACTTATTCTGTTATGCGCCAACAATTCTACATTTAAACACCTTGTGTATCAGGTCAGAGACTAATTGACTCCTTTCATATCTATATTCAGATGATAATCACACTCATTTTAACGCAATGTCTCATGTACTATACATCCATAAATCTCTGGCAATGACTGTTATTTATAATATTCCACTTTTGACTCTATTGTTGTTGATGTTATTTCATCCTGGATAAATACAGTGTTTTCCTTCCGTAGTTACTGCTTATTAACAAAACACAGGTACTCATGCAAAAAAAAAGAAGAACATTTTCTATTTAAATGACCAGTTGTTGATCAAGAAACACTGCTTGAACCAACACTGAAAAACCACTGCACATGAAGTTAGAGACTATCTGATAGTGTATTAAGCATGAAAGCATTAAGGTCTGGGATGTCATAATTCCAAAGTAATCCCAAAATGTCACCACACTTACCTTGTCGCGTTTCATTCCCAATATTTCCTCTTCGGGAATCACTCTTGAGCGCAAGAAGTCTTTCAAATCGTCCTCCACTGTCAAGTTGGATGTCGCGCGATATCTATGACACTGTACAGAGGCCCTCATCAGCCATAAATGAAAAGATCTCGTCAAGTTCTGCCAAAAAGATCTAGAGAAGTCAACTTCTATAGATGTTTTTAAACTTCACAAGATCTTTAATTTTCTCTTCCATGTCCCCTTGTGATTTTAATTTTCAGATCTATTCATGGTCAGACCTTCCATCAGTGATCTGATCCAGACTTACACCCCAGCTCGGGCTCTGAGGTCTGTGGATCAGAATCTACTGATGGTTCCTGAACACGCTTCAGGACCAGAGGAGAGAAATCCTTCCGGACTGTTGCTCCTAAGCTTTGGAACGATCTCTGTGTTTGATGATCTACTGACTCCTTCAAGAAACATCTTAAGACACTTTTATTTGTGCTTTTCCTTGATTTTCTGAGGCTCCTATTTTGTTCTCGGTGTTAGAGTAGACTTTAGCAAGGACATGTTGGTCCAAGACACAATAACTCTGCACAAACTGTTGATAGGCTTTGTTCATTAATCGCTTCAGGTTGTATGTGTGTGTGTGTGTATGTGTGTGTGTGTGTGTTTTTATGTGCATGTGTGGACCTCAAACTCAAGAGTGGAGGCTGAGTCTGAAACAGTAGTAGAAAACAAGACAGTAACGTTTTGTTAAAAAAATGATTTTCAGAAATTAGAATCTAATTTTTCAACTTTTAGTGTCATGAACAAACAGGAATTTATCTTCTCAGCGATTCAGAAATGACAATAACACATTCACAGAGTGAGATTTTGGTATTAAGTGTATTAATAATGTTGTAATTATCCACATAGAATCATAATAATATAATTATAACAATAGCAGAAATGATTGAAGAAAGTGTTTAAAAAAATATTATTTTCACTGAGAGAATGAACAGTATTCAAACTAAATACAGTTTGTCAGATAATTCTCGGAACAACAACCCTGCCTTCACCAACACTTCCAACTACAAGTCCGTCCACACAGAGGTTAGCAGAAGAAAAGTGATCGCCTTGTTGGCTTGGTGTGTACAAAAAAAAAACAATGATCTGACTTGTGCAGAACAAAGAATTTACCAACAGTTCGCCATCTGTTCGCGTTATTGTTAATCATATCTTTTCTCCGACACTAACGTTCCAGATGGCTCCTATAATTGCATTGTTTCTTATGCAGATGTTTAATAGGGTGTTCAGGAGCTCAGCCAGCGCTGGGTTGATGGTGCGCCCCAACACTTGATGGGAAAATAACCGTTTTCACAGCCAGCTTCCAAGTTTCCAAGCCAGTCAAACAAACAGTGTAATTGCCTCTAATGGGCCGGGGAGCCACGCGGCAGAGCCACATTAGCATTTCCACCATCCAAATTGTCACTGTGTCCAAAAAAAAATCCTCAGCTGTATGGAGAATATTTTACTGAAGCACATTATGCAGCAGCTTCTTATTTTGCAAAGCCATTCCCGGTTCAAGCTCTTGCCGTGGATCTTTTGCCTCTGTTTGTTTTACAACTAACTCGAAGTATTCAGAGCGTGCAAAACGTTACGGCTGCAACACTTTGAAAGAGGTTTACCATTAATGCGAAGAATCACACAACCTCGAAGGCTTTTGAGGATCGTCCTAAAGTGCAGCCTATTATCCGTGAGCACAACATGGCTGGTTCCATCTGAATTTGACAAATGCCGCTGACTATAAGAGGACAGCTCTGACGTTTTAAACGGCAATTCTAAAAACGGCCTCATTTTGTGGCACCATTGTCTGCATGCTGAACGCATCTGTGATGAGCCGGAATCACATTATCCTGCAGATACCTGAGTATCAGCTGAAAATGAGGGTCACAGCGACTGCTCCGAATCATCCACTCAGATGTGACAGAGGTCGTGCCAGCTCATCAGGCAAACCCCACCAGCAGACAATCAAACCGGGGAAATTATTTTCCAAAGAGGTGAGAACCTGCGGGTAGAATATCGATTTGGGATCACACATGCTCCTCAATGGCCAGGAAAAGTTTTGTGTTGTAGCTTCATTAACATGTTGTGTTCTGTTTTCATGAAAGTCAAATTCTTAGATTGTGAAATATGTACAGTATTTATATATTTATATATAAAAACAATTGACTGGCAATGGCAAACATCTATACAGTATATTATTTCATCTAGTTTTTACTTCTTTTGCTTTTTAAAAATTCAACTAACAGTTTCCAATATTTCATTTTTATTTGTGCATTTTTGTTTGTGTTAATGTGATACTATAAATTTATTTTACTAACAATATTGACCTTTTTTTCTATGCCTGATTTGCATTGACCTATATTTAATAACTTAATTTAAAATACATCTCCGTCTACCACTGTTATCAGTTGAATGGGCATTTTCATCATAAGCCAATAGGCTCCTACTGTTCCTGTTCTTTAAAGAGAAACTAATATATTGATGTAAGTGTCTCTTAAATTGATCTTGGACCTCTATTGTACTCATCAGTATGTGTGTCTGTTTGTACAAAACTCATTTTTCATTAAAATATATTCATTAGAAAATGTGCTCAAGCCCCACCTGCTGAAAACACTGTTTTTCTGGAGATTAAATCTTGTTTACCATAACCACACCCACTCTGCTTTGATTGGTCAAACATTAAGGTTTGTCACCACGCGTCATTAATATATCGATTTCAGACGGGGGGAGAACTTTATATAGTATTACCTTCAAAACATGGTCATGATGAGGGACTTATTATATCTTGGAGAGGAAGACTTCAACATTTGTTAGCAGAGAGTCAGGAGAGTTGTGTTTTCAAATGAGTTGCTCTTAAGTAACAGCAGTAGGAGCCTCATATTAATATATATGATAACCTTTAAAACGGAACAACAGAGAGAGTCATTCAAAACTGTACAAGGCTGATTATTTATAGACACAACTGCTACATCAGAACTTTGGCAAGTGAAGCTTCAGCACATGACTCACACCGACTCACAAATACGAAACACAGTGTTGATTGTTCTTGAACAGAGAGTAGGAAGAATGCTGATCGTCCAACAGGGCGCATATCAGGGCGCTGCATCGGGATTCATTGTGTTCTCCCGATTATCTTCCAATTCATTCAATCATGTTTCATTTAGACGCAAAACTGTAGGAGTCAGCATTCCCACACACAAAGGCGACGCAACATTCGTCGGTCATGGCTGACCTTCACCGACATTTTTCATAGAACGCTTTCAAATCTTAAAGGAAACTCTTTGGAAGTAAGTTTCTATGTCTACAACGACCTCTTGATTCGTGCGGTCACAGAGTCGAGACAATTGTCCTCGACAATTCACTTCCCGTGCAACAGGATCAGCTGAGCAAGACCATGTCTGGCGACCGAAACCAGGTCCATCACAATTGCGGTAGAATACTATTGTCGCCCATTTCTCATTAGGTCGCGCACAAAAGAGCTGCATAGCATACAGCGGCAGCAACATTACACTTATCTCCCGTTCGTCCAGCCGAGCAAAATCATCTTCTTTCAGGTGAAGTCTCTTCATGGAAAATTAATAACACAAACCACCGTGTTTAGAATTCCCCCTTGTTACGTTTTATCTTGGACTTCTCTGCCGCTGGCAATCGTTTCCTTTCTCTCGTACTCAACATGTTTGGACAAAAACTGCTGAATAGCTTGGCAAGGATGCCAGAGCAGGAACGACAGCTAATGTTTCACCAGTGGTTCTGACGCCAGACAACAATGTTACAGTAAATATTTATTCGTTTTTCACTCTGTTGAACACACCCTAACTAGAGTGAGTTTATAATCATAACCTAACCATAGAGAACTAGTTAACCCTTATGTTATCACAGGCCCGAAAAAAATGTTTTTGTTCTATCCCTTGTGTTGTCTCTGGCTCTCCACCACTGCATATGAATATATGGAAGCCATAAATACATTCTCATGACAGTCAGATTTTATTTAGGGGAAACAAAAACATCTGCAACACAAACATTAGTATCATTTCAATATTTTAATAATTTAAAAAAATCTGAATTTCATTTAAAACTGTCTGAACCAAACTTAAAAAGACACTTAATTGACTTTGGGTAGCTTTATTGTCTATAATAAAATAAAGAACACAGAAAGTTAAAACGAATAGTGTAACTTGTAACATGTCTGTCAGACATTTTCGAATCATTAGGGGTTGAACTGCTAACACGACAACTCTCTTCAAGTGTGACCCATTAGCTCCACCTTATCTCATCAGGGAGCCGAGTCACACTGGAGAACTCCAGTGAGGAGCGTATTACAGCGAGTTTGAGGAGCGGAGACGTTAGCAGGCCGCTGTGATGGCTCGTCCACCGCGGCTTCACATCGAGGTTCGACAGCACCGAGAGCCAAACCGGCTCCAATTGACCTCAGGGGAGTCCTGTGCCAATTAAGGGTGTGGTTGTCCTGTCAATCGTATCGCTAGCTGAACAAATTGCACTTTCGCCAATGAAAACACAAGTAACTCTGTCAAAGACGTTGTTTCTTCAATGTTAAGTACGTAGGGGATCACTTACATGATGGGTAAAAAGTATTAAAGCATTACTCAACTGTGTTTATAACAAGAGAACACAACTCTGCACAGTAAAAAGTTATGAAATACTAATAAAAGCTGGTATGTTTTGGAGAAAAAATACAGACAACCTTTAGAAAAATGTATTCTCAGCTAGCTCTGAATATTCCGGAGAGCCTTCCAGCAGGGATGGACGAGTCACCTTTAGATGACTTTGGAGGAGAGTGAGTCTCAAAGGCTCCTGTGGTTTCCGAGGTCCACAGGGTTGAACATCATCCAAGTAAAGCTGCTGACCAGCTGCCTGTCCTTCATCCTCTCTTTTTTATCTCCTCCTTCTCATTAAAAACTTCCTCCAGCTTTTTTCTTATGACTTCACGTCACACTTGTCTCTTGTCACTTTCTCCTTTTTGATCCTGGAATCTTTCTCTCACCAGAGACTCTCGTCTCCCTGTCGCAGTTTGGAGTCTTCTTGATCATTCCTTCTCTCTCCGGGACATGTTCACAGTGTTGCTACACTCAGAAGCTGAATTTGGAGTCTTGTAATAATATGTGTATATACACTACTCACTACCACGCCTGCAAGTAAAATATATTTCTGCAGATCTAGTTTTTTAAAGGTTTAATTTCAGTGTGTCTTGAAGTAATCTTGGACCATATTGTACTCATCAGTTTGTACAAAAATTTCTTTTCATTGAAATATTTTCATTAAAAAAATCATCTTAGGTCTAACAATAACTTCAAATACAATATGGACAGTGAAGCGAACTCAAATCTCTTTCCTGTCTAATGAGTTCTGCACATTCGTTTGATCCAAGGAAGAGTGACATTTTAGAATTAAAACAGTCAATTTATTAATAATAAAAGAATGATTACAAAAGTAGGTCGTACAAGACCTCAAATATAACAGTTTAACAAAGAAATGCAAATTGTTCAGAGATACCATAGGTTCCGAGCTCGGTCCAGTCTCTGTCAGACATCCTGGTTCACCCACCAGATCCTTCCAGAGAGTGGCAGCTAATCTTTAGGTCGTCCTTTCTTTTAAAGACCTCAAGACCAAAATAAGTGAAGTAAGTTACCAAATCTGACTCCATTATGACCAACAGATAAAAACAACTAAACAAAGAATCTTCAGACTTCCTTCACACTTGTTATCTCAAACCAGGTCTGTAGACCATAAATGCTGTGTCTTGATACTTTAAGAGTCGTAAACAAACAAGGACAGCATTTCCACATGGCTCCATCCTTCTTTTACCAATACATATGTCCTTCACAGTCAGCACTTTTGACACAGAGTTGTGCCAAGGTCCATACAAGTCAAGGAATAGATGCCCAGAGCCACTGAACCCTGAACCTTTAAACCCCGAACCTTTTGAACCCTGCTGCCTGGAAAAGGCAGCTGTCGTCAGACTGAATACAAGAAGATGTTTAAGATCTGAATAAGAGATGACATTATCAATGTTTAACAATTGATAGCACAAGAAAGAGGACATACATTCAACCCATCAATGAATACACATATAGGGAAGTAATTTAGAATATGTCTGGAAAGTTATATGTATGCTAAAATAACTATTTTTCTTCTAACTATTATAAGAAAAAAATGAAAATGAAACTTATTAAACTGAAAATATTTCAATAATAAATAAGGAAAGAGAGCGAGCACCATGAGATAAATAAAAAAAAAAGCAACAGTATAAAACTTAGAATCTGAAGTTTCAGTCTTTCAAGATGTTTGTCGTTGTATCAAACTTTAATTCGAGATTCGCTGACATGGAGCGAAGACTCGGAAAGTCGGGGCGACCCCCTGGAAAGAGAGACAATTACCAGTCCCGGACTTAATGTAGCACCTGTCACGAGGCATCCATGTCAGTCCAGCATCCGTCGATGATCCTGAGTCGCACATGAACACGGCGTGCGTCGCTGAATAACCAGCCCTCTGATGCGAGGCGACATCTCGCCTCTGCACAAGAACAAATGGGGGTCCCGGCCTTCTCGTCTCCCCCAAGGCCCCCAAACTCAACTGTTTAAAGTGCTGAGGGTCTGTTCCTGACGGCCTGTGGTGGGAGTGGCGAAAGGTTAATGAATGCAACACCTCAAGAATCGACTGTGGAAAGGATCCACGGAATACTGATGAAGGAGAGAGGAGAGAGGAGAGCGAGACTGCCCCCTATGGGTGTTGGGCTGCATGTGCAGTTCCGTAAAACCATATAAGAGTTGGCTTTCTTTGAGTTTAAAAAGAAAACTGACGGAAGATCCTCGTATATTCATTCAAAAAATGAACAATTATGCATTAAATTGAACGATAAAATTGTAAACGATAAACGAACCAAAACTAAATGTATTAATAATAATAATTTTAAAAAGCACAATCTGCATAACAAAATAATAATTCACAAACAAGAAAGTTAACAACATGTAAACATTCTTTTTACTGCATTTCATTTCTTCCATCATCACACACTTAATGCCTCACTCTTCACTCTCCTCTGTCATCCTTACTAATGTGCCCTCCTTCATCACAGACCTCCACCTCCTCTTCTCTGCCCTTCTTTCCTCTCCTGTGAGGCATTGACTCCACCAGGTGGAAGTGAGGTGTGACATGTGATAATGAGGGGGCCACGTCTGTGCCGATTAAAACTCCTGTCGAAGGATCGCTGAGGATAAGTGTAGTCATGTGAGGAAGCAGAAGGTTCAGCTCGCCTTCAGCTTCTGTCCTGCCAAGTCCAGGGACGTGTCATAGACTTCATGTCATGCGTCTGCCGAATGTCCAAGCTCGATGAGGCGAGTGCACCATTATTTTATTCATGTTTCTGATTGACTTCTTTACAGCTCGCAGGTCAGCCCTCGCAGATTCAGAGCTGGCACCATGTGTTGCAGCCTACTCCCATCGGAATGTGATTGTACGTGAATACGAGTGTCAAAGAGCTTTGTGACCCTGGTCTAGAAAGGCGCTATACAAATGAACATTATTATTATTATTATTATTATTATTATTATTCTCAAACAGGGGGGTCAAAAACTTGCGGCTCTGCAGCGAGAATTCTTACCTGCTCAAGTAGAAGAACTCACATTTCTCCGATCCTTAAAACTCTTCACTGGCTTCCAGTTTCTTTCAGGATCAACTTTAAAATTCTGGTTCTTACTTTCAGATCTATTCATGGTCAGGCTCCTCCTTACATCACTGATCTGATCCAGACTTACACCCCAGCTCGGGCTCTGAGGTCTGTGGATCAGAATCTACTGATGGTTCCACGCACACGGCTCAGGACCAGAGGAGAGAAATCTTTTCAGGCTGTTTCTCCTAATTTTTGGAACAATCTTCCTCTCTCTTTGCGCTTGATGGAGTCTACTGACTCCTTTAAGAAACATCTTAAGACGTTTCTATATGTTCAGGCTTTTCCTTGAATTTCTCGAACTCCTGTGTTGTTCTCGGTGTTGTCTTGATCTTTGAAGTATGTACTGTTTTGAGTATTGTTTTGATTGTTTAAGCGCTTTGTGACCCTGGTCTCGAAAAGCGCTATATAAATAAATATTACTTACTTACTTACTTACTTACTTACATTACCGCCAGCGGCCCTCCATTTTTTGTGTTGTTGTTTGGTGCAGGCAGAGCAATGGAATCCATTTTTTTTCAACCTCAGATGTTTGTGAACAAGTTCATGACATCAAATGTAATCATTAATATGGCTTTTATCGCATCAGATTTGTCTGCCAGTGCAGTTTGAGAACCCCAGGAGAGATAGACATGGACAGAAAAGTAAGGGGCCTTCGGATCTTTCAAACCAGCCTCTGATCGTCTCTGTGATAAAAGGATTTTTGCTAATAACCCTTGCGTGAAATATACATTTTAGAAAATAATGAGAAACTTAAAATCAAGTTTAAATATTGAAAAAATACATATATATTTCTGCGCATCAAAAGTAAAATATTATTTATGTTACTTGAATATACATTTATTTCTTGGGTAATGTGATACAAATGTAATGGAATCTGTTTTTTAAAATAATGTTTTATGATTTATTAATTATCATTTATTTAAAATGTTTTTGTATTTTGTGGGATGGTTTGAAAATACCTACATATTTTATGTATATATTTTTCAGTATTACATATTTTTCAGCTTAATTGTATATATACATTATTATAATGAAGGTTTATTGTACAATTTTACATTAATTCATAGCCATTATATTGATGCTGTTTTATACATGTTTCACCTTTTCTTTATGCTTCTCATGCAGGACACACCTCAAGAGTAGAGGATAAAAGTAGAGAATGAGACTCAACATCTCAAATAGACGCTGGATGAAGGAAACATCTAGAGAGAAGACTTTGAAAGAGAATCTGCGTCACTTCGTTCACCCTCAAACTTTGAAACTTTCTTGACAACTCGTCATCGGCGACACAATAGTGACACCAGAACAAACGCTTTCATTCCCGAACCTGTTGTCCGCGCTCCACGTCGCCCCCTCTGTGAGGGACGTCACGAAAGCATCCATCAATAATGCAGCACGCAAACATGTTTGGTCAACTCTTGCCTTTTTGCCTGACAGCTCCATGGTGGCGCCGCTGGGTGGTTTCCATCTGCATCAATAAGAAATCAAAGAAAAAACAATCTGTGTGTGTGTGTGTGTTTGTGAAAGTTTTCCTCCCACTGCTGCTTTGCACTGGATTTGAGAGCAGCGACAGTTTCTATCCGAGGTTTTCATCTGCATGGAAGCGGCGCTCGCGTGGCTATATATAAACTTCAAACAACACATGAGACAAAATGCAGCGTCGGCTTTCACATGGTTACATTTTTAAAAGCTGACGCTTTTTTCAAAGCAGCAGATAAAACTACGTCACAAACCCTACATCTTTTCAGTCGTTTGTCTGTTTAGAGTTAGGACTTGTTTGTGAAGATGACATGGATCTATGACTTTAATTAGAGGAGATGTCACTGCGCAGTTTTGTTTGCTCGCTCAGTTATCCTGGAGCCACAGCAGTGTTAGCAAATGAACCTTTCTGGAGTTGTTTATTTATTCTGAACAAACCATGAAGGATTGAAACAAATCTACTTCTGCACATTGCACATCAACTTATGTCTACATGGTAGTTCATTAGCTTTTAATTTTACAACCATATGCCATGGAGATTTCTTTGTTTCTTTGTTAACACCACAACTCAAAAATGAGTGATTGGATGTTCATAAACTTTAGGATTTATTAGAAGTAATCTTATTTACCCTCTACTTCTACCAGATGTAGCTCAACCCCTCTTCAATTTCCAACCCTAACCCTAACCTTTACCCTAATCCTGTCCCAACCCTAACCCTAGCCCAACCCTTACTCTAACCCAATTCAACCTGAACTTGAACCCTAACCTTGGGCTCCTTGGGCATATATGGATCTTGCTCCCTGAGACTTGGTCAGACCTGACCAGAACAGTTTTCCAAAGTGTGGGTGACCTACTTACAATCCTAACCTTTTTCCTTAAACTATACTTTGACCCAGGCATATCCAAAGTTAATGGGGCCATTTGCAGCCCTTCAGCAGATTCCATGGGTCTCCTTGATTAACTGTATTTTCAATTAGAGATTTAAAATACACGTTTGTAATTGTAGAAAAAAAACAACCTTTTTTTAAATGTTACAGAAGCTTTTTTATAACAATAAGTCCAATTAAAAAGAAAAACAGAGAGTAAAAGAGCTAATTTTGAATCTCCGTATTTTTCCTGTCTTTCCAAAAGTTATTTCCCATTTTTTGTTGATCTGCATGTAGATAAAGAAAGATTTTAGTTTCTTTGTATTTAAATGAGAGAACTCTAGATACTAGTTACTGTTCAAACGTCATCTGATGTGGCCCTCCTCTCCTTTGGACGACCCTGCCTTAACCCACTCTAATATAAAATAACATAACCCTTAGCCTAAGAGTGATCATTTTAAATAAATAAATAAAATAAACACTATAGTGGTTCTAATGTAGCCATAAGGTCATCCAGAATCTAACACCAGTGACCATTGAAATGTTAGCATGGAGAATCTGTGGAGCACAAGAGTCACTGTGGATAACCTCAGCAGCTAACATCATATCACTTTTAATTGGAATCTCTTGTGATTCACATTTTCTTGGAAGGGTTTAGACAACTTGAGTGATCTCCACCTGCTGTAATCTTTCACAAGGGGAGTCAGATACGAATTCAGTTTTTTAATGGAGACTCGTTTGAACGCATTTGGTAAAACAAATGAGGGTCAACATCCTGGCTCGGTTGCTACAAGCAAACAGCCATTTTATTCATCATGTTTCCTGATCAGTGGAGGGTCTTGAGAGATCCACTTGAGAGCCAGCGAGAGGAGATGCACCAACAGATGCTTTTAAGCAGGTCAAAGAGAAAGTATATGTGAGGCTGAAGCTGCAACAAAACGGGGATCAGGGGGAGGCAGACTCGCCAACGCCGCCCCGGGCGAAGATGAAGCAAAGAAGAAAAAGAGTGAACTGAGGGAAGTGGAATGAAAATAACGAGAACATATGTCAGGACAGGTTTTAGCTTCCTGGTTTGAATGGAATCAAGCAATGATTCTTAGATAAAAAGCTTGTTTGCTAACCTGATTCTCCACATTTTTAGACATTCATGACAAGTTATTAAATATTGATGGAGCAGTCAGATGACAGACGACATTTCTCCACTATTAAAATATGTTAAGATAAGTACTTATTGTAACTAATGAGAGGAACGGCTGGATTGTAGATATATAAGTGTTTACATTTCAGTAAACGTGTAAAAAAAAAACAGTCTGTATAACATTTCATCAGAGATTGATATAACCGCCAAATGAGTTCTGACTAATCCAATTATGGATATTTGTGGGATAACCTGCACCTCGACATGGGGTTAGCTGAGCAGGTTATGTTGACAACACATGATGCCACGGACACACAGGGAGGAGAGGAATGTGAGAGAGAGCTCACTTATGAAGGATCCATGGGTTCCCACACCCCCTCGCTCTGAACTTGCCCGGCGCTGATTTCCCCCGAGGTGAAAATCTCTCCACAAACGTTATCTCTCTGGCCGGGTAAATGGTCAGGAATCAAGTCCTGCCGGCTCAGCGGATTTGACGGAGAAGCTCTGTTGATCGATGGCTTCCAGAGGAGACTCACAGGAGTAAGGGTCAGAGGTCAAGAGATACAGTTTGATTTCTGGCAATCACGTTTCTCAGGGAAAAGTTTTCGACTTAAGGCGAACGGTTCTCCTACGACTTAAAGATTTTCTGAAAAAAGTTGTTGGACTTAAAGGTCAACTAATGTTGTGTTGGTTTAAGTGTGTCTTAAATAGATGTTGGACTCTATTGTATCATCAGTGTCTGTTTGTTTAAAACTCTCTTTTCATTGAAATATTGACATTAGAAAATATCTTAAGCCCCGCCCACAGAAAACACTTTGTTTTTCTGGATATTAAATCTTGTTTACCATAATCACACCCACTCTGCTGTTATTGGTCAATCACAAACCTTGTGTATTTAATCTCAGAAATCTCCATCTCCCAGGGACTTGTTGTATAAACAAAGTGGGACATGATTACAGCTGGATGGAGGAGGAGTGAAGCCATTATTGCTACATAATGGACTTCGCTCTCATAACCGGTGAGTCAGGAGAGTGGGGTTTTCAAATTATTTGCCCTTTAAAGTGAGGACTGTGATGTAAAAGAGATCAGCCTGTTATGTCAATTCAGATTTGGAGGAGAGCTTTATTCTGAGCTATGCAAATTGTTTACAAATTGTGCACAGAAATTACCAAATGTAACCTACAGTAATTGAATTGATAAAAAATAATAATTAATTGATCTAAATATTATTAGGTATAATTCTAATTTAAGATCAACATGCATAAAGATTAAACACGTTATTCCAGAAATGAAAAATTTCTTGCTCCCCCATACTGAAAGAATTATATCGTCTCTTACTTCACAGTAAGTGATGCTAAACTGAGGTTTACAAACACAACAATCACATCCTGGAACAAGTTGTCATGGCCTGTCTGGCTGACCTTTGTTTATTGAATTGGTCTCTGGTTTCTTTTTATTTAGCTGGTCTGTTCTTGTCGTGGTATGAATTTGTATAGTTGTCCACTGTCGGCTTTGTTTTAACTTGACTTCTGCACACCACAACTGATGCACCAAATCCTTTTAAAAGTGAAGAATCACTTCAAAATCTGCAAAGCAGTCAATAGAAAAATGGTGGCTACTTGACTATAAGACATGATTTAAGTTAATTTAAATTTCTTCTAGAGTTCATAATTCCACATGTATTCCAGCATAGCATCTAGTCGTGAACAAGCTTCTAAGATACTTGAATTGGGAAGACAGATGTTTCATGTTTGTTTAGGCGAGAGGTGCTGGATATCCTGGACATTTCTTCAGTCTTTTATTTGAAACATAATAATACTGTCATAACAGGAGTCCGTTCCGGTCACTCCAACACGCCGTCACTTCCTGTTCCCGGGTCTTAATACTTTGCTTTGTGGAGAAAAATGTGTCAATGTCACGGGTTGTTTATTCGCCGCTTCAAGTCAAACAAAATACAAGCTTTACGATCGAACGGTCGCACTTTCCCGGCGACTTTACAGGTCAATAGCCCCGGGAGAAAAGGTCACAAACTGTAGAAACATCGCTATATTTAAGGCAAATTTACGGGCGAGAGGTTCTCCCCCTATCGCCCTATTGGTTACTTCAAACTCGCCACGATCCCCTGTGGATAGTTCTTCCTAACTTGTTTCCTTTTCTAATCATTCAAATGTTCTTGGGTGACAGATGTGTCCCTGCTTCGTTCTTTTGATCCACGACCCAAGGTGTGAAAAGGGCAGACAAACAGACGTTTTAAATAACCGGTGTCATGTCTCTAATTCTGTTCCAAGCTTGTCTTGAGACAGTGGAATGTTGATTGTGAATGTGTATTCAAACATTTAAGCTCTAAGATAAAGCCAGTAATTTATACTTTATATTTTGATGATCTTTTAGCGTTAATTTAAGTATGGCGTATACGTATAGTGTATAATAATTTTTAATCTAACAGCAAGGACGTTGGTGTTCACCAAATGGCTTTCTGGTACAAGGTGTCGATCATTTGTTTAACCGACTCGCTCAACAGAAAACGACTCATACCAATGAATGAGTCGAGTCAGTCTAAACTTCATGGAGATCAACGACAGAGTCAAGTGTTGTTAAAAAAAAACAACTCTTTATTTCCTTTGTGAGAATAAAAACAATAAATAATTTCATAAATAAAATACTTGTTAAGACTCAGGATTTTCTGACACAGACTTGCTGCGTTTACAAGGAATCATGTGACTTTAGTGCATTCAGACTCCACCCCCCCCCCTCCCGCTGAGCTCTCTTCTTCACGAGCCCCGGGAGATCTTCAGCCAGGTATCTCCTCCTCCTTCTCTACTTTGTCTCCGACTTCCTCTTTTTCAGGCACTCGATCTTTCGGGTCTCGTTTTTATTTATCCTTCACAGAGAGAGGGGGAGACAAGAATCTGGGATTAGTCCAGTGGACTAACAGAAAACATCTGGAGGGAGTCAAGTGTGATGAGAGCCAAACAGATGCGCAGAGAAGTGGAGTTTGTTTCTGGGAAGTGATGCAAGTTCGCTTCGGATGGAGGGCTAAATTTGGTTTGCGCTTTAAGGTCTAAAATGTTCTTTAGAGAATAAACATAATAAATAATGAATTCAAAGTCAAATAAATAAGTGAACACATTGCATCAGCTGTTGGTGTCTAGAAAACAGTGTTTATTATGTCGCTTTTATGGCTAATTATAAACAAAATATTATTGATTTTAAGGAAATGTTGATAAATATTGTACAAATAGATTGTTTGGTTGGATATTATGTAAATACTTTTAATGACAGAAGCACATCTGCACTATCAGATTGTTTGAGAAATATTTCTATTTGTTATTTTTTTATATTAGTTTTGAAGTTGACGATGTAAAACAGCTAAATATTAGTAAATTAAAGATGAATTTAAATACTTTTTTCAACTATAAAACATGAATTAAGTTTCCTTTCCAGTAATTATGTTAGCAATGAGCACATTCCTTTATTTATTGTTTCTCAAGTTTGTTTTTAAGCAGATAATCGAGCAGCTCTAACAGATTAAACTTTTCAAATTATTTTTAAATGACTTAAATACTGTCTGAAAAAAACTTCTTTCTAAGAAAATGCACAAAAGCATATGTTTTTAATCATGATGAGAAAGAGCGTGACAAGTACCTGTGCTCCCAGCACCTCAAGAAGGCAATGGCCATCTTCCCGTTCATCTTCAGGCAGAGCTGAGCAGTGGAGTTGTCGCGACCAACCATCGTCACTCTGGAGAGCAAAGATGAAAACCTTTAGCATCCAAAACTTGCAAAAAAAACCATTCATTTTTTTCTTACATGAGCTCAGTTTTGTCGCAGCCGGGACGCTTTTCCACCACGTGGAAGTCTGACATGTTCCCTTTGACGGTTCCATACATGTTGACTTTCTCGCACACGCAGCGACCCATGATGTCGGTGGCTGCAGAACAAAAGCAAAATCAGACCCGGAACTGCAGGAAAGCAGCATCTTTTAAAACTCACCCTGAAAGATCTGCGTGCAAAAAGAAGCTACGACCAGCAGCAGCAGAGCGAGGCGGAGGTGAGCCATGACAAGTCAGCAACAAGTCCTTGGAGGAGAAGTGAAAAGCAGCTGCCATCCTTCCCTTTTTATGTGAGCGTTTCCAGGGCCTTCCCCCCTCCACTCCGCTGCTTCCCGTCATTACTCCGAGCAGCATTCTTTGGAATTTCCAGACTGGAATGTGTCCAACTCACGAGAAGGGAAAGTGTTTCGAGGCGAAAATGAACATGTCTCAGCGTGTTTCACGAATCTAAGTGTTACTTCTTAATATGGTCACATCCTCCCTCCATCTTTGTTCGAGTTCAATTGTCCACGATAACCCTGAGCAGCACCATCACTCGACATGTTGCAGCAAAACATTTCAACCAGTCATTTGGTTATTTTTTACCAACCACATAATACACAAATAATAATAAATCCAAATACTGATGGATTTGGATTTATTATTATTTGTGTAAGTAAGTAATTTTTATTTGTATAGCGCTTTTCCAGACCAGGGTCACAAAGCGCTTAATCAACAATATTCAATAAAGTATATACTTTAAAGGTCAAGATAAAACTGATAACACAACAGGAGTTCCAGAAAATCAAGGAAAAGCCTGAACAAATAAAAACATCTTAAGATGTTTCTTGAAGGAGTCAGTAGATCCATCAAGCGCAAAGAGAGAGAAGATCGTTCCACAGCTTAGGAGCAACAGTCTGGAAGGATTTCTCTCCTCTGGTCCTGAACCGTGTTCAGGAACCATCAGTAGATTCTGATCCACAGACCTCAGAGCCCAAGCTGGGGTGCAAGGCTGGATCAGATCAGTGATGGAAGGTCTGACCATGAATAGATCTGAAAGTAACAACCAGAATTTTAAAGTTGATCCTGAAAGAAACTGGAAGCCAGTGAAGAGTTTTAAGGATCGGAGAAATGTGAGTTCTTCTACTAGAGCGGCTCAGAATTCTCGCTGCAGAGTTCTGAATCAACTGCAGGCGAGACAGATCCTTCTTGTTAAGACATGAAAATAAACTGTTGCTGCCATCTTTAAAAGATCTCTTTTGAAAATGAACAAGACATTCAACCTGGTTAAGTGAAAGGTGTGTCATTCTTGTAAGTCTTCGTGCCTGTGGGCTCGTGACGTTCCCTCAAAACCCTCCAAGATATTTGTCCAACCTGCTGCAGCGTGACATCAATAAACCACATGTTGTTCCACAGGAGCCGGTGTTGTTTCCTGTAAGCCACATTTGACACACTAACACACTGAGAACTCTCACAACTATAGAATGTAGCTGCCCGATACATAGTCATAGGAAACATTCTGAAACGATAAACACATGTTTCTTCCGTGTCTTTTTTTCATCAACTCCCGAAAGACTCTGGCGGTTCAAGCCGGGACAAGAATCCTCTGGAGGGTTTCCCACACTGAGGGACTAATGATCACGCAGTTGTTGAGCAAGACACGACTGAATCATGTTCCTCGACGCAGCAGCGGAAATGCATTTTGAGTTGGATTAAAGATATTAAGCAGAAGTTAAGTTGGTCACAGGATGTTGGTCGCCCTTTTGACACTCGTCCTGTGGCTAACAGTGAAACTAGCATGTTGTCCAGTTTCAAAAAATGTAGCTTCAGATGAAGTATTCATTTAAGTGTGTTTTTAATAGATGTGTGACTCTATTGTTCTCATCTGTTTGTGCAAAACTCTTTTCATTGAAATATTAACATTAGAAAAGTATCTTAAGCCCCGCCCACTGTAAACGCTTAAATATTGTTGACCATAACCACACCCACTCTGCTGTGATTGGTTAAGCATTGAGGTGTGTCATCTCGAGTCATCAATCTCAGAAGTCTCCCCCTCGAAGGGACTTGTTGTATAAACAAAGCGTGATTACCGCTGGCTGGAGGAGGAGTGAAGCCATTAATAAGGTAATAATTGACTCTGCTCTCGTAACCTCTTGTTTGCTCAGATTTCGGACGGTTGAGAACTTAAAGTAATAACTTCAGAGCCAGGATGAGAGACTTACTGCATCTTATTTCTACGTTTCAAACATGGGAGTCAGGAGAGTTGGACGTTCACATTAGTTGACCTTTAAAAGCAAAACTTTGTTTTAGTTTGACTGGCAGGATCCTGTCAAACGCATGATTGAGTGACTGCACTGACAAAATGTATATGGGTGACTCTGGCATGAAAATAAACTCAAGTAAACCACCTCGCTAACAGCATCCAGGCAATGTACGATATGGTTCTCAATACTTATTCTATGTCCTCATTAAAACAGCAGCGTGACAAGAGCTATAAATCTGTTATTCGCTGGGCAGTATATAGACGATGGTAAAAAACTCTTCATCATTACTGCACAACAAATTCATCATCATTGAAGTTTCCTATGGTGAGCACAACAATTTGATTAATTGTGTATTGTTCTTAAACAAGCTATACATTTTTAAATGAATTTTTACTAAATATATCAACATTTACAGTAAAGACTGTAAAAAGTCAGAAAACCCGGCATTACAAATCTATCCCAGCTAGCATACCTCCACCTCGTATGATCCCTCCTGGGAGTGCCATTGTTCTAACAACTCTATTGGAGGTAAACACATTCTTGAAAAGCAACAGAGAGGTCAACTGTAAGAAGATTTACTGACACCGATGAATGAACTCCGCTTCAATGGAGTATGGTGCCTGTTGGATCTTCTCATTAGTGTGTTGTGAGGTCAAAAAGAACAAATAGATCATAGTTGTGTGACGACGGAAAGTCATCTCTGGGCTGCAGAACTTATTGTTGTGTAACGCTTTAAAATAAGGAACACATTTTATCATTAATAAGCTATTTATTCATGTGATGTTTAACAGCAAATGATCCACTTATTAATGACATACAGACACTAATTTACAACTAAATTCTACACTTAACCCTTATTATCTGAGGGTCAAGGTGACCCACCCTTAACCCTGGGTTAATAGAAAGATATTAAGGAGTTCACGCTGAACAACACTTTCATTTCTGATTATTAACAGGAAAGAAAGTAGCAATTAAAGTTGAGCTTTGGTGAAAACCTGCTTCTCTCCATTTACCCATCATTAGGTGTAAGTAGCATGAAAACATTTTTTTTCACTATTATTAATATCCTTTGTTTAAGAAAAAAAAAGAAAGTAACAGTATGCTAGTATTAGCAAAGCATCCTAATAGTTCCGTTACTACTTAGATCATTTATTTTCCCCCAGTATAAAACAGCTGATAAGTGTTAACATTGTTGACGTTAACTGTTGAATACTTGAGTATTCCTACTTTAGAATATGGATTTATACATTTATATTACAATGACAAAGTTTTAATGTTTTATTGTGTACGAAGAATATTTTTTGTGCTCTTCCTGATTTGTTTTCTACAGATTGTTAATCTCAAAGGAGTTTTTATTTAGATTCCATTAAAATGGGTTTAAAGGGGAAGTAGACACGCGAGTGATGTGAAAGAATAAAAAGATGAATGTTGTAATGACTTTGAGTAAACATTTACATTTCTGGGGGAAAAGAGTCCCGCAACAGTCCTGAGAAACCATAAATCTGGTCCATCTGTTCCGGACTATGATGTCGGAAGAAACAGCAACTTTGGTTATATTCTTTTTTTACTTTTAAATATCCATGAGAAAAACAACAGAGCTGAAAGAAAAGGATGGTAAGAACAAAAACACAGAGAAAAATTAATGCAAACTAACATGCAAGGTTTACTGGAAGATTTATGCTTTTTTTTTAACTTAAGTAGTCGTTGGGTCGAGGCCAAGTTGCAAGTGAAACTATGATGACTCAGGAGGATGAGCAGCTCCAGAGAGTGTGTGTGCAGATGAGTGTGTGTGTGTTTCGTTACTTGGTACAGTTGGTGGAGGTTTAATCTTGGCGTGATTTTCGGTAAATGGAATTACAAAAACAACCAGATTACAGCCACAGGAATTCTGTATTAACCCTTTGACGGACCACACTTCCTGTTTCAGGAGTGACTCCATCATTGAGGACTCGCCGGCTGCTCGTAAAAGATGTGGAATAGAAAGAAAGAGATATTAGCAGTTGTCATTTTAGTCAAGTAGCATCTGATCCCGCTTGAAGTTTCGAATCAAAAACACCTATATATTATTAGTTGATGCAGAGTGAATAGGATTTCCAACAGTTACGTTTGACGTCATTGTTTTGCTCCTTAATGGTTAAATTTTTGGGAAACATCTAACAAAAAAGAATGTGAAAGCTTTGAGGCCCTCAGGAGGAGATGAGGTCAGGAGCAGAGTCTTCACAACAGTTCCGACATCTGGTCAGGCCACACATGGACTTTTGCTTTCAGAATGACGATTTTCCCACATGAGAAGGACTGTTGAGCTTCAGAGGAGCAGTGGAGAAAAATGTTCTCCCTCTTCTCGTTGTTTTGTTTCTTCGATCAGAATTAAGTGTTTACACTCCGCCGTGGTCCGAGGTTGTGTAACTTCACAATCTGTTTCTCATCACGAAGAACTGCAAACCTGGCTGTAGCTTTTACGAAGGAAAGTTGATATCTTCTGCCCCGCGTCAGGATGTTCGAGCAAAATCTGTTAAGGCAGTGCTTTCTTTTCCAGCTCTAGTTACATGTGATGCAGCAGGAGAAATGAAAGCAAAGAGAGGAATTTGCCATTAATAATCTTTGCAGATGGCACCCCCCCAAAAAACACACACACACTGGACTGACAAGTTCTGCCTGGTTTCTTGGAGCCAAGCAGGCTTCAGTCAAAAGGAAACCGAAAGTTAAACAGAACAGAAAAACAAACTCCTCTGTGAGGGGATGAAAGAAAGAGAAGAATCAAGTTCTTTTGCACATCTTTTGTTTTGCTACTTTTGTACTGTTACACAGCCATGTTTGTTTAGTCGATTTAATTGTGTCAGACTTGAGACTGAAATATTATGACAGTGTTATGGCCACTCAAATATTTTTTATTTTATTACAAGATTAAACTCCTACAAAATACTTTATAACAAGATTGAGGTTTTACACAATGCTTGGAATACGATATTAAAGTCGTACAAAATACTTTATTGTCAGATTTTTTCAGATTTCATATTTTCTCATTTATAATGAGATTAAAATCATATAAAATGTATTCATTAAGACATTAAAGTCATACAAAACGGAGATACTCTATATATATTTTTATATTAAAACGACTTACAGTAAATCTCGTAATAAAATATTTTTGTACCACTATAATCTCGTAACAGTATTTGGTACAACATTTATGGTCATGAATGTATTTTATACGACTTTAATCTTGTAATAAAATAAAAGTCTTTGGATGGCCATAATACTCATAAAATATAGCAATTTTAAAATCTTTTTTTTTTTTTTGGTTTCTTTTTGTCTTTTTGGCAAAGTTTGGAGTCAAATGATTGGTCAATTGTTGATTTGTCAAACACATTTACTTTACCACTTATTAGTAATTTTTTGACAAAGAATTTCAATTAATATTTCTTTGCATTTATTTGTTCTGTGTTTGCTCGTGTCTATTTTTTTTAAATTCACGTACAGACACCAGCGGTTTATTTTGAAACCATTATAAACAGACATAATGTTTTATATTACTTTGAAAAAAAGGAAAAAAAAAGGGAACAAAGGTCAAAAAAGGGAACCTAATACAAAATTCTTCCATGTTTATTCAATGTATCAGTTTGTTGAGCCAAATCTTTTAACATTTGTTTCTACATTTTGTTTACAAAGTTTCCCTCATGCAATTTTTCAGTAGTGTGGAAGTTGCGACATAAATACACATACATCTCAGAACATCTTCATGTGTTCTGACAAAATTCTGAGATTATTTTCATCTACATTTCATTTGTTTATGCTCACATCTCACCGTAAACTTGTTGTAAAGACAGGTTGTAAAATATTTCAAGATTTATTTACATGCAAAAAGACCTGGCCAGAGTGACCATAATGTAACAGTTATTTAACACCTTTGTTAAAAACATCAGTTATCCTGCGCAGGATCAAAGTGCTTCATTTATGATGGCAACTCGACTTCACATTTCCAGTTCAGTTCACCGGTGCGACCAATGATGGCGTCTGCTTGTTTGGAATCAATGGCAGCTTCACACCAGACCAGCGAACTGGGAACTGAGCACCTCAGGCTCCAGGAGACTTCTGCTGACCGGGTCGTGGACGGGCCCGTCGGTGAGGGTGAAGGACACATCCGAAACTTCCACGGGAATCCAGGGAGCATAGGTTTGTAGGGTAGAAGCCCTGGGACACGTGCGGATCATCCAGCGGCGATGCCCCCGCAGTGGTCCGTGTCGAGGGTAGGGAGCCGGCTGAGACAGGCCTTTGATGGAGCTGATATAGTCTTGCAGGGAAGACTTTGGGTCGCCGTCCTCCATGTCGCTCTCCTGCAGCTCACTAATGGTCGGGAGTCGATCCACCGCTGACATGAGACACCGTGGTTTCATCCTCACCCGACGTTCCTGTCAAGATGAAAGACAACGTCATTTTCAATTAAAAGCTTTAGGCAACCTGCAAGTGGCGTTTGTATGTTTTCCCTGTGCTCGAGTGGGTTTACTGCCCTGCTACAGGCGAGTGAGCTGTGAATTCTATCCACAATTAAATAGATGTATTCTTTTCATGTTATTTCTAACCCTTCTTTTCTTTGTTTTTCTTTTTCTTTTTAAACGTTTGCTCTAATAAGATCGCCTCACTACGTTTTCTTCTTATCTTTGAATCAGAAATCTTTGTTGAGTTGTAAACATAACATGAAAATTGTTGTGCAGCCAGTACAGAATAAAAGAATAAGATAAGATTACACTTTGGTTAAAAAACAGAACCAGGCACGAAGGCAGCCGTCCATTCTGATGAGTTTTATATATCTATATTTTTTATCAAACCATTTTTTTGTGAATTGAAGATTTTTGGTAATTCATTTGAAATTGTCCCACTTTCTAATTGTATCTTAAACACTAAAATGATCCATTTTAAGTAAGTAAGTAAGTCATTTGTTTGCTTTTCCAGACCAGGGTCACAAAGCGCTTAAACAATCAAAACAATACTCAAAAAAGTACATACTTTAAAGATCAAGATAATACTGAGAACAACACAGGACCATTGATTCAATATTGTTTGATATCCCTGAATGATTAGTTACATTCACATAAGAAAAACTGTCTGATGTGACTCATGTCTGTCTGTGCAAAAAACAAATGTTTTCATCAACTCTTAACTCACATGTTCACTGGAGTTGAATGAATCAGTTAATTGTGTTTGATTATGAGGACTCTGACACTGTGTCATTCCACAGTCAGATCAACAACCGAACTTCAATTAGAATCTATTATTCCGCACTGCCATGAACGCCACTTTCTAGAACTCAAGTGCTTCAATTACACACTTGGATACCTTACAGAGTGACGACTTTTCCCTGTTACTCATTCGTTTTTTTGTTTTTTTAATCAGCCTTTGACGGATGGGAAAATGTTTTATGAATAAAATAAACATTTAAAAACATTATAGAGACACACTTTGGGATTCTGACATGATTTTAAAATATCAACTAAAATTACAAGATGTTTCATGATATAAAGAAATAAAAATTCAGGAACAAATATGAGTTGTTGGAATGAAAAGGATACGAAGCAGAATGTCCAGCTGACGATCCTTGAAAGAACCCTTAGACTGTCAAGAAAATATATAAACTATTACTATTAAAATGTATTTAGATGTTTTAAATGTCATTATATTGTGTTCATTCAAAAAGTATGACTTGCAAAAACAATTAAGTGCATTAAGTGCTCTGTCCAGGAACTCACCAGATGGTCGAAGGCCTGGCGTCCCGTCGCTCCGAGGTTTCTGTGACCGGCCTGCTGAAGCACCGACATCAGTGTGAGGGAGTGGATAATCTGGTGATGCTTGTGTAACGCGTTAACACTGGGCTAAGTGAGCCAATTATAGCTGCGAGGAAGACTCAGGCAGTGTCTGAGAACAGAAGGTTTTCTAAACAAACCCATTAAATTACCTTCATGTCTTACAAACAGTCACTCGAAGAGAAGCACGTTCAGAAGGTTTTCTGCGGTTGTGTACAAGCGGGAGGAGGTCTCGGGGCACAAAAAGACACGCTGAAATATATTCTGTTGAAAGACTTGAATGAACTTTAGGCCCGTTTAATTTGACCTTGGAAAAGAAAGAAGAAATCATTAAAGGAAGTGAATCTTCTGAGCCATCGACAGTCAATGACTTTCTAAGAATCTGGACTGCGTTTACTGGACGACTCGTGATCTCCGAAGAACTGGTGATTCACTAGTTCAGCACGTTATTTTCCTCTGAGAGCGCAGATATATCCACTCTCATCATCATTATTACAAAACTTGGATGAGCATCGCGGCCGTGCTCCTCACCTGCTGACCTCTTCGATGTTGCGACACAGTGCAGCAGCTAATGCTTTATTTAAGGCACTTCAAGTCTAGAGATTAGGGTCAAAGTTTAAATAGACCAGACGTCGACTTAAATAGAATGTTGAGATACGGGTGAGGAGCTCACACGGGAATTACATCCTAGACTTGGACTTCATGTGTCAAGTCTCATTAGAGAGCAGAACTCATTCCACTTGTTCACAAACATTTGGAAGTATATGAATAAAGACTTTTGTTTAGTCATCTTTATGATCCAGTCTTTTGACTCTTTTTTTGATTGGGGTTTTCCTTGGAAGTTCCTGACAGCAAACTATTTCGACATTAAGGTGTCCCCATCACGATCACTCATGGAATGAATCACGTTATGATGGAAAAAAAAGGAACAAGATTTTGGCCACCGAGTGTGTAGTGTCACAACGGCAGCTGAACAACGCCTATGCTCTCTCTTTGCGCTTGATGGATCTACTGACTCCTTTAAGAAACATCTTAAGACGTTTCTATTTGTTCAGGCTTTTCCTTGATTTTCTGGAACTCCTGTGTTGTTCTCAGTATTATCTTGATCTTTAAAGTATATACTTTTTTGAGTATTGTTTTGATTGTTAAAGCGCTTTGTGACCCTGGTCTGGAAAAGCGCTATATAAATAAATATTACTTACTTACTTACTATGATCGTCCGTCCAAGACAACATATATCAAGAGTTTTGGTTAACAATCCTCATTTAAATCATCATTTTGAATTTGTAAAAAAAACGCCCACGCAAACTAATACACCACTAGACATTCACAAAAAGATGAAAAGCTGCACAAAATAATCATGCATGGACACAACTGAGAAAACCCATTGGATGTACATAAGCACATCCAAGTATACACATGCATTTACAATATATACGACTATACTCAAAACATGCTCACAGATACATATATATTCCTAAAAAGGCCACAGCAAACACACAAAAAAATTAATAAAGAAAAATAAATTTCTAAAGACGAGATATCCTACAAACCCTGATCTGAATAAATAGTGACCGTGTGGCTTTATGTATTCAAAGAAAAAAAAAAGATGTTTTGCTTTCAAAACATTTTATTTTTCAATAACTCAGTTTAAAATGAATAATACAGTTAAAAACCAAGAAAAGTCATTCAACATAATATATTACTCTAGTGTGTCCCCACTGTCCCCACTTGCTTTTTTGATTACTCTGTAAAAAAACAGTTTTGAAAAGCTGAAACTCATTAACTACACTGCAGAAACTCCCCAAGTCAACCAGGACGTGATTATGTTGACATTGCAAAATATGTAACCCTGATTTTTGGTTTTCAATTTGGTGACTTGTACCACGTTAACTCTCATGAAATGCCACACTGAAAACCAACCCACAGCTGTGGACAATAGCTTTATATAAATCTGCAAACGCTTTGAAGAAAACTTCAGGTCTCAGCAGACCCTGGTTCATCTGCGGTGGCCTTTCTGCTTCTTGTTCCTGGCCGGGGTCCTGATGGGCTTGGTGGCCGATCCATTCTCCTGGGAGGCTAGAGTGGCTGCTGGTGGAGGGGCTGGGGAAAAGGGGTCTTGCTCCAGGTCCAGACTGGACTTGAAGGGACCCGCTGAGGAGAACTTAGGAGGGCTGGAAGAAACAAGGCGAAAGAAAGAGATCACATCTTCCATCGCTACGGCAAATGTTTTTGTGATCACAACGAAGAGTATAAGAATATAATAGTTCTATAAATATTTTTGTTATTTTTATTGGCAGATATCCTGGTTGATTTTGATCAATACAGGAAAAGTTCTTGGATCTGTGTGAGGCACAGATTCATACCTGTGAATATTTCTGTGCACCAACTCTGTCTGTTTTTAGTAAGGAATCCACAACCTTCTCTGTACATGCGGCCCCTGGTGTCTCACCTGATGGGTGTCCGTGGGCTGCTGTTGTGCCGGCGAGCAGCGCGGGGTCGAGGTTCAAAGGAAAAACCTTCTTTGAGACTCTCCAACACCGACGGAGCCACGTAGGTGAAGCCCTGTCAGGCAGAGAGAACATGAACAAAAAAAAAAAAAAACAGACAGTTTGTGCCAAAGGTTTATCGAGTGACTGACAGCAAAGGCGAGCTCCGCACTGTGGCTCAGGGTGGTGTCGTCCGGACTGTCCACCGGCGTTTGTCTGGTGAACCTGCTGTCAAACTGACTCACGTCCTCGTCCGAGTGCTGCGGCAGAAGGATGTGAAAAAAAAAAACAAGCCACTTCAGGGGTCAGTGAATGTGTCGCGAGCCGGTTAGATGACGCACCAGCTGAGGCTTGTACGGCGGGTCCACTCGCTTGTTCAGCAGGTCGTCCCAGCTGATGTGCCTGAAGAACGGATGTTTCTGGGACAACACGAGGGCAAAAGAGATGTCATTATCCATCAAGAGAATTTGAAGTGTCTCCTAAGAAAGGTTTTGAGGCAACTCTGAAACCACGTCTACTGGGACAACCATGATCTCTTAGAGACGGTGTAGCTACAATATCTGTCCCCCCACTTCCTACGTGATGACGTCACACATATGCGAACGTCTCTTTCAATTATTTTTTTTATGGGTTAAAGAAACGTCAACAGAATATTTACATGATACTTTATACCACATAAAACATTTATATTGACAAAAAGACGATCTTCGTCAACATGATCACTTTCCGTTCTTTCACTTCCTGGTCTGACGATCATGTGACTTTGACACCAACGGAAGTGTCCGCGCTACATGTGACGAAGCCTCTGATTGGCTGAAGCTGTTTTACTAATAATAAAGCACAACTGTACAATTCAATACAAACATTTGAGTTCCGAAATAATTCGCTTTTCAAGTAAAATAAATGTTAGAATATTCCCCTTTCTATAACTTGTCTGTAGTTCGGATCATAAACACCTCAGTAATTATTTAGGTTTAATTTCGATTTTTTTTTTTAAATCAATTAAATCAAACAACTTTAATGTTACAATTAAGACCATAAACCCTAATATATTACAACCGTTTTTCAATAATATGACGACAAATCTCAATAATATGAAGATTAGAAAATATTTATTGCCAGTAGTGTAAAAAAAACACGATTTTTGTAGTGCATACATTATACTAATGGAAAAAATACAAATAAAATGACTCGTTCAATAAAGTAGGCATATGTACATTTATTACTGATTTAATTGATTTAAAAAAAAAAATCGAAATGAAACCTAAATAATTACTGAGGTGTTTATGATCCGAACTACAGACAAGTTATAGAAAGGGGAATATTCTAACATTTTTTTTATTTGAAAAGCGAATTATTTCGGAACTCGAATGTTTGTATTGAATTGTACAGTTGTGCTTTATTATTAGTAAAACAGCTTCAGCCAATCAGAGGCTTCGTCACATGTAGCGCGGACACTTCCGTTGGTGTCAAAGTCACATGTGTCGTCAGACCAGGAAGTGAAAGAACGGAAAGTGATTATGTTGACGAAGATCATCTTTTTGTCAATATAAATGTTTTATGTGTGGTAATAAGTATCATTTAAACCTTCTGTTGATGTTTCTTTAACCCATAAAAAATATTTTAAAGAGACTTTCGCATATGCCGTTTGTGACGTCATCACGTAGGAAGTGGGGGGACAGAATTTGTAGGGGGGACTAAATTTGTACCTACAACGGCATGATCTGTATACCTGAATGTCAGCACAGTCCGATGTGCTAGATCCCAATCTTTGAGCAGGATTCTTCTTCAGCAGCTGGAAAGATATTTTGACAGGTAAGAAGTAGTTGACACTGTCATAAAGATAGTAAAACCTCAATGCTGATATTTTGGAGTAAAGCTTTGCCCCGTGGTTCCAAAAACCATTTGTTTGATATTCCTCATTAAATCCTGTGTTTCCGTGTCAGCTTTACCTCACTCACTGATGTTAAAACTAAAGTTTCTTGGCTTTTTGATTTCACAATTAGCAATATTAATATTATTCAGGCCAAAAGTTTGGATACACCTTCTCATTAAAGGCTTTTTTTTATGATAATTTACATAACATTCACTAGATGCATCAAAATGATGAATGAACACATGAATGACTTGAATTATTTACTCAACAAAAAAAGGGAAATAACTGAAAACTTGTCTTGGTTCTTCCAAGAAGCCACCATTTTAGCATTATTTTGATGACCTTCAAAATAAAGTCACCTGGACTGTTTTTTTTTTTTTTACATCACAAATGTGTCTTTTCAGGTTGTTTTTTTTAACGTCCTAATGGGGTTGGAACCTTTAGTTGTATTGTGCAGAAATCAGGTTGTTCCAGCCTTATTAAACAACCTTATAATTCATTTAATGTAAAGTAAGTAAGTAAGTAATTTCTATTTATATAGCGCTTTTCCAGACCAGGGTCACAAAGCGCTTAAACAATCAAAAAACAATATTCAATAAAGTATATACTTTAAAGATCAAGATAAAACTGATAACACAACAGGAGTTCCAGAAAATCAAGGAAAAGCCTGTACAAATAAAAACTTCTTAAGAACAAAATAAGATAAGAAATTAAGATCTGGACAATTCGGGATTAGTCCAGAAGGTGTGTATAAACTTTTGGCCTGTACTGTATGTTTGAATCTATCTGAAAGGACTTTACCCGACGCTCCTCAACCCAACAATCGCCTATAGCAGTAGATAAAGTTGTGGAGTTCTTGGAAGCATTTAGATCAGACCAGACTTCTGTCTTACAGCAGACCATGTCCACACCACAGGACCCCCCTCACCAGAGAAGACACCCACGGGACCACTGCAGCTACACGTCTGCACATTTCAGCCTTAAAAAACAGACCTGGCATCAGGGAGTCCTACCTTCTTGATAAGGTCCCGAGCATCAACAGTCAGATATGGTGGAAGGTTGAGTTTACACTTCAGGATCCTGTCGATTGTTTTCTTCCTGTTTTCGGCCGTGAAAGGAGGCTACAGGGAGACGACAGAGACCCAATCATAAACTTGAATGGCGTGTAGAGTAGCCATTACATTATGACCTGCAGTGTGAAGGGAGGGTGTGCTAGAGATTGTATAAGAGGGAAAACATACTGATCCAGTCATCATGTCATACATCAGAGCACCGAGGCTCCACCAGTCCACTGCCCGGTTGTGGCCCGACCGGGTTAGAATCTCTGGAGCCCTGGAGAGGAGAGCAGAGCCACTGTTAACCAGCGCTCATGTGAGTGAATGCACATTTGTGTGTTTACAATGTGTGTGCACGTGTGTGTTTGTGCGTGCTTACATGTGGGATGGCTCACTCACATGTACTCAATGGTTCCACAGAAAGTGTGTGTGACGGATCCGTCGTGAACAGATTCCTTGCAGAGTCCAAAATCCGTCAGCTTGATATGTCCTTGAATAAAGACAAGGGGACACATAACAAAACAGTAGATGGGTCAGATCGACCCCTTTAGTGTTTCCAGTCGAACGAGCTGTAACTTTTCAATCAAGGAGATGATTTTCATTTTGGCTAGTTGACTTATAACCTGCTTACCTTCTGGATAAGAACACAATTGGTTTCCATGTTACCTTGGTGATTGAGCATGATGTTCTCCGGTTTGAGGTCTCGGTATATTATGCCGTTAGAGTGGAGATGTCCTAAAGCCAGTGTGATCTGACCCAGATAGAAACTGAACAAACACCTGCATTACCGGCTTGTTCAAAGGAAAGTAATGGCCACTAAATTGAGAGATACATACCAGGCGGTGTCCTCCATAAAAATTCCCTCCTTTTCCAGCTGCATGAACAGCTCCCCCCCTAGTCAAGTACAAGTTTATTACGAACTACCACCGAACTCTGATGAGTCAATATTCGTACCACTTAGACATTCCAAAATGAGGTAGAGTTTTCCTCCGGTCTGAAAGGCGTAGAGGAGGTCTACGATGAACGGGTGTCGTACTGTTTCCAGGATCTCTCGCTCGGCTCGTGTGTGCGCCGTGTCCTTGGCATTACACACGATCTTCGCCTGACAGGAAAATGGAAGTTCAAAATTTGAGATGAAAGTGGGGACGAATGTAGCTGTTGGAATACCTTTCTGAGAACCTTCATGGCAAATATTTTCCCCATCTGGGCACCTTGAACCTTTCTCACTTGGAAGACCTAAAATAGGAGATTTCATGTAGATCATGAAGTTGCAAACATCTACACCATTTCTTCTCCCATCAATCTCCTCAACACAAGCCACTGCGCTCAAGTTTGCTTTCACGTCAGCACTGTCCCAGATGTCCCCATGTCTTCAGGGCAAAATAAGTCAGAAAGTAAGGCAGTTAGTTAGTTTTCCACAGTTTGAGGAAATATTTTAACTTCCTTTAAAAGTCCTTACACCAGCTAAATCACATGGACGTTGACTGGGTAACTTCATTTAGAGATCTTGCAAACTTATGCTGGGCTTACACCACAGTCCCAGACTGAAGACGGGTGTCTATGTTAAATAATAAGCAGTTTTGCTGAAGTCTTTGTGCTCTCCCTTTATTTCGATTGTTAAATGTAATGTGGTAATCTAGATCAGATTAGATAGACTTTTTTATTCCGAAAGCAATGAAGAAGGTGTGAACAGGAAACCAGACCGTTATTTTAACAATCATGGACATAGATAGCCTAAAATGTCAACTTCCCATATAAATATAAAAGAAAAATAAATATTGGCGTTGATAATAATAGAAGAAATAAATAGCAGTATTGTGTTTTACACCATTATTAAAAATAATTATAAAAAAAAGACTATAAATGAAAAAATGGGTTACTAATTATTACCAAAAGGTAGACTAATAAAAAACTAAAAATAAATAAGTAAGTAATTGATATTTATAGAGCGCTTTTCTAGACCAGGGTCACAAAGCGCCTTTAGTATATATTTTGAGGTTTTTTTATTTTTATTGTTTAAGCGCTTGGTGATCCTGGTCTAGTAAAGCGCTCTATAAATATCAATTACTTACTTAAAAAAAATACCTCCAAAAATATATACTAAAAAGATCTAGATAGTAATTTTATTTTTTGTGTTATTTTCAAAAATAATCTAGTTATAATCTAGTTATTCTTGTAATTATACCCCACAAGATTCCGTCATAAAATTTAAGACTGGTCTGGGACTAAAAACATTCAACGTCTTTAGATGTTAGCTGGTAGTCTTTTTGAGTCTCTTCTAAATCTTTTCAAAGCCTGGTGTTTGAATAGCATTAGAACACAGTACAAGCCAGTTATTTGGCACATTACAAGAATTACATCCATCAACTGAAATTTAAAAATGATGCAACTTGTAGTATACTTAGAAAGAGAAAAACCAACCGAAGGACCTACTGTTCCTTCTCACCTTTCCATAAGCTCCCTTCCCCAAAACAGTTAGAAGCTCAAAGCAGTCCGGTCCAACTCGCTCGCTGTCTCGGTTCACACTCTCACTGGTCAATTCCACCTCTTCAGTCTGAACACTGGAATACAAACAAACAATATTAACATCTAAGATACTATTAAACTTTTAATCTGAACTTACTTTTCAGGTTCAGTGACTATAAACTCGCACACATCATCCTGTGGAGAGTGAAACACAGTAGATCAACAGTTGTATTTCCATTTCTCCTTTGGACCAACACTCACTGAACAACCATTTATGGACAACATTATCTAAATTTAAGGGAACATTTGACTCAATGATAGTTATTTGTTTCTTGGATTTAAAGTGCATCAATTAGTAGGATGAAGAATGTGTCATAAACTTTTCTCTCGAGGGATTTTTGAAATCCTGGTTCCTTGTTTCTTTATCAGATAATGTGTCACAAACTCGCCTCAGCTTCACTGACGTCCTCCGTCTCCAAGTCGATATCAAACACACCAGCCATCCTAAAAAACAACAACAGAAAATAGCCAGTGTTGTCAACACGGCACAGGAATTTGTTGTGGTGGCATTACAGAACATAACAATGAAATAATACAAATGAAATCCACAACATAAGCAATAGAAAAGTGAAACACTTCAATTGTCTTTCACTATTAATGGTGTTTTATATACATATTATTCAAGCAATCATAAAAATGAATTTGGATTTAAGAGCTTCTTTATTTGTCCTTATTGGAAAAATATTTTCTTTCACAGAGCAAACCTAAGGCCAGTCTGATGATAGAGTAAAACAAAGTGTTGGGGGGACATGAGAAGCAACTATTGGATCAGCTGGGATCACACTTGATGGATCACGTTTGACAGGTAAACATGCTAACACGCATGCTAATGCTAACTCTGTGGTTACCTCGTCAGTTCAGGGATCAGTCATCCGGGATCGCTTCACACAGCCTGGCAGTCTGGACAGCAGTGAGAAAGTTCACACACCGGTCGACATAACGTCTGTTTCTTTAGCGTGAGCTCGAAGAAAAACGCACGTTTCCGGTCCAGCATGCAGGCGTCTGTTGTTGGTGCTACGTCATCGAGGAATGTATCTATATACAGTAAATGTATATAAGGCGTTTAGAAGATCCTTAGGTAAAGCTCACATTTTAAATAAAACGTGTACATATGAACAAATAAAAATCAAGCATTTTAACTTTAAAATGTAAGAAAGAAAAAGAAATCGCCGCCCGAACAGGGACTTGAACCCTGGACCCTCAGATTAAAAGTCTGATGCTCTACCGACTGAGCTATCCGGGCTCTGAAAACTACATATTTCGAGGTCGTTGTTATACCGTAATACAGGTTTTCACACCCATTACTCTATTGGTCAAATACCACAAGGATCGGTAGCCTAAGCTCTTACAGGAGAGCTTATTTTGACGGAAAACAATAAATAAGTGGCTGCAATATCAGCCCTTACTATATATGCTCGTTGAAAGAAAGGAGTAAATAAGATAAAAGACGTGGATTAAGTGCAGGTAGATCAAAGACTTTTGGAAGCAGGAATGGTAACGACTGTTACAGGTTTCCGCCAGAAGGTGTCGCCATGGTCACACTGTTGAATGTGCTTCGCTGCTGAGGTCTGGAGAGAGAGCGTGAATAAACAAAAGTTGATGTCCGAGCATAAAAGTGAGAAAAGTCTCATTATTATTCTTCAACCAACTGTTTAAGAAAATAAATTGGACGTGATGTCTTCAACACGTGGACGCTCACAGCAGATGAGGCCACAAAGTTGAACACACACTACGATAAATAGATATAGAAGTTATATCAACTTTCATTACAAACCAAATAGTGATGGGATCGACGGTTCTTTTGACTGTACTGAATCACTAGAATCCGTTCATTAAAAGGATTCGTTCAAAAGTTTCGTTCAGTTCGTTCGTTCACCAAATCACTAACTCTGTGCTTATGGAGCCCTGACGGCAATTTATACTTCCTGAACGCAGTCAAACAATCCGTTACTAGTTTTAATGACTCAGACCCGAGGTTCACATTCAGTGCACTTCAGGGACAATGCAAAAAAAAAAAAAAAAGGAAGCCCGGTGTGTTCACGGACAAGGACCAGTACCAGGGTCTAGGCAGGGGCAAGAGGGGGCCTGGCCCCCTCAAATAAATGTTGTGCCCCCTCAAACTTACATGTAAGTAAGTAAGTAACAGCACAATGCCCCCTCAAGATTTGTGGCTGCCCCCTCATACATGCCTGTCTAGACCCGGCCCTGACCAGTACACAGACATTCATGAGAAATTCAGCAAATTGAGGTGTGTTCACAGCCGAACATGAATCCTCGTTCACTGAACGAATCCGTGTCTCGGCAATCCCCGGTGGTCAATCCTCGTTCAGTAGCAGCCTAACGTGACAGACCTTCACAAACAAACATTGCAGCTGTAGTAGAGATTCTATTACTTTTAAAAACACTGTGTGTGTGTTTCCAGCCTCTCCAATAAACAAATAAAGTGTGACTAAATGTCTTGGTTGTTAAACATGTTTTATTGCACTGAAATTTAAAAAATATATTAAAAAAAATAAAAATAGTAATACCAAAATGTAATATGAACATAAATGCAATCAACAATAAAATAAAAAGGTCTTGTTTAAGTTTAGTGCAAAATCAAATATTAAATTAAGACATACCAACATAAAAACGAAATGTTCTCTAGCGAAGTCCCTCTCTTCCTCCTCAGAGACAGAGAATCGGATTTAAGGTGGATACTGGTGCACAGGTCAACCATTCCCGACAACATTTTTCAGACACTGTTCCCAGAGCTCACACTTAGAACAGCAACTCGCAGTTTATCTGACTATGGAGGACACCTGCTGAGTGTGGATGGAGAGTGCAAACTTAAATGCAGGCATGAAGACCGCACAATACTCCAATTTAATTTTGTGAATACTAGTGCGCCTCCAGTTCTGGCCATGAAAGCATGCAGATGTGTGCATGAAACAGAAAAGGTGATGGACACCAACTCAAAGAGCATAATAGAGGAATATCCTGAGGTGTTCAAGGGCATCAGAGAGTTCCCAGGCAAATTAAATTTCCAAAGTGTCGATCCAAAGATCATGCCCGTTGTAAGTAGGTAAGTAAGTAAGTAAGTAATTTGTATTTCTATAGGGCTTTTCCAGGCAAGGGTCACAAAGCGTTTAAACAATCAAAACAATATTCATTAAAATATATACTTTAAAAGTCAAGATAATACTGAGAACAACACAGGGGTTCCAGAAAATCGAGGAAAAGCCTGCACAAATAAAAAAGTTTCTTGAAGGAGTCAGTAGACTCCACCAAGCGCAAAGAGAGAGGAAGATCGTTCCAAAGTTTAGTAGCAACAGCCTGGAAGGATTTCTCTCCTCTAGTCCTGAACCGTGTTCAGGAACCATCAGTAGATTCTGATCCACAGACCTCAGAGCCCATCACCTCAAATTCCTAAAGCATAGCGTAGCCGACTAAAAGCTGAGTTAGACAGCATGGAGGAAAATAGCATAATCTGCAAAGTCACCGATCCCAATGACACACTGAGAGTGTCTTTGGACCCTAGACCCATAAACAAGGCTACACAGAGACCTTACTACCCTCTACCTACCTTAGAGGAGGTCACCACAAAGCTTGACAGAGCTAAATCCTTCATTGTCAGACCAGGATACTGGTCGATCAAACTAAGTCATGAGTCATCACTGTTAAAAACCACTTCAAGATACCACTTCCTGAGACTGCCATTCGGGATAATCTCAGCCCAAGATGAGTTCCAGTGACGCGTGGATGAGACACATGAAGGCCTTGAGGGTCTCGCAGCAATTGTTGATGACATTTTCGTGTTTGGGAAAACCGGACAGGAGCATGACCGCAATCTGACAGCCATACTTCAACGCAACAAAGAGAGAGGTGTAAGGCTGAACCCTGAAAAATGCCACATATGTGTCAGAGGTGAGTTACTTTGGGCACACTCTGTCATATAAGGTCTCAAGCAGACCCACACAAAGTAAGGCGATCAAAGAAATGCAGCCACCACAGAGCAAGTGGGAGCTAGAGACTGTTCTAGGACTGATAAACTACCTAGCCAGGTTTGATCCTCATCTCTCAAAATGATGACGACAAAAATGCGGCACTACAGCAGCTGCTGAAACAGGATAACGAAATTTGTCTCGGATGCGATACACAATCAAGCGTTCAAACGTATGAATGAAAGAACTGATAACAAAGCAACCAGGCCCAGTAACTGCCTAGTTTGACCCCAAGAAAGAGTTACGATTAGAGATAGGCTGAATATCGGTGCCCATATTCCGCATTTTGAGGCATCGGCCTTTTTCAAAATCCAACGGCCGATAAGAGATCAATTTAAATAAACAAACTACAGGCTTCGAAAATGCTGTAATAAATAAAGCATGATGAGTTGAGCATATGTCATCATGTCGCCACATGTTTAACTCTCTCTTTTTCAAACCCTTATTGCAGATGGATAGATCTTAGAGTGCAGTATGGAAGCATTACACTCAACCAACACCAGGGAAGGCCGTCTGTTACAGATGCAATGAAGTTGTCAGCATGTTTCAGAAACGAAGAAAGTGGACAAACTCAGATGTCAGGTCTAAAGTAATGGACAATCTAAGCCCTGAATCAACCAGAGAATGCTGGCTACTCTCTCTTTCACCACAGACTGCTGGTCTGGAGTGACAGAGTCGCTCGTGAGGCTGACATGCCATTTCTTTGACGCTGAATAGACCAGGAAGCAGGTCATCTTAAATACAAAAGTGATGCATGGGTCCCAACTGGAGAATATCTGAAAGAGACATTCCTCAGTATGCTTGAGGACTGGAAAAGAAAAAGACCGTGTAGCTCTAGTGCTTCAGGACAGCAGAGCAAATATTGTGAAGGGAAGGAGACTCGCTGAACTTCCAGACCTAAACTGCACAGCACACACCTTGCAACTTGTGGTGCATGATGGTCGGTCAAGTCAAAGAGCCATCATAGATATCATTGCAATACATTTTCACCACTCTATTCTGGCCAAGCAGCGTTTGCAAGAAATTCAGAGGAAATTGGTCTGCCAGAGCACAACATAATCCATGCTGTTCCAACGAGGTGGAACTCAATGCTCCACATGCTGCAAAGAATGCTGGAGCAATAGCGTGCGCTTACCATATACTGTGGTGAACATGGAGGATTTGCAGGTCTCACTGCTCACCAGTGGGACCTAGTGTCTAGTTTAATTGAAACACTTCTCCCAATAGAGGAAGTGACACTTCAGGTGAGCCACTGCAACTAATCAGCATCCTGCATCATTCCATGCCCCGCTGTGCTGAAAATGCTACTTCAGGATAAGGGGCCTCTACAAAAGGCATCAGAACGCTCAGGCAATCCATGAGGGAGAGCCTGGACAGCAAAAATAGAGGACACAAAAACTGTGGTGCTCGCCTGTCTCTTAGATCCTCGTCATAAGAGTCATGCATTCTCCTCTGCCAAGACATTGAGCAAGGCCAAAGGATGGTTGAAAGAGGAAGAGGATACTGCCACACAACAGACCACTCAAGAGGAGCATGTTGCCACAGAAGGAGCCAGTATGGAGGAACAGACTGCTGCAGAAGATGCCAGTGTAGAGGAACAGGCAGCTGCATATGGGACACGTAAGAATGACCGAAACACCCACAAAAGGCAACGGAGAGAAGACACAGATGTTCAGTTCTCTGCTGGCACCGCACACTAGTGAACTGCTGGCCAGTAGCTGCGTTGATGATGAGTTACATCTGTACCTCAAGGAGCCAGTGTTCGACAGGCGGAGAAGGGACCCACTTCAGTGGTTGAGACAGAATGAAGGGCGCTTCAAGCTACTTGCGAAGCACGCAAGAAAGTTTCTTTTTGCATTACCCTCGTCGGTTCTAAGTGACTTCTTCAGTGAAGTCTCTGCGATTTATGAGAGAAAAAGAAGCTGTCTCACTGCAGAGCACGCTTAACAACTCAACAACCACAATCTAGTCCTCCTCAATTGGGATTACCGATTGATTCTACAATCAATTCTAGAATGATTTCACAATCAGTTATCTGCACTTTGTTGTACTTACTTTATAAAAATGCAGGAAGCTTTATTCATTTATTTAATGTTCACTGAAATTCATTTGAGATGCTGCTAGTGCTGGGAACTCAAAGAACCTGTACTCTTTATAATTTTAAACAAATTCTGTTGATGTTCTATGATGTTTAATAAAAAATGCTTAAAGTCATTTTAACAAAGTGTTGGCGTTGTTCTAAAATCTGCCTCGGTGCTGTGATGCTGCAGGAAAAGAAACCTATTGCCTATGAATCTAAGTCACTCAACAGCACTGAAGAAAATTAAGCACAAATAGAGAAGGAGCTGTATGCAGTGCTGTTTGGCTGTGAGCCCTTTCATAAATACATGTATGGTCGCAGCGTTATTGTGGAATACGACCACAAGAAGAAGCGATACTCAAAAAACAGCTTTCATGAAGGAATGGAAAGCCCAGGTGCACAAAGTCTTCCGTAATGTTCCAGTGACTGACCAAAGACTAACAGAAATTAAAGAAGCAACACACCAAGACCCACAGCTTATTACCCTGAAGAAAGTTATGCTAGAAGGCTGGCCCGAAAGTAGCGTCAAGATGCCTGCTCAATATCCGGGAATAGTGGAATGAAGTAACAGAAATTGAGGGCATTCTGTTTAATAGAGAGAAAATCATATTTCCCCAAAAACTCAGGGTGAACAACAACAAATTGAGGCAACAGTGTAAACCTGCGATATTTGTCAAGAGCGATGCAGTGTTAACCATAAAGAGCCCCTAATGTCACAAACTTTAACAGAGATGCCATGGCAGATAATACTGTAGGTACTTATCTTTTCACCTGGAAGTCGAAATATAACATCATCATAGTACAGTAGGTTTTAACTTCCGAGACTGTACAGTTGCTCTTCCAGAGCAGTAATCACCCAACTCTGCAAGCAACAGCAAGGCATGGCATTGCTGAGACTGTGGTCAGTGACAAAGCCTGTGCTGAAAACAAAGACCCATACTTGAGTTTATTGGAATACTGTAACACCCCAGTTGATAACCTGAAGTCACCAGCACAGCTTCTCATGAGCCTTAGGTTACGATCAATTGCACCAACGACAGCCCAGAAGCTCCTACCAAGTTGTTTGTCAGAAAGTTGTTCATGACAGAAGAGAGGTCTGTCAGCGCAGCCAACAGACTTACTACAACAGATCTGCCAAACGCCTGCCTTCTCTGCCCAGCACACCAGTTCGCCTCAGATAGGAGGATGGTTCCTGGACTGTGTTGCAACCTGCACACACTAAGCAAAGCTACATCATCACTGCCAGTGGAGCACAGACATACCGCCGGATCAGACTGTCTTATTGTTGTAGGGACAATAGTAACCCTTTTAGGAATATTGTCAGGTGCAGCCCAGAGACACACGTTTGCTGGTTCATAGACTCCTTTTATTCTGCTCGACTTGCAACCAACATAATAGAAACGTTCCTATCTATGACCTAATACTACATGCCCCTTTTCTGAACGCAGAACTCCACCGGGCGTCTCAACCAAATATGATCGAGGAGTGTCCGCTTTAGAGACCACTGGACCTATCTCTTTCTTGTCTTTTATCCACACATGACTTCCGTTTCTCAGTGGTGACATGTCATGTGCTCTGTGTCTGTTGTTGTAATACTGTCGCTGTTTCTGTCTGTACGTCTTCTCTGTGACTGTTAGACAATGACCATCAACACACTCAGGTTCCAGTTTTTTGGCATAACTGGGACTCGTGTTCTTATTTTCCTTCCCATCAGGAGTGCTGTTGGACTATATCTGTTCTGCAGTGGAGCATTAAGGTATGCCATGAGAGCAAGGTTCAGATCTGTGGATTTTCCTAAGAGATTCTTAACACTTCTCACTGCTATCTCTGCCCCTCTGTTGCTTTGAGGAAAATGAGGTCTTGACGTCACATGGCAGAAATCCCACTCTTGTGGGAATTTCTTGAAACTACAACATATTGTGGACCATTGTGTACCAATCACAGCTTCAGATGTAGTGTTGGTTAATTTTGACACTTCAATGAACCTGGAATAATAGTCTGCAATGATTATATACAGTCTCTCAATGAACTTAAATAGGTTGGTTCGAACCATGAACCACGGATGAGACGGAAACTCAGTCGCCATCATCGTTTCTTTGAACTGTACTCTTTCTTTATAACAGATGTCACAGTTTTTTATCAGATCTACTAGTTCTTTACCAAGTCCTGGCCACCACACTGACGGTTTGGCTCTTTTTCTGCATTTTGTAATTCCCAAATGTCCATCATGTAGTTTGGATACGACTTCAGATCTCATCAACACTGGAATAACAATCCTGCTGCCAATAGAGTAAAAGGCCATTTTGGACTGTTAGCTCACCTGAAAATGGTATAAAAGCTCAAATTTCTCCTTCTATTGAACTCGGCCATCCTTCCAAACAGGACTTCTTCAGCTGTTGGAAAACTCTGTCATTTTCTTAAGTAATTTTTAGTGATCAACAACCCGATTCTACGACCAACAGTACCAGATACTGACCTAAAATATGCAAAACCAGAAATGAGCACCCAGCCAGACCACCAACAAGCTGGATACACAACACGTTCAGGCCATTCTGTCAGGCAAAGACATTTGCTTGATTTATAAATGTTTTAAAGGAGTGGGCAGATCGCATTCCTGTTTAATTTACATTTTGAAAATGTTTAGTTATAAAGTGCATATTAAAAGCATTTATTTTATAGTGTTGTTTTATTATTTAATTTAAATTTAAAATGTGTTTTGTTTATATTTCCCTAGGTCCAGCCAGTTTAAAAACTTGAATGTATGTTCTGTTATGCAATTTTAAAGCAGCTCTGGGTAGTTTAGGTACCTTTATATTTGTGTAATAAAATATTTTCATAAAACTGGTGATGATAATCAACTTAAATCTAGTCGAGTGACTTGAGGTGTTTTGTGTGAATTTTAATTTTTACAGTATAAGTGCATATCCCCAAGAACATGATGCAACATATCGCGCTCATTGTGATGGGGGGTTGGGGGGCGAATTACGGTACAAAAACAAAGTTAAAGTTATGTTATTTACAAAGCCTTCATAACACATATTATATTTCATTATCAAAAATTCATTACCTCATCGGTATCCATCCTTACTATATCAATGGAAGTCTGGAAACAGAAAATTAGTCCAACTGCTGCAAACCAGGACGTTGCAAGTTTAAGACTGCGGTCAAGTGATCCAGGCGCAACTTTAAAACACTTGCGCTTTTGTGAAGGTGTTACGGTAGTGAGAGAGAAGACACGCGCGGAAGGATCTACGACACTATCACTGATATATTCTCAAAAAGACTGATATGGTGACATTAAAGTGTCTTTACTGTCAATAGATTCCAGAGACACTTCTGTTCTAGATTAGAAGCCACACTTGATGACACCAGAGTCTGCAGACTTGACACTGTTGGAAGAAAAGCTGTGGAAATATTTTTCTGCTGATCTGTTATAATTTCCCGTTTATTTTTTGTTTTCTTGCAAAAGAATGAATTTACGGTTGTTTAAATAATTTAAGTATTGACTTAGACGTCCTTTTTGCTTAAAAGGCTGTTTGTGTTCAATGTATTTTATTATATTTTATTATAAAAAATAAACCTTAATAGTTAAAAAAAAGATCTGACTGTATTTTCATGTTCAGCAGGTTTTAAAGTATAAGTGAACAAAGTGTCATGTATTTTTACTATAGAAAAATTGATTAATTGCCAGTTTAGTTCAGTGTATTAATGTCTCTGTTAATCAAGCACAATATATTTTAATATTTAAAAAAATAAACCTTAATAGTTGACAAAGATCTGACTTTATTTTCATGTTCAGCAGGTTTTAAAGTATAAGTGAACAAAGTTTCATGTATTTTTACTGTAGAAAAATGGATTTATTGTCAATTTAGTACAGTGTATTAAGGTCACTGTCAATCAAGAACAATATATATTATTCTATATTAATACACTGTCATAAATCATTTTTTTACAGTAAAAATACATATTTTTTTATAAGAATTAAAATATATTGTTCTTGATTAACAGTGACATTAATCCACTGTATTAAATTGACAATAATTCAATATTTCTACAGTAAAAATACATGAAACTTTGTTCACTTATACTTCAAAACATGCTGAACATGAAATTAAAGTCAGATCTTTGTCAACTATTAAGGTTTATTTTTTTAAATAAAATATAATAAAATACATTGTGCACAAACAGCTTATTAAGCAAAAAAAACAACTAATAAGTTAATACTTCAATTATTCAAACAACCGTAAAGTCATTATTTTGCAAGAAAACCAAAAAAAATAAACGGGAAATTATAACAGATCAGCAGAAAATATTTCCACAGCTTTTCTTCCAACAGTGTCACGTCTGCAGACTCTGGTGTCATCAAGTGTGGCTTCAAATCTAGAACAGAAGTGTCTCTGGAATCTATTGAGAGTAAAGACACTTTAATGTCACCATATCAGAGTATTTTTGAGAATCTATCAGTGATAGTGTCGTAGATCCTTCCGCGCGTGTCTTCTCTCTCACTACCGGGCTCAACACTACCACTGTCGTCCACTGGCGTCGCTCGACTTCAAATCGCATAGAATCGCTTTAATACGAATGTTTTTCGGAAGTTCTAAAAAAAGAAGAAGAAAAATACGTTGTCATAACTTTGGATAGATTTCGCTGATCAAGTATCAAATTGTATGCTCAATGTTCCTTTTGGACAATTGTTGTTTTTTGGGTTTTTTTTTTTTTAAAGGGGTATGTTACATATTTCGACCAGAAGGCGTCGCTATAGTCACACTGTTGAATGTGTGACAGTGGCTGTGTTTTGCTGCTGAGGTCTGGAGAGAGAAGGCTATCAAAGATGGCTGAAATAACACCTGAGCACAAGTTGTCGTCCGAGCATAAATGTAAGAAAAGTTTCCTTATTCTTCAACTAACGGGTTAAGAAGCCGTAAAATGAGATTGTGTTGTTTTATTATTAGTAGTTTTTTTTTAATATAATAGTGCGTCGTTCGGACGAACACACTCTACTTGGAAAGTATTCCTGGTTGGTTATTTTATGCAAGAAAACGACAATGTTTACTAAATTACAAATATATGTGTATTATGTTATTATATTATGTGTGTTCTGTTCTATGTTAGTCTTTGTATCCTTTGTCTTTTTTATTTGTCTTTGATCTATGTTCTTTATCTTTATCTTTAGACTAGATATATTGTATCATCTTGTTCTTTCTCTTTGTTCTTGTTATTATTATTTTTTATGAAAAATTGCTGTATTTTCTGTGGCTATTGGAAAAAAATAAGTTATCCGTCAACAAGTGGTTTCCGTAAGAACTATTAACTTTTGCGTGTTTTCTGTTTCATTTACAACAAAAATGTTTGCTGTTTACTCTGTAAATGTTACAAGTAAACAATAATATGTGTGAAAAAATGAAAAGGTTATTAGGCCCCAGCGAGATTTGAACTCGCGACCCCTGGTTTACAAGACCAGTGCTCTAACCCCTGAGCTATGGAGCCGTGTGCTTATGCGGATATCTGCTGATTTCTTTTATACGTGTTTTGTCTGTTGATTACTGCGCAGGCATTCGTCATATAGGCATATATACATTTATTGTGTATACAGTATGTGTTTCGTATTAATTTCACACACACACATATGAAATTATTCTGCGTGGATGCATGTGAGTTATTTCTGGATTATATTTAATGGAGGATTCTCATGACCGTAATTCCTAATAGTATTTATTTTATTTTTTTACTCACCCAAACAACATGTATTTAATGTATGCCTTTTCATTTCACTCATTGCTCCGTTTCTTTTTCCCACTAGGTGGCGCCAGAGACTTGTTTTTAGAAGAACAAATTATCTATAATCAATTTATTAACTAGTAATATTGTATGAACGGGCGTGTGTATGAACAGTATTTAAGATTGGCATTTTAGAAATCATACAAGAAGCTTAGAATGTGTGTCAACGTTACTATCATAGAAGCTCCTTTGTGTTCAGCGTGAAGGGGATTTGGAGGTGTGGCTAGGGGGCCATAATCGTGGGGGCCCTTTTCTCTCATGTGGCCTCAGTGTATGCAGAACATAGTAAAGATGGACTCCAAAGGATAGCTCTTCTTTTCTTAAAAAAAACTTTTATTTTTGTATTCCTTTCGGTTGGGATACTAAGTATTGGATATTTTCCCGAGACTTGCTGTGGAGCCATGTTGAAGAAGACGAGACCATCCAAGATATCTTCATGAAGGGGCTTCTGGGTTCGGTACCGACTGTGTTGGCTCAGGAGCTGGGTGGACCCAGAACATAACATCTATAGGTAAAGGGTTTCGAATGAATACTCAAATAGTTTTTTTTGCTTTTTAACCGCATTCTTGCATGAGTAACTTTTAAAAAGAAATAAGGAATCCGAGGATTTCTATTGTCTTTTGTTAACATCATGTAAGTTAGTAATATTTGTAGAGAGCTTTTCTAGACCAGGGTCACAACAATACTCAATAAAAATATAGCATACTTCCTTTAGAATGTAGATTTATATGGAAGTTAACGGCTTTATGTTTAACAACAATTAATTAATTGAATTAATTCTAAACACACTTATTGGAAACGATTTATTATTATATGTCAAGTTTCACGACTGCAATTTGTAATGAAATCTAAGGTAAAAAATGGAATAAACACACAAATATAAATGCATTTTATTGGTTATTATTTGAATGTAAAAAAAAACGATGCAATAGATCCGCGGTGATGCAAAACAGCTCCAGAGTCTGGACCCGCTGGACTGGTTCTCCGACACTGCGCCCAAACATGACGGTTTGTAACGCCCCGGAGCACTGGAAGAGAAAACCCTCGCGATCCTACTCCTCATCCACGACTGAAGCTGCCATTATCAGCTGTTCCTGAGCAGGAGAACCAGAACCGGGTCGACAAGGGGAACCACCACCACCGAAGAAGAAGAAGAAGAAGAAGGCCCCGCCACCGCTGGACAAACAAAAAAACCCGCCGCTCCGTCCGCAGAACTCATGGACTAATGGAGACAAACTAGTCTTTTTTTTTTTGGAGTCTTTAATCCTGGTTTTGAACCAGTGCGGGCGGTGGTTGTGGTTCCTGTCCGCAGTAACCATGCGAGGGTAGCAGAGGAATGTGAAGGCTACCCCCGGCGTTAGCTTCCCCGCTACATGTAAGATCCATCTGGACGGTTACCTTGATTTCTCCACCACATGTGCGTGTGTTACTGCGATACCTGCTGTTGTTTCCTCACACACTCATCCATGTGTGGCTCTTAAAAACCCGAAACGATTCGGGTTCGGCCTCTTGTTCGACGAGCCTTGGTGGACTCGGTTTTTTTTTTCTTAAACAAAGACGTGATGTGGTTCTCGTCCGCAGGGCCAACAGTCCTAACATGCTGCTGTCCTCTGCCGTGGTGGTCTGGGAATGGCTGAACGAACACGGTCGGTGGCGGCCCTACAGCCCCGCCGTCTCCCATCAGATCGAGGCGGCCATTCGGAGCGGAGACGCCCGCGGGGGGAGCGTGGTCCTCGGTCAGGTGGACAACCGACTGTCGCCGTATATCATCGATCTCCAGTCCATGCACCAGTTCAGACAGGACACAGGTGAGCCCCATACAAATGGGTTTTGACTAGCAATAGCGCTGGTGTTTGTCTTGACATTTTCTTGTTGGTGATGAGGAGGACGTTGGGACTAACGTGTCAAAATGTCTTGTTTTTTTTCTTCTGAAATCCAGCCAGTTGTGTTGTCCTCAACATAGCAATGCTTCTTCGTTCATATCCTCCATGTCCCCACTAAAATCTGACTACCTATGGAGACGGATTCTTGTACTCTATATTGGGACTTGGTTCTGTTTGTCTATTAATTATTTTGTTAGTAAGTAATTTATATTTATAAAGGGCTTTTCCAGACCAGGGTCACAAAGCGCTTAAACAATCAAAACAATACTCAATAAAGTATATAGTTTAAAGGTCAAGATAATACTGATAACATAACAGGAGTCCCAGAAAATCAATGAAAACCCTGAACAAATAAAAAGGTCTTAAGATGTTTCTTGAAGGAGTCAGTAGATCATCAAACACAGAGATCCAGAGCTTAGGAGTAACAGCCTGGAAGGATTTTGTGTGTTTATCGTCTTCTTCCTTTTGTTGTGTTTACCACACTGGCAATAAATGTTTCTCATACTGAAATTGAGCCCCAGTTCTCGATAAATAAACTGGTAAGAGAGAGATTTTCGCTCACATTAGAATCGCGAAAGACTAGTCGCATGATATCCACCTCTGTCTTCTGGCTCAGCTCCAATCGCCTCTGTCAGGATCCAACTGCTCATTAAAGGGCAACTAATGTTGAACGCTCAACTCTTCTGACTCGCATGTTTCAAACGTTGACGTCTTCCTGTCCAGGATGCAGTTGATGTTGAAGTTTTTATTTTTAAAAGTTCTCCCCCGTCGGAAATCTGGTCGAAGGAGAGGTTATGAGAGTTCATTATAATGAATAATCCTCCTCCGGCAAGCTGTAATGACGCCCCGCTTTGTTTATACAACGAGTCCCTTGAAGGTGGAGAGTTTTGTACAGACATACTGATGAGTACAATATGTCTTTAAAAGAATATCAACACAGTAGTTGCCCTTTAAATTGAGTGCCAGCGACCCTCGCATCTTTAACTTCCTAGTATCTCAAGCAGTTGATGGTCTTCAGCAGCTGGATGGTCTTTCAAGAGCTTGTCTGCTGACAGCAGCTGCACCATCAGGAGAATCACGCCTAGAGCAGTAAGCTCACTCTCCATTCGTGATTAAGTTTCATCATTGAGTGAGAAGCCCGGAGAGGCTTTCAGTTTTTTTGACACAGGGGATGGGAAGGATGACGTTTGATTGCAAGACGAGTGGGAGTGGTTGTTGTAGGGGTGAAATAACTGGGATGTTTGAATTGCTCGTCACTGAACCACGGCTGGAATTGTTTTGCAGTGCAGATGTTATTGTGGTGGAGAGTTTTCGTGAGAGGTTGTTAAATGAAAACTGATGGTTGTGAAGTGAAGAAGAAGTTGGAGAACAGATGTTTTTCTTTAGTCTTTGTTTTTAACCAACAGTTACAACCAGCTATTTATTTAGCGCTTCAAACTATTTGTAAATCGGTTCATTAGAATCATGAAGCGTCCATTCTTTAGTATAAACTGAGGGTTTTATCTTCATTTAAGCTATTTAAAATGCAGGATAAGCTAACACCAGCATTTTAATAACTTGTTTCCACAAATTCCAGTAGTATTAATTTGACCTAGGAAAAAGTATTAAGGGAGTCACCAATATGGATATTGATTTAAAATTCATAAAATTATACTGGGAGCATCATGTGACTGATGAACCAACAACAAGCTAATGGTAAAGTATTCTTTCATATTTGTTGACATTTAACGCTTAAAATATATTCTCAGTCATTAACAAAATTAACAAAGCAAAAATAGTAACTATAAATTACACAATTCTAATGTTGAATATTAATGGAACCATTTGTATTACTCATTATGTTATTTCAATGAAGAACATAAATTACTACAATTTTGAGAGATGAAAAATTCATTCATAATTCAGGCGCTTGTAGGATGTATTTTTTCCCCTAGTCATTATATCTCAAAGTTATTTTGGGTTATGTAGTAATGATTAAATAACTGGCAACATTAACACTTTAAAATGTCAATTGTTGTATCCTATTTGTTTCGATGGGCCAGTAGTGTAGTGGTATTGTTTGTCCACGAACATGTAGGGATTAAGTCTAGTTCTTGGGTCTCAGAATAAAGTGTATTCTTTGTTTCAATAATATATTAGCCCTACAACCATCTAGCAACGGCAAATCTAATTTGTGTCTTTGTACAAAATGATCACAATTTATACAGTTTAACATCATAAGTTTTGCACTTAACAAAATTTGCAGCGCTTGTCTCAACGCTAGGTTGGCAATTTTATTTTTATTATTCACATGACTGGGATGATCAAAAGATTCAATTATTCCACTTCAATGTCAAAGTCTTCTGCTGCAGATCCAGGGTTTTGATGGAGAGTTCTGCTCAAGTTTTTTAATAGCTTTCGTCCGCGTCACTTCTGCCGATCTCTAGATTTATTGTCAATAATCCATTCTTGTGTTATTTAGAATAGAAGTGGAGTTTTCATTCTCCTGCTGTTTGAGCGGCGTGTTGCTCCAGCTGGTTCTGCTGAAGGAGGCTGTTCCCAGACCCCGACAAAGCCCAGGGGCGTCAGGGTCACAGTATTAAAGGGGGAAGGGGTTGGATGTGGGTCTCCAGAGAGACAGAGGGATGCAGGGGGGTTAGATTGTTTGGGGAAAAAGGGGTCCATGACTGACTCTGTAAATTTGCATTTGGACAAACAAACGAGGTTAGTGGGACAAACCGGGGTTTGACAGGAAGTATTTTATTGCAAGAATTACAATATTTTGCAGAACATTTTAAAGTGAGATGGTGCCAACAATCTGAGAAATCGTTTAACAAGTAAGTGTGAAATGATTCCTGTTACCTGGGCATGCCGATGATCCAGGACCAGACGACTCTTTATAAGAGCCACCTGTGGGAACGTCTAGTTCCGACTTTCAGTCAACCTTCTCATCAAGTTTTGACACTTTTGCGCTACATACTTTCTTGTTCCGGAGAGGTCTTTATATCTTGTCCTTCATCTGATCTTCTTGATCTGTCACCATATCTGTTTTCATCTTTGTCTTCTCACCTTCTCTTCTCTGTATCTTCCGTCGCCTCCTCTGAACCTGAGAACTGACTCCAAGACTCTTGGGGATTGAGTCATTGAAGGCGCAACACAGTTGAGACAATGAAGGAAAAAGATGAAGGGAAGTGAGGGGACAGTAGCTTGGTGAAGGGAATTGGGAAGAGCAGGGTTTGGTTGATATTAGTTGGAATAGATGGAATTCTATATTTTATTATATTGGTACCTTGTTTATTCCAATTCACATCCATCCTAAAATCTTGGCACTTTATACCTAACTTTTTCTTGAGCAAAGTCCATTTAGCTCTGTGTTAACTTGTGGATACTTGAATGACAAAGTATGTCCATAAGTCTAAAAAGATGGACCAGTTACTAACTCATCCACCAAGTTATCAAATTGTTATATTTATGTTTTAATACTTTTCGTTATCCTTTTAATTATCTTGTTTTTGTTTGCTACTAAACGTTTGTGAATGTGATCTCAATGTTCATCCAAGTTAATATAAAGGTAAGTACAATACAATTAGTTTCTCTTTAGAACGATGTCACCGTAGAGCCACCAAGATATAGACCTTCTTTACATGGATATCTTGTTCTCTGGTTCCCAAATAAGGATGGAGATGGACGGATACTCGGCACTCTCTGTGTTCCTGTATCCTGCTGAAGATAGAGCTGAGCCAAAGGACACAATTCTCCATTCAATAGGGCGTGTCTACTTTCACCTTTAGCCATACATTTTTCGTTCTAGACCTTAAAAACAAAATCCTGGATACAAGAACAATATGTGTAATCTTATGTGTTCGGAGGCGAAGTGAGGAGCTCTCATTCAGAGACTTAAATTTAAACTGCTGCTCCTCTTCATTGAAAAAGCTGTTTGAGTTGGCTCTGGCTTCCTCAACAACTCCCTTAGGAGGTTTTTTCACTCACCCGCCGTGTGCCCAGCATCAGTGTGATACACCAGGCAACGGGGTGTTCAAATATAGATATGGCCATATTATTTTCCATGATACTGTATTGATAATCGACAGCACTGTATCGATTATTTAAAAAACATTACCTTTTTAATGTATTTCTTTTCTTTTAAAAAATCATTTTTGGCTTTAAAATCATATACTGTATTTAGAGGACGAGGGGATACAGTGAATCCAGCAGCTTTTAGAGCTGATGTTTGGATATATTTTGGTTTCAAAACAAATGAGAGCAGTCGTAGTTGTGTCACCAGAGTCAAGTACTCGGAGAATACTACAAATGTAATCCTTGTTCCTACAGTATAACGATATATCCTAATATATATTGTATTGTTGAACCTGTGTCATATTAAATTCTTGGCAATACAAAGCCCTACCGTGCAATGTTAAAATGTGCTAATAAGAAGAACACTAATGCTGTCTTACTCACGGTGGCAGCTGACTCTCATGTGATGAGCTTTAGCTGGCTCGAATGCAAGAAAATATTATTTCAGCGCTTCTACAAATCTGCCAGATTAAAGGAGCTCTTCACAGTTTTTCCACTCAAACGGTGCGACACACAACCAACTGAAGAGGGACACTTTTAAGCGCCAATGTCATCTGTGTTTAGAGAAACTCATAGTGTCCAACATAATAGAATAACTGCTTACTTTACTGTCCTTTTTATTTTGGAACTATGTGGTCATTATATCAACATTTCAGTAGCAAATACCAATACTAGTTCCTTTTAAGTACGAACAATCATTTTCACTTCTGTAAAAAAAAGGACATGAGCTCAATAACCACCCGGAATATGTTAAACCATCAATTTAACATGTTTATTTTATCTTTATTCTGTGTTAAATATGTAATGTAGTGTCATTGTCATTTTGGTAAAAAGTTTTAAAAATCTTAAAATATTTTCATACATCAATCATACACATTTTAAAAGTTATTCTTTCTAGAATTTTGATCATATTGTTATTTCTTTTTTGCCTGATATTATATCAATGTAATAGTTTAACTGTATATTTGTATTCCTATTATGTCTTATTTTACCAAACAATTACACAATTGTTTTGCAAAAATATTTTCATGGCTCCTTACATACTAATCGGAGTCAGAATCAGGAAACATTTATTTCCAGTATTGTAAAAGAAAAACGGATATTTGTTGTGGTTCCATTGTAAATATTAAATCCCACCCCTGATCTAGAATGTATATAAGCTCCTCCTTCCATCAGTGATCTGATCCAGCCTTACACCCCAGCTCGGGCTCTGAGGTCTGTGGATCAGAATCTACTGATGGTTCCTGAACACGCTTCAGGACCAGAGGAGAGAAATCCTTCCAGACTGTTGCTCCTAAGCTTTGGGATGATCTCTGTGTTTGATGAACTACTGACTCCTTCAAGAAACGTCTTAAGACATTTTTATTTCTGAAGGCTTTTCCCTTATCTTCTGGAACTCCTGTGTTATATCTTGACCTTTTAAGTATATATTTTATTGAGTATTATTTTGATTGTTTAAGCGCCTTGTGACCCTGGTCTGGAAAAGCGCTCTATAAATATAAATTACTTGCCCATACGATGGCTCAAGAGGTAGTATTCTCAATCCAATTAATTGGATCCCTGAGAATTAACCGCCAGTGCCTCACCTAGGGCCCAACTTATGACACTGGCGTCACAGATGGTGAGCCTACAAGTTGGAGATCTATCTCCATGTTGGAATACCCTTTTCTACTTCCATTCAAAGTGGAAATTCACAATATTGAGGTCATAACATTCCTGAACTGAAACTCAAGGGTGAGTCGCAAAATTGCCCTTTAATGAGATCACTTGAGCAACAGCTACAGTGTATTTCTTGGATTGAATTTTGAAGTATTTTTCAACAATTAATGTTTTAGAACAGTTCTATCAGCTATAGGGTTTCTGCAGATGGATGCCAAGATTTTGCTTTTATGGCACTGTCGACCAAAGAGAATAAATATTGAGTCCGATTAAATGTCTAGCTGATTAAGTCTGCCAAGTCGGGTAATTTGCAAATAAGGTACCCATGGGGTAAAGATTGGTGTGTTTCTTTGTGGCCTCTTAGGTGTCAGGTAATTAAACATTAACCTCGACCAGGGACAGGAAGGGCTGACTGGTCTAAATTCCTGAGGTTTCCCACACTGGACTGCACAGATTGAAGAAGTGGCTCAAGCAACCATCTATGACCAGACCATTACATGTACTGCCTGCCCATCAGACCTCCGAGTGTGTGCATGTGCGTGCATGCGAGCAGAGGGGGTGTCAGTGTTGGAGAGAACAATAAAGACCAGATGGCCTTTCCCCCACCTGCTCCAGGCCTTTGTGCTCCCACTTGCAAATTCCCCACGCATGTTCCTCCAAGTTCACTCATGCTGGTCATTTTTGTTTAAATTCAGATGTCAATCGTGGCTCATTCCAGCTTCAATTGAGTAACGGGGCACGCCCGGGCAAGTTGCCGCCGATTCTGACGAAGACTGACATGTGGAAATGACTCTAAACATGTTGTTGATCTAGTAGTGACGGATACTGATATTCTGTGGGTGTGTCACAGCCACACATCTCCTAAGGGTACAAAGCGCTATCCATGATCGAATGTGCTAATATCCACTCCTTTGCATCAGAGCTCTGCTCTAAGTGTACTGGAATGTGGAGAAATGACCTGAATCCCTCTGTCTTGCAGGAACTATCCGTCCAGTACGAAGGAGTTTCTATGACCCAACCTCAGCCCCTGGCCAGGGTTGGCAGTGGGAGTGGGAGAATGATTCGGGGACATGGACACCCTATGACACAGAAGTAGCTATTGCCATTGAGCAAGCTCACAGCCGGCAGCAACAGTGCCTAGACCTTACAACCCTTGGCTTCTGCTACCTCATCGACTTTCAGAGCATGACACAGGTAATGCTGTAGTTTTGATGGTGAATTTTCAATGATTTTGATGCGATTTGGGTCTTCATTATTTCAGGTGAACAGACAAAGTCAGAGGTGCCGGAGGATCCAAAGGAGAGCGGACGTTGCCTACCCTCTAGTATCGGGGCCACTCCCAATACCTAAAGGGGGAACTGTGGGAACAGGTGGAGGGCTAACTGGTGCCCTGCTTGGGGTTGGAGTATCAGGTGTCGGAGTGGTCAGCGGAGGAACCGTTTACTCCAATGGAGGGTTAACAACCACTGCTCTTGGGCAGCCTTGCTCCTGTCAACAGTGCATGCTTGTCTTCAGTGTGAAAACAAACATGGGGGGTGGCACGGCAATACAGACTCTGGGTAGACGGTCGTTGACTGTGCAGCGTGCCAAAAACTTTGCACCAATCACCAGTAAACCCTTAAGTCCGTCCAAATCTGCCACTCTTGGACGAGGACAGCAGCAGTACTCCAACTCTAGCTACTACCAGACCCTGCCTCACGGACTCGCCATCACCAGGAACACTGCCACGTCAAGACAAAATGCCCAGCTTTTTGCCCAATCGCTGGCTGCTCTTGCTGCAGGTACATCCTCTCTTGGTATTTCCTCCAGTACTGGGCGACCTCCCCCTCCATCCTTCCCACCACCGCAGCCACCGTCCACCAGCCAAAATCCCCCGTCAATCCCTGCCAAGCAGTCATCACAGTTGACCACTAATGAATCTGTGCCAATCGCGACGTTGGTTACTCCTGCAAGTAATGTGACGACACCTCCATCTCCCGTCCCATCTCCGTCGCCAGTGGTTTTGAAGCCTCAACGTGTAGTGGCGTCTGCATCCAAAGTGTGCCATGCTCCATTGCCACAGAGATCCAGTCTGGCTGGACTCAGCAGACCCGCGTTGCAGAGGATCGCAATGGCCCAGTCCAGGGCGCTGATAGCATCCGGGTAAGTGACCACTGTTTAAAAAGAATAATGAATGGTTGGACTTCAGGTTTCTAACCATGTGTGCTTGCTATTGGATTGAAGTGTTGTCGGTACCACTGATGTATTTACATATGACATGGTATATATATATGTATATTTATACATTATATATATATATATATATATATATATATATAATGTTAAAACAATTATTCCTGTAGCACCCATGAATCTTAGTCTTCATCCAGCTACACATTCAACAGCCTCTTCTGATTTAATTTTGGTTTAAGGTAAATGTGTTCAATGAATGATTCTACGTTTTGCTGTATGTCAAAAGTCAGTCAATCCCACTGTGAGGAACATCTGTGAAGTGGCAACAGTCTAGGGGTGAGGGGTGGGAAACGGCGATCTGGCGAGTGCAGAACTTCGGGTCGGAACCCCCTCCCTCATCATCCAGGCTAATCCGTGTCAACGACTATACGTGTGGTGTGACGAGATCAAGACAAACTGTGGTTTTGTAATCAATGTAAAACAACTGATCACATACAATGGAAAGTTGAAGCACACAGTTGTTTTCTAAAAACGACGAGCAAAACCGTAAACTCCCAGATAGGTTGTGCTACTGAAGGGTGGAAGGAACCACAGAGCATTCTTGCCGGTCGACTATGCCAGGTCAATGTCCCGTGTGACAATTTAAGCTTGAGTAGACCACAATTTCTTGGTCCAGAAGAAATCCTATGAGGACAACTTGAGGTTGTCACTTTAAAAGGTCAATTGTTTAAATCGGGCTGCTGCTTTCCATTTCTGTAACAAGGCAGGGTGATAAAATCGTCACATAACCCAGTACTTCAAGCATTACTATTGTCAAATTCTAAATGACTGGATAAAGAAATTGGCTAAATTTGGAGACAAAAGATCGGAGACACTGAACACATGTGAACTGAGACAAACAAATGCCCTAAGACGGGTAGAGTTCTTCTAGTCAACATCTTGATGACCTTCTGGTTCTGTCCAGGCTCTTATGCAGGAAATGCTTCCAGTGCTGCTACAAGGGGATTCTGATTTAAAGACAGGAAGTAAATAAGAATGTCATCAGACGATCGCTTTTAATTTCAAATCAAGGTCACATGTTTTGAGATGTTGATTTGTGAGTTGCCACCCCCTTCCCCCAACTCCTCCTTCTTCCCAATGTGTCTTGGCAGTCTGAGCCCCTGCAAGCCTCATTGTTGGTCTCCACAGAAACCTTTGTTGGTTTACTGAGCCTGGGCCACATTAGCAGCACAATGACAAAGCTGGGCTGCATCTCCTGTCTCTGCTCGCTCTTCCATCCCCCTCTGCTGGCTCCTCTTTCCCATTGCTCTGTTTATTGTTTACCATTCACCGGTTTATAAACTTTTACGTCCAGGCAGACCCCGACCTCCTTGTTGGAAGCTGGAGCTCTTGGATTTGGCGCAAAAATGCTGCAATACAGTAGAACAAACGATGAAATGCAGCAGCAGTTGTGCTTGTTTAACAAACAAGCACACAGCGGTGGTAAATATTGACAGTCTTGAGAATGTCTCGTCGACCATGGGAACTGAAGCAAAGTGGGCGAGAGGCTGGGAAGGTTGGTGGGGGAGTTGGCTTAATGCGGTGTGAAAGCCAGAAAACGCACCTTTGCTGCTGTTTATTTTCTCCTCGGAATGTAGCAAGGACGAGGTCACAGGCGAGTCAGTCTGACTTATCAGATCTCCTTCTTTCATACGGAGAATTACGGATTTCTAGACGGTTGGACCAACATTGCAAACAAAAACTCATTAATGGAACTTCCTGGTTCACAAGTGTAATGATTAACAAGTTAAACTTGTTCAATTTGAAATTTTCGATTAGATTTGAGGGTCTGAAATGGATGTTTCAAATGGATACAGCATGTCTGAAAAAGAACGTATCAAGAAACTTTTGACATGGAAATGCAACTTTAACTAGGAAGTAGAAAATTGACTTGGTAAACTGAAATAGAACAAGTGAACTGGTCTTGAGGTTAGATAAGTGAAACGCATCACATGACTCGATTAACTTCTTATCAGATTACAAAAAATGTTTTGAGTCAAAAGTTCCGGCTTCAAAATGTAGGACTTTCTCCTCAACAAGTGTGACAGTCTGTGTAGGCGTGTCTCATTGTCTGGTGTTTCAATCGTCCAGCTGATGTCCATCTGGGTGTCTGAGGGGGTGGAGATGGGAAGGAGGCATGAGGTCGTGGGGGAAGTTTGAGGTTAAGAGACTCGGTCCAGGACCCTCCCCCAATCTCTGACGGGCACTTCCAAAGTGCTCGGGTTACTTTTGTTTCGTTGTTCTTGTACAGAAAATGAAAAATAAACGCTCAAAGGGCTGTAAATTGAGTTTGTGTGCTTGTCTTCAGAAGTCGTACCATTATTATCTGTAAACTGTGCATGATTCAAGTCTAGACCTTCAACTTAACTCCACCACTGCTGACACTAACAGTCTTGTAACTTGAGGTCAACTGCTAGTATCGTATATTCAACAGAAATGCACATTTATATAAGTTTCCAGTGAAAATTAAATGTTGCACAAATGCACAGGACATGCTTGCAAACAACACGATAATCACATCCAGCTTCAGAATGACATCTATTGTACTGAGCAGGCAAGACTCTGGATTAGACCCCAACACTCCAGAGTGTCTGTCTTGCACCATAAACCCATTTGTTGTGACGTTCATGGCTTTAATTAACATCCCAAACTCACTAACAGAGAATCAACTGGTTGTGTTGCAGTGTTCCGACGGTCCCAGTCAAGAACCTCAACGGATCCAGTCCAGTCCACCCTGCACTTGCCGGTAAGTACACACACAAGAACAGTGCATACAAACACACACCAAGAACAGCATTGTTGCAAACACAAAAGGGATATTGAGGTTGTGTTAATGTTGTGTTGCAGGCATCACAGGGATCCTGATGAGTGCGGCTGCTCTGCCGGTGTGTCTAACCAGACCCCCCAAACTAGTCCTGCACCCGCCGCCGGTCAGTAAGAGCGACATCAAGCCGGTCCCGGGTCTCGGGCACTGCTGCAGGAAGACCAGCAAGAAGCAGACTCGCAAAGGTCAGTAGAGATGTTCACGAGTGAAAGACGATCGCTTCGAGACACAATTAAATTATTTATCAGTTATAACCATTATTTTATATAATTTCTACTGAATTGTTTTAAAAAGGTCGAGTGGAGTTTTATGTTTTAGTTATTATACGGTAATTCTTTTCAGTCTCCCTGACAGTGTTGACTTGTTCCAGACAATTGTGTGAATATAAAATCAACAGTCTGATTATTGAATTCATATTAACACGGTGTACGTTGAGGACTTGAACACACAGTTAAGGAAACTGTCCTTGACCATCTGCAGGTAAAACCTCAGAGGATGTGGTGAAAAAGTATCTGCAGAAAGTAAAGAGTCCCCCTGAAGAGGTGAGAGCAGCGCCACCCTCTGGTCTGTTTTCAAGAAGCGCATCTAAAAGGTTTGTCTCTCCTCCAGGACTGCACCATCTGCATGGAGCCTTTGCCCGGCCCGTCCGGCTACAAAGGTCCGGGGGTAGGTGCGATCTCCAGGGCGGAGTCTGTGGGGCGTCTTGCCCAGTGCGGGCACCAGTACCACTTCCAGTGCCTGGTAGCCATGTACAACAACGGCAACAAGGATGGAAGGTGAGTTGTTGGTCTGGACCTTTCTTGGAGCCGAAACTGAAGTCCCCGCCTTAGCCTGCAGTGTCCAACGTGTAAGACCATTTACGGGGTCAAGACCGGGAACCAGCCGGCCGGAAAGATGGAGTACCACGTCATCCCCCACTCACTCCCCGGACACCCCGACTGCAAGACCATCCGCATTATTTACAACATCCCTCCAGGCATCCAGGTAGGAACCCTCCCTCGGGTCTGATGTGTTTAGAGTTTACCAGGCGACTTTTGTCCCACCAGGGCCCGGAACACCCGAACCCGGGCAAGCCCTTCACCGCCCGAGGTTTCCCAAGACACTGCTACCTCCCGGACAGCGAGAGAGGACGTAGGGTGCTGAGGCTGCTGCTGGTGGCCTGGGAGCGTCGACTCATCTTCTCTGTAGGGACGTCCAGCACCACCGGAGAGTCCGACACCGTCATCTGGAACGAGGTGAAGCACAGACCACACACACTTACTTGATGTAGACGTATACGACTGATCTATTCAGACAGAGAACCACTTAAACGCACACACGTGCCCACCTCTACTCACTTCCTCCAATCCGATCGTAGGTCCACCACAAGACGGAGTTCGGCTCTAACCTGACGGGTCACGGCTTCCCGGACCCGGGCCACTTGGACAACGTCCTGGAGGAGCTGAGGGCTCAGGGCATCACCGAGGACGACGGCCTGATGGACAAGTGACCACAACGGGAGGACCAGATCTAGATCTCGACCTTGTCCGAGACCTTCGTCAGCACTTAGGGGAGCAGAGGCATTTTGGAGACCGGAGCGCCACAGGCCCTGCACACCAGCAGGCCAGAACCAACATGAGTCGTTTGAAAAAAGAAAGGTTACAAGTCTGGGATAAACTGGAGGATGGAGAGAGGGAGAGAGGGAGAGGGAGAGAGAGAGAGAGAGAGAGAGGGAGAAGTGGAAGGAAGGATGCAAGAAGAAGGAAACGGGAAGGAAGGTAGAGAGGACACTTGTTGGGTAGTTTCAACACAAACTTTGAGTCTGATTCACACACACGGTACCAATGCTGCGTTCAGGGCCACAGGAAGTCAGTCAATCTGAACAGTTTATCTCCTCTTCAAAATGTAGCTCTAAATATGCTGCAGTCAAGGTCACGATACGCAAATGAAAGTTGGCGTTTTACCTCAGCTTTGAACGCAGCATTTACATTTTTTTTGTCCATTGTAATGTGAAACGACAACGGGTATGACATCGGATTAAAGTGTTGAACGTTGAATAAACGTTAGAAAGCAAAGTAACTCCTGGTCTCGGTTAATGCTGTGGCGCCATTTTCATGTCTTGTGCTTTTCCCCTGAACTTAAAACAAGAAAAGGACCAAATTCTGTTCTTCTTTTATGAGGTTCTTGAAGTCTACGGTACAAATCTCTTAAGGTACATTTTGATAAGCTAGCGGAGCGATCTGGGCACACGCGGATCCCCTATAGAGGGAAGTTGTCGACTCGGTAGCGGCAATTGTAAATCGGATTTTTCCCAAAGTGGGATCTCTGGTAGACTATAGCAGAGTGTTGGATGAAACCAAGGATTGTGCAGTCGGTTGTTTCATGCTTTATGTCTGATGACGGTCTGCCCTGTCTCTGAGTTGGGTCTGTGTGACCCGTCATGTTGCAAGAGTTGTGTGTGTGCGCGCTTTTTATTTTTATTTTTGTTAAATCTGTGTACTGTGTATACCCCCTGTTTAGACTGTTGCTTTGTCTTATCACACATGTAAGTATTACTTCATTGAGGCGTAAACGGCTGTTTTGTAACATAAATAGATCGTTTAAATCTAAATTCTGTCTTTTTCTGAGATCAATGCCAATAAGTGGATAATGAACCATCTCAATTGTTAAGCTTTTTAAATCTTTGTTTTTATTATCTGCTCTTGTAAGTTAATATTTTGTTTTGTATTCTACTCCTCTTTTCTAAAAATAAAATGCAATAAGGGTCAGAAAATTAAATGTAGCTGTTCTATTTAATTGAGAAATTACTTCTAATTTATAACACAAAATAAACTAAATTTACTTCTAGTTTTTTTTTTTATTTTAACATAAAAACATGATTTTAGATAAATCCCTTTCGAATAATTTTCAGCCGTTTTCGTCATGAAATCCATGTTCGGTACTTTTGTTATTGTTTTATATCAAAGAAGCTTAGTTTTGTTGAGGTAGCCTTTCATTGTTAGTTGTTTTGTTATTTTCTCCAATAATTCGATGTGATCGAGTTATGGTTGATTGTTCTGTACAGAAGAGGTTCCTCATGAAGGATGTGATCAGCTGTGAACTTTTGTTTTTTTTTCATCATCGTCATAAATTGTTAAATGCTGAAAATCAAAAGCTGCAAAAGATTCAACATAAGAACATTTTCTCCTAACAATCGCAATCTATTTATCTCAAAACTAAATTGGGAAAAAATGTGTTGCCTTCTATTCAAGATATTAAACTACAAGTAATAAGTCTATATGCCATTTTAATGGTATACTTTTTACCCACTAGTTTAAGCAAGACATGGTACTGCATTTTTTTTAAATGCAAAAACATTTACATTTCTGGAATTTCCTCGATAAATCTTGTGCAGCATTTGAAGTCGTCAATGATTTCAAACTCCAGCAACGTTTCGGTTGAACATCAGCAACCCATTTTCCGAAAGCGGGGTGATGACATCACTGTGACGTCGAATTTCCAGTGTAAATAGTTTTGAAAATGGTCGGCAGAACGGATTAATACGTGAAGAATAAAAAACAATGATTGAAAATGATCTTTGCATCTCTGGAGTCATTAATGTTGCGTTTTGATTTCAGATTTAAATGCATTTGTGTTTAACAGTTTAAAGGGCACCTAATGTGCTGATTTAAGGGTTCTTTAAATTGTTCTAGGACCTCTATTATACTCATCAGTTCCTTTTTGCACAAAACTTTTATTTAATAAAGATGTTTACATTAGAAAATACGCGTAAGCCCCGCCCTCTTAAATACGTTTTTTTTTTGGCTGAGAAGAAGTCTCTGCTCTGCTCGGTCACAAAAATACGAGTTGCATTCAAAGACTCGTGTAAATCGCAAACTCACCCCTGAAACTCCCGTTTTGTACATTAAAAAGGAATAATAAAAATGAGGTTTGCTGCTTAATGTACACATTAGAAAAACACCTAAAGGCAGAAGTAACTCTCACCATGTTTACGTATTTATTTATTTTGTTTCACGATTAACATGTAGTTACTTAACTGATTAAGTAATAACTTCAAAACGGAGCAACGTCATGATGAATGAACTACTGCATTTTGAAGAGGACGACTTCAACATAAGGAACATGTGAATAAATCACGAGAGTTGGGTTTTCACATTAGGTGTCCTTTAAACCAAATCCGATTTTTAACTGGGCTCCCTTCAGTTGCTCTGATAACGTAAAGTCATGGATCCTCGCCCCCTGCTGGATAAAGAGCGCTATAGATTTTGTTAGATAAAACTAAATACTTGTCTAGTACCATTGTTTTGCATTTTCTGTGTTTAAACTGCCATCAGCAGAAACAAGACTCGTCTCTGTTCGTGGACAAAAACACAAGGACAAGTCTTTCACAGGTTATATTTAATTCAGGATGGACAACATGACGAGCAAAACGACAAACCAAAACCTTGAAAGTCAGAATGAACCCCCAGGGTTCTAGCCACACTTGTTCCATCATTAATTTAACGCTAAAAATTCCAATATGAACAAAGGAATATTCATCCCGAGAAGCGAGGAGGTCGATGTTGTTATGGCGACGGGTCAAGTGCGGGCGAGTCTATCGGTAGAGGTAATCGGCCTGAATGTTGGCGGCGATCTCCGCTTCCCACTTGTCCCCGTTGTTGAGGAGCTTCTCTTTATTGTAGAGCAGCTCCTCGTGCGTTTCCGTAGAAAACTCAAAGTTGGGACCCTGAGAGAGAGCGGGACAGGAAGTGGTCAGCGTTAGAAACGTCTCTAGGATGAGGCGAGTGTTTAGAGGCTGGTACAACTAGAGGTTCTTGATAAAATCCTTGGTTTCACTTTTTAAAAAAAAAAACTTGCGTCATGAACGTCAGACGTGTACGAAGAACTTCTAGGGTGACCCTGATGGACGGGTGCGTCGCTCACCTCCACGATGGCGTCGACGGGACACGCTTCCTGGCAGAAGCCGCAGTAGATGCATTTGGTCATGTCGATGTCGTATCGCGTCGTCCTCCTGCTGCCGTCACTGCGAGACTCCGCCTCGATGGTGATCGCCTGTGAGTGGTCCAGTTCAGGAGTGTTATTGGAGGATTCCTGTGCGTATAGGTGTGTGTAGGTGTGTGTAGGTGTGTGTAGGCGTGCGTACCTGGGCAGGGCAGATGGCCTCACACAACTTACAGGCGATACATCTCTCCTCTCCAGATGGATATCTGGAGGGAAACATGAATGAATTCACTCGACCGTCCCAGCTCTCGAGTGCCTCTAGTTTATACTGAACTACTGTCAAAAGCATCCAATTACACAAAACTGAATGTACTTCCTGTTTGTGTGGTGGGTAATATAGAAAAGAACTGAACTGCAGCTTCCATTTTCATTTCAGAATCAGAAGAAAAAAAACTGAAAGCTTCATGCTGTTGAATAAGTTAAACCTGGTCAACCGTCTGAGCAACCCTCCCCCTGTTTTGCACCTGTTGAATTTAGACTAATGGTGCCCCCTGGTGACACGACACCATTTGGATCCACAGAACAAAGCCAACGCTTTCACTTCATACCCTGGGAAAACTACCGTCCGACAGCAGTCACTGGAGTTTCCATGCTCACCTGCGGAGGGCGTGCTCCCCTCGGAAGCGTGGAGACAGAGGTCCCTTCTCAAACGGGTAATTGATGGTGGCCGGCTCTCGGAACAGATAGCTCATGGTCATCCCCAAACCTGGACGGAATCATGACGGAAACTTTAATTTGAGATTGAGAATTAAATGATACAATTTGACTTTGTTCTCTAGATTAAACATTTAGATCTGGGGTGTCCAAATTTATTTTTGAGGAGGGCCACAGTTGATGAAGTATCAGAATCAGAATCCTTTATTGTCCCGCGAGGGGAAATTCCGTTTAACAACAGCAAGAGCAATATGCCAAAAAATAAAACACCCAGAAATAAAATATAAAAAAAAAAGAAAAGAAAAAATCTAAATAGAATAGAAAATAAATCTGCACTATATTATATACACAATCATATTTACAAAAATAACAAGAAAGGTGCAGTTAAATAATTATCTTGGTGTGTTCTTGTTGTGGAGTCTGATGGCAGCAGGGAGGAAGGACCTGCGGTACCTCTCCCTCACACACCTGGGATGGAGCATCCTATCACTGATGGAGCTCCTCAATGCCCTCAGTGTGTGCTGGAGAGGGTGAGACAAGTTCCTCCTCATGGTGGCCAGCTTGCTCTGTATCCTCCCCCCAGACACTTCCTCCACAGGATCCAGGGGGCGCCCTAGGACGTAACCGGCCTTCTTAATAAGGCTGTCCAGTTTAGCCCTATCCTTTGCTGTCATGCTGCTCCCCCAGTTTGTACAAACAAACAGGGGCCAAATATGAACCATGTCATCTGACAGATTGTCGGCAAAAGTGTACGTCCTGCGCATGTGCGAGGCGTAATTCTCCCCCATAACAGCGTGCGGCGCTGCAGCCGCGCTTATCTGTATTGACGCCACAGAGAAGTGAAAACCGGAAATGCTTTGAGAGTAGTCGAGAACGGTCGGTGTTTTCGCCCGTTGAATGAAAGATAAATGTAAAAATACGGTACCCTCTCGTGTGCATAAAAACTGCTCAAAGGCCACAAATGGCTGTCACACAAGGGGCCGACATCTTAAAGCTGTTCAAGTCAGGGGCCAATCAAAACATTCAACTACCTAACCAGATGTAGAAGATAATCCGATTTTTATATTGTACTTTCAATAACGTCTAAATAAAATCTCCTATTGTTGACGTCCATCATCTCTGTCCCTTAACTTGAATGACCAAACATTCGATTCTCATTTAAGTTTGACAACAGTTGATCTACGACAATGATTCAGTTCAGATCATTCATTCAACTAAGGACTGATTTTGTCAAACTCCACACAAAGATGTGCTCAATTTCATTTTGGCAAAACCGAAGTTCAGTTTAAAGAAATTCTGTCAAATGAGGGAATGTCTAGAAACGTTATATAACGAAGAAAAAAAACCAACTGACCTCTGAACAGCTCTGTCCACAGCAGCGTCGTGGCGGCTCGGTCCGTGATGGACCTCATATCTTCGGGATTATCCCTCAAATTCACGTATTCTGCAAACACAAATGTCCATGAACGAACGACTGAATTAAGCAGAAAATGTGTTCCATGCTTACTGTATCCTTGTCTGTGTGCAGACACACTGAAGGAGCGGGCAGCTTCCTGTCGGGTGGCAACAGCTCCTGGAACGAAGTTGGTTAAACTCAGCCGCAGAAGAGATACATATGTGTGTATACAGTACATGCTCTTAAGTTGGTAATAATGTGGCTCCATAGTAAGTAAGTAAGTAATTTTTATTTGTAGAGCGCTTTTCCAGACCAGGGTCACAAAGCGCTTAAACCATCATAACAATATTCAATAAAGTATATACTTTAAAGGTCAAGATAAAACTGATAACACAACAGGAGTTCCAGAAAATCATGGAAAAGCCTGAACAAATGAAAACGTCTTAAGATGTTAGTCAAGTAAAGGGGAAATAAGGGGAAATGTACCTGCTCTGGAGACAGAGTAGATCAACCGGAGAGGTGCAGCCATGACTCAAAGCTGAAAGACAAAACGCACAACAACATATATATATATATAGTTTCAAAGTGTGTTTTTAATGCCTCTAAAGCAACAAACTTTTGTTCATTATTTATTCAGTATGGACTATAATTCAAAATTATTTGTTTCGATTTCACATCTGCAACACGTTGTCATTGCATTCAGAAATATACATTTTAAAGAGCAACATTGTCATACTATATAAATAATCTATTAAAACGCTGACACGTGTACTTTGATTTCATATAGAACACCTGCTTGTTTACGTTATTATTTATCGGCGCTTGTTTAATAAGCTTATAGATCAGCATGTTTTCAACAAAATAAAACTGTATTTCTAGAGTATAAGAGCCGGTTTTTATTGTTTTAAACTTAGAAACCTTTAACGTGCAACTTGGTGTTGTTAGCAGCGACTGACTCTCGTCAAGGTCTTTTACATCAGAAGGTCGTCAGGACAGAACTAAACCACGTCTTAAAGATCGAGTCCAGAGTCAAGACTTGACTTGACTGACGCCTATCGTAGGGATGTGCGGCAAACAAAGCGGGAACCTTTCATTAAAACTCACCGAAATGTCGCTATTTGGCCTTCTGAACCAGAACAGCGACTCTTCTCTTCCTCGAATCGTTCTTCTTCTACGGTGGATGAGTCTTCCAGGCGCGCTGCTGCCCCCAACTGTCCATAGCGCGTCATTCAACATACAGATTATTTTCTTCGATTCTAAAACAAGCAAAAGATTTCAACCAACTTTGACCGGATATTGACAGCAACTAAATAATAATAATTATAGAAAAACTTGGTTAAATAAAATATTTATTATAGTTTTATCTGACACGAATTGGTTTCCATCCACATTTCAATGTTCAAGCTTGACATACATTTTAGGTTAGGTTAGGTAGAACTTTATTGATCCCTCAGGAGGTCTCCTTCAGGAAATTGTTTTTTTCCCAAATTATCCACAGCAAATAGAGCAAATTTTTCATAAAATAATCAAAATAAAATAAGAACAAAGAGAAATAAAGAGAAAGAACAAGATGATACAATCTAAGTTTAAAGTTAAAGAGAAAGAACATTTTAATGTGATTGTACATTTGCTTGTGCAAACTATACAATCAAAGCTGTCAAGAGTTTCATTTTTGGTTCGGAAAAGAAAAGATGACGCACACAAACACACGCCTCCTGTTAGTTTAATGGAGCGTGTGAGTTTTAATTGAAAGTTAAATGACACAGCAGGCTCTCGCTGAAGAGGATCTTGGACAGTAAGCGAACTCGTGGATGCGTTAAAATACCAGTTTTCGGTCTGGAAATGATACCCTGAATTATAACCGTGTTTTCCAGTGAGTGAAGGATTCAACAGAACTGTGTTTCTTGATCGTCCATGGCTGGAGGGAGAGAAGTGGCTGCTGGTTGTTGTGCTGGGGCTGGAGATGGTGATGGGGGTGGTGGGCAACAGCACCGTCCTGCTCATCAAAGTCCTGGTAGGAAGTTTTTAAGTTGAATTTCTTCACATATCAGAGACACTTGCTTGTCCATCGTAAGAATTTTAAAGCTGACTCTCTTGTGTGTTTCAGTGTAGAGGACAGTTCAGCTGTCAGTACTGGCTCCCTTTCCTCAGCTTGACTCTCTCGGACATAGGTAACGATAGATGCCGACTCAAAACACATATCATAACACATGAGCCATCCTTTTCTCATCGTCAGGCTGCTCCATCTTTATCATCTCCGGGTCCTTGTTGGCCATTCTGACGGGGGGTCAAAGGTCACCGTGGTGTGAAGTGGTCAGCCTGCTAAAGTTTGCGTTCATAACGTCGTCCATCGGGAGCATAGGTGACACCCGCACACACACACTCGCTCCGCTCGCACCTCAACACATCTCTTGCAGCCATCCTTTGCGTCCAACGCCTGATCTGCACCAAGTCAAACTTCCTCTTTGTCGTCATGGTGATCGCATGCTTGTCGTCCTGGGTGACCGGGCTGGTGTTTGGCAGCGTTCCCGTGGTTTACGCCTGGATCCGGTAGGTCTTTGACGAAGGGGTCTTAGGATGCTAGCTTTATCAACGAGAGGTTTCCAGGTACGACCCTGCAGAGATGTTGTGCGCCGTCTTCTGGGAGAGCAGCTACTCTGACATGATGCTCTACATCGGCTGTGCCTTCTCCATCTGCATCTTCCTCCCTCTCCTCATTATCATTGTCTGCTCATTGCTGACAGCTGCTGGATGCTTCAGGAACTGCAGCAGGTAGAGTCCGTATTAATAATCAGTTATTACAACATTATGAATGAATGAAGAGTATCTCTTGTGCTGTTGACAACGTGGTCTTAGGCTCTTGGATGAAGACTCGGATCTGTCCTCAGTCACCCCTCTGTTGGTCTCTTGCTACATCTTCTGCTACACTCCATTCGCAGTGTCCGAGGTGCTCAGCAGTCTCACACGTAGCTTTGGTCTCGTTCTCACCAGCTCTGTTTCTGTCACACCAGCTGATACTCTTGGGCAGAACAGATCTCTCCCCAGCACCCGAGTGGCTGAGGACTTTGTCTTCGGTGATGTCCTACCTGGGCTGCGGACTCAACCCTCTGATCTACTGCTCTCACCCGGACTTCAGGGAGGCAGGTCTGGTTCTGCTCTGGACCAGAGGGTCAGTTTCATCAGAGCCGGTCCTCACAGCCGTCACTCAACTATGAACATCCCTTTTATTGACCAAATAGATTTTCTCCAATGATGTGAGACTCTTTGACAATTGGAGTATAGAGTTTCATAGACTTGACCAGCTTGCTGACGCTTTAGACACAAATATATATATTATAATATTTTAATCCTCTAAAGCCTTCCCATTACAGAATACGTTGACAAGTTACAGATGATGAACAATTATTTTAAATAAAAAGAAAATTGGTGCCCAAAATTCACATTGTATAAAAGTCCTTACAAGTTTTTTTCGCAAAAAAGTTGACCACAAGTACAGGCTGTGATCTGTTGTCTGCCTTGACATCTATCTTCTTTTGGTCCCACCAAAACCTTCAATGAGATAATCAAAAAGTGATTAAGTTTTTGTGTTGCTAAGGATCGACAAAAACAGATGGTCATGATGTTAAAGAGCCTTGTATGTATAATAACAATATGAAATAAATAATGTTCGACATTGAAATGTAATTCCCTAAGTTCATTTTATAAGGTTGTGTTTACCTGAAGCAGTGCGAGACCCAGAAGTTGATGGCGGAGGAGCAGCAGCTCTGTTGTCGTAGTAACTGTTGCTACGGTAGCCATATGGCTGATTCCTGGACAAACAAGCTGTTTCAGTGACTGTTGCTCAGACAAAGTGACTTCAAACTTCTTTCTGCTCACCTCTGGCCTCCAAAAAGATACCCGAGTACCCCTCCGGCCCCCATGCCGGTCCAGAAACCGTTTCCTGTCCCAGCTCCAGTTCTGCCATGTCGGTTTTGTTGTCCATGGAAGTTGTTGAAGCCATAGCCTGGATTTGCTCCAGAGTAACCTGAACACCGTGAAATCATTTAGTCAGTGAAAGAGTGAAACAAACTGGACAAAATATGAGTTATGAGGGAACTACTCTGTAAAAGTAACAACATTTTAAAATAGAATTTGTGGCAATGATGAAGGTCTGGACAGCAAAATAGGATTAGGCTCAAATCTTAGCTCTATACAGGATAAATTAATTGTGTTAATAGCTAGAATTGTGAATAATGTTATGTAAAAATCCTGTATAACAACAAGAGTTATCAACAGTTTACATAAAAATGGTGATGCTACAGCTACAAATATTATCCCAAATGCTTTGACAATAATTTTGCTTGACACACAAGTTGGGGGAAAAGCTTTTCACGAAGGTGGATGCTCAGCTTGTTGATAAAAGTTGTCACTAAGGTAATAAAAAAAAGAGCAAAGTTTGTACCTGTGAAGTCAGGTTTGAACCCAGGGGGAGGTGGTCCTGCCGTGAAGCTGTTGTGGTCATCACCTGGGTAACCAGCCTGTGGCTGGGCTGTGTTTCCACTGAGGAACAGCTTATAGACACCATAGGCCAGAACCAGCAGCACCAAAATCACTACCACACTTCCAGAGTCCCCAGAGCTCGAATGTCCCTGGTGACTCTGCTGCTGTTGATGGTGATGATTCTGTTTGTTGCTAGAGAACCCACTGAAGAAGCTGGAGGCAAAGTCCCCAAGTCCTGTGGAGGTCACGTTGAGTCAGAGTTATTGAACTTAGATGTGGAAGCTGTTGTACCTCCATATCCTTTCGATCCAGTCCTGGACCCATGGTGACCAGCTCTCCGCCCGCCCTCAGTCAGTTCCAGGGTGTATTCAAGACCACAAGAGCCCTTCAGCACATAGGGGTCGTCACGGTTGCTGAAGCCCTCGCAGCTCACTTCAATGCGACCGAACCGGTACGTGTTGTCCATGTCAGTCTTGCATTCCCACTGAGATTATGATCAATGTTAGTCACCCGAGCACCGCCTCCCACTCAGTCTCCTCACCTGGACGTCGACTCCATCCCAGCCTCTGTTCTGACACTGGACGACCTCAGGAACGAAGGTGCCACAGCCGGCAGTGCCGCCGACACACTGGAGCTGAGGAACTGGACCCGAACGTCTCGCAGTTGTGTAGCGGTCCCTATAGAGGGTCAGGACCTGGACATCTCGGAGAAGCACGCTTTCTAGAAATGATCCACACAACATTTGACTTAGCAAACCTCAGATTTCATTTACCAGTTCATCATCATTACAGCACATTATCAAATAAAATAAGGTTTAAACATAAAGTTACATTAAATTGTAGAGATACGTGTAACGTATATTACCAATACAACTATTATGTAATCTGTTACATATGATGTTATCTGTTCTACGTTAATCTTCGTATCGTTTATCTTTAGACTTAGATTGTATCATCTTGTTCTTTCTCTTTGTTCTTGTTCTTATTTATTTTTATTATTCATATGAAAAATGGCTGTATTTGCTGTGGATAATTTGGAAAAAAAAACAATTTCCCGAAGGAGACCCCCTGAGGGATCAATAAAGTTCTACCTACCTACCTAGTATTACTACTACGTAGTAACCTGTTCAATCAATTATTAAATATTGTTAGTTTTGGTCTGGAATAACAATATTTCTGTGTCCTTTTGCTCTACTGGCTTAGTATTGCTATTCCAGGCAGATGTTATAGATTATTATATCTTCAACTTTACACGTATATAGATGTTTCTATAACAATAAGCACCTACCACTGAACTATCCAAACCTACCTTCATTCCAGCCCCAGCTGCTTCTTACACACAAAAATAAGAAAACTGTTGCGATGTTGAGCTTCATCTCTGTAGTTTAGTCGAGTAAACGATCACGAAAAGTAAGAACTCTTCCGCTAATGCTAAATAAAGTCAACTTCCGTGTTGCGTCTTTGTTTTCTCTTAGCAGCCAATAGGAGGCAAGCACGGCGGCTCTTGAAAGCCAATTGCAGACAAGTTAGGTTTCGGGTTAAATAGAAGGGTTTTTACAAAATAAAACGGAAGTAACTTGTATCGCAATTTATTACTAAAGCCTTAAAAAATAATATATTATTATATACAATATATTAAAAAAAACAACATTCACACAAAGGCAAAATGTACATCAGGTCTTTAATTTCACCAAATATAATTCCATCTTTTCCACTTTAAATATGTACATTTCATTCAAAGACCATGACTTAAGAAATACATCTATGTACACAGTACAAAATGTTGCATACAGGCTTAATCTCACACCCAAGCCCCCCCATTTGCCCTGCAAATAGAAAATTAAAAAAAAAAGAAAAAAAACTCTTCTGGAATGTCACTCAAATCTTATCATGATTGGTTCACACAGTGTCACAGTCAACAGGTCAGTTCTTCATTGAAATAAATATTCAGGGAGAGACATGATCATGGCACAGCTCTATCACGACCCCAGGAAAATTTGGGGTTTCAAACCTACACAGTTCCATAAACGTCGCTTATGGTAGCAGCCTTTGGAGTGTGGACAGATTAACGTGACACAATAAAAAATCGAGTAACTCCAAGAATTAAAGCCCCCCCCATACCCTCCACCCCCCGCCCACCCTTGCAGTGCATGAGCACACTTAGCTCCTGCCAATCTCCAAAAGTCTGCTCTCTTTCTCGTAGAATCAAATGTGTTATGGTTAAACCAACACGATGAAGGAAAGAGAGCGTTTCACCTCTTTGTCTGTATTAAACGGACTCTCGCGCCGGCAGGACCAGATATCAAAACAATGTCTCAAAATGACGAGAGGCGAGTGTTGACCTGACTGTCGGCTGGTATTTTTCATTTCTGAACCGCTCACACAGCCATGATGTTGTTCATCTCCCATTTCTGTGTGGTTTTTTTGTTGTCACAGTCGGAGATGAAGACCTTGTGAAGAAGGTCGGAGCGATCCAGACATTTACCTGAAACACATTTTGGCATCTTCGTCTTTGTGTGCTTCAGTATTTTATGTCAATAAATGTGCGTGTGCTTGTGTGTACATCCATGTTAGAGCAAAAGGTGTTTGTGTGTTTGTAATAAGCCACTACACTCACCTGTGGGCACATGTATGAAGCGGTGCAGATCCTGGTGTGACACAAATGCGAAGGTAAGTAAAAAAACTTCGGTCAGATCATTTTTTTTTGTTTCACCTTGAAGTATTTCCACTCGGTGTGCTGCTTCTGCTCACAGTGTGTGATGATGACGGCCGAGTTGTCGGGTCCTCTGGTGAGACACTGGTCATACTGCATCAGCTGGTTGGCCTCGTTGATGCGGAACAACTGGACACAAAGATCAGATCACTGATTTTGACAAAACATTTATGACTGCAGGTTTATCAGGAGTAGAATCAACCGTTCATATGAAACGTTTTTTGTTTTTATTAATGTTGCTGAACCCCATCTTACCTGGTTGCCGCCCATTCTGTGACATGGTCCGATCTCCACATTGCCTCCGTTGTTGTGACCCATACTGTCGATGCAATAGCTGGTCTCAAACCCCCGTATCTACAAGATAACAAACCATCAGATGTTTGTCATCTCAGGACACAATGGCGTTCGTGTTTTTTCCGTTTGTGCTTGCCTCTCCCCATTCCACGTTTTTGGGAGGTAGCGGGTAGTGCAGTGGAATGTCGTATGCTATTTCCTCCATGAACCACTTGAAGCTTTTACATCTATGCTCCTCCCTAGAAGAAAAGTAAAGACAGTTCACAATCAACACTTTGTTTGTCGGAATGTAGTCTGTTAACTGATATCGTCTTGTACACAATGTTCCTTCTCATGGGGGTGAGTTAAGGGGACATATAGACATAAAGTATAAAACTCAATAAGTCTATGCAATGGCATCTGATAATAAAATGGTACAAATACAGAGCAATTGATTTTGTTTAACTTCACAGAAAAGGCGTTTATGTTTGTTTGTACCTGAAGTGTTTAAGGTCGCTGATGTCACCGTAGGCAAGAGTAAGAGTTTCTGGTCGACTGGCATAGAAGTAGTCCTTGTATTCATCCCACCATACCTCCACCACTCGGACGTAATTCTACACACAAACACCATGGTGAGAGCAGTGTCAGGTTTATTCTTGCAGGCGTGGTAATCTCTTTACCACAGAGAGTTGCTGGGATCTTAGCAGTAACAGAGGTTATAACGTGAATAAACATAGCACAACCAATGTAAATGTTTTCTGAACACAAACTCTTCATCAAGAGTTTTGACCGGGTGTTAACACTGCTCTGTTTGTTCAGAGGTTTATGGACCATTCTGAGGAACTGTGAGCTTATCCTTCACACTTCCTTGCTTCTTGTTAAGCTCTTCAACCCTGATGCGGAACCTTAGCATGCAAGAGTGAAATGTTTTTATGGCTGTTGTTAGACTGACTCCATTTTAGCATGAGTGGCAATCTCAAGATGATCCTGATAGGATCCCAGCTCAGGCTCTTGAGGTCTGTAGATCAGAATCTACTGATGGTTCCTCGCACACGGTTCAGGACCAGAGGAGAGAAATCCTTCCAGGCTGTTGCTCCTAAGCTTTGGAACCATCTCTGTGTTTGATGATCTACTGACTCCTTCAAGAAACATCTTAAGACATTCTTATTTGTGCAGACTTTTCGTTGATTCTCTGAGACTCCTGTGTTCATGTTATCTGTCTTGATCTTTTAAAGTATATTTTTTTATTGGGTATTGTTTTGATTGTTTAAGCGCTTTGTGACCCTGGTCTGGAAAAGCGCTATACAAATATACATTTCTTACTTACTTACTGACAGACAAACCTGCTGGATAAAAAAAAACTAAAGCTTTAGTTTAGTGTGGTCTGTCGTGTCATCTCCATGCTTGACCAATTACAGCGAAGTGTTTTCAGTGGGTGGGGTTTCAGATCATTTTCTAATGTAAATATTTCAATAAAAAGAGTTTTGTACAAACAGACACTGGTGATACGATAGAGGTCCAAGATAACTTTAAGAGACATATACATCTAAACATGAGTTACCTTTTAGGGACCGTTTCATCATCATCATCATTAATGAAGTTGATCTAATCTAATCTAATTAAGCTTGCCAACATTGTTCTAATGAGTATCATGCATCATGTGTGAAGGCAAAACATGAGACATTATGACCAAGTCTGCCGCGGATACCAAGTTGAATCAAAAATCCAAAGTTGCTGTTGCTGTTCCTTCTGTCACACTAGTCAATGCACAAATAATTTGAGAACAAATTGATTGCAATTGGTACCTTGAGGGTAGGCGAGGAGCCCACATGTGCTGGGGGAGGGTTTCCCTGCCAACCCTGAAGTCTGTAGATGTGTCCCACGCGTGAGCAGGGCACAAAGAGAAGCTTCCCTCCGCATTGCCATATCTGTGGATGATTTAGTCATCAGTTTTTTTCTTCATTTTAAACAACAAACTACATCTTCCTCTCTACCTTGTATGATATTTCAAAGTTCTCTCCTCCCCAGATTTGTAGGCCAGGGTCATACAGCCCGAGCTCGAAGAAGAACGCCCTCTCAATAGCAAAGAGTCCGCCTGCCATTGCTGGAGACCTGCAAGCACGCAACTACAGTGTTACTTGAACAGAAGCTAGCGCCAATGAAAAGTGAGAAAAGTGAAGGCGGTGTCTGGAGGGGAAATGAATGGAAGTCAGATGTTATGATGTGCAAGTGGATCGAGGAGCGAGGGTTGCCATGAAGCTCAAATGGGGCTTAGAGTTCAACAGGCCAGCCATTAGTTCAACTAAAGATGATTATTGCCAAGAAGAGTCACAGTGAAACTAGTGAAGAAAATAACATAATAACCAATTGGTCAATAAACATTAGATATGAAGGATATTCTTAATTTCTTTAATATAAAATTTCAATTTAATTATCATTAATAACAAGTGTTAAATTATTATGTTGGCTATGATAACATGTAATAATCAATCATTAATAATTACATTTAATTAGAACCCGAAATATATTTTTGGACTTTTGGACAAATCGATTTTTTATTCTTCCTCTTAAAAATAAATATTTCCTTTAACTTAAGTCATCAAAGTTTCACAATTTAGATTATTTTTTATGCATCGATAAAAGAAGATTATAATCCAATATTCATATAACTATATTGTTCATTTTTCTTGAAATATTTTTGTCCAAACTACATTAATTAATAATTAAAGTATTACAGTTTTTTGATTGACCATTAATGCATTAGTTTTAACTGTTTTAAAAATAACTTGATAAGGTAATAACTTGAATCGTGAAACAGTAACAAATACAATATTGTACTTTTCGTCTTTTATTCCATTTAAAGTTAGCAATGATCATTCACTTGTTTAAACTTTTCCCATTTTTTTTTATTATTTAGGTTTTGAGGAAACACATTGATTTTTTTTAATGAATGTTTAACTTCATCAACCTAATTTAAAAGCTCATTAATCAACATAGATGAGATCAGTTAGGTGAGGTGATGAGTTCATGTGCGTCTGTGACAGTAATGTGTTAGACATTAAACATTTTTTAATTCATGGAGTGGACATGTGGCTTTCAAGATTTGATTTTTTTTTTTTTTATTTAAAAACTGTTTTAAATTGATAAATTAGAGTTTCAAATTTGAAGCTATAGCAGAAAGAGGTTTAATGATAAGAAAGTTACTGTTAATTATATTTTACAATATATTCAACATCTAGATAAAAACTAGGAAACACTATATGCAGGTAAGGAAGCGATTGTATTTGTCAATGAAGATCATTCCGAGAGTACAAGAACACATCAGACGTCTAAGATTAGTCAGCGGGTTTTGGGTTTCTGTACCTATAAGGCTCAGTACGAGTTTTTCTGCTTTTTTTTTCTCGGTCCCCGAGAGGGACCCTCTTCCAGAGCATGCTCCAGTCCCAGGCTCCTCTAGCAAAGCCGTCCTCATCTCCTCCACCCTGTGGCTCCATAGTGTACCTCTGGCCGTGGATGGAGTCGATCAGAGGCACCGTGCACGTGGTTCTGATGAGTGCGGGTGAGGGGGGGGCATGCAGTCCAGATATGGGGGTGAAAGTAGGGGTGACAACACACACAGGTACAAACAAAGGGGGGAGGTGCAAGATGATGCCAGACAAGGTGGTTGAACAGACAGGGGATGATAGAGGGATGGGGAGGAAGATGGGCACACAAAAAGAACCGGGATGAATATTAGCATGCTAGCAGTAGCATGTGTACCGGTAAGGCTGCGTGGTGTGTTTTCTGTTGGCCTTCTCTCTCTGGCTCAGTGGGACTCTCTTCCAGAGTAGGCTCCAGTCCCACGCCCCCCGAGCAAGACCGTCCTCGTCACCGCCTTGCTGAGGCTCCATACTGTACTCATTACCATCTATATAGTCTATCAGAGGGACTGTACATACCGTCCTACGCACACGGACACACACACATCACTGGTGTTAACAAGGACATAATGGGGCTTCAGAGTGGATGCCACAACCAGTCACGTACATGAGGATTGGACCTTAATGAAGACTGTTCAAACACAAGTTACAATATATAAATATATTAGGGGTCAACCCACGTCAAAATCCAAGTGTTCCTTGCCAAGATTTTGAAGAAGAAGTCCCTCATCACAACCATGTTTTAAACTTGTTACTTAAAAAAAGTTTGTCTCCATCTGAAATCTGGGCGAATGAGAGGTTATAATAATAATAATAATAATAATAATAATGTTTATTTGTATAGCGCCTTTGTAGACCAGGGTCACAAAGCGCTTTGACAGTCATGCATTCCCCCATTCACACATACTGATGGGAGTAGGCTGCAACACATGGCGCCAGCTCTGCCATCAGGAGCACGAGAGCGAAGACCTTTATAGTTATAGCTTCACTCCTCCTCCAGCCAGCTGTGATCTCACCCCGCTTTGTTTATACAATGAGTCCCTCAAATGTTGAGACTTCCGGAATTGATGACGCGCAGTGACACAAGTCCGTGTTTGACCAATCACTGCAGAGTGGTTGTGGTTATGGTAAACAAGATTTAATCTCCAGAGAAACAAAGTGTTTACAGTGGGCGGGGCTTAAGATCATTTTCTAATATGAATTTATAAATTTAAAGAGATTTCTCTTCGCCATAATGTGTGTGCGCTTCGCAAAACATTACCTTCATTTTTGTTTGTTTTTTCTTCTATATATAGCTGAGGAGTTCCAGACATTTAAAAAAATGGAGATGTCAAATCCAGCTGGCATGGGCGACGGGACTGTTAAAACTTCCTGCTCCAGCATCATTAAAAACTTGGTGTCGACTCCCTGTTTTTGACTTCTCCATAAACAATTCCACAGCTAACATTGTAACCAAAAGCTCACTTTCACATTGACTTGGGATCATATATTACGGGATTTATAGTTGTCAGAATAACCGAAGCTTGAGCAAACGTCACCTGTCCTCCGAGATGGGAGCAACCAGCGGGGCATACCAGTTGACTCCGACCTCACAATGAGCATCTAGGTAGATGAGCACCTTAAAAAAAAGAAAAAAAGAAATCAACCAGTGTATTTCCTTCAAAGGTTTAGGAAGCACAGTTCGAGTGAGCTTTTAAATACCTGTCCTTTTGTTGCCTTCATGGCTCCAATGCTCCTTGCTTGGATCAGACCTTCCCTCTTCTCATTTCGAAAGAGTTTGACGAGGCCATTCCACTGCTTGATGTATTCCTCCAGACGCTCCTTCAGGTGAGCTGTGCACAGAGAACAGTGTCGAGAGAATGTTTGGGTGCTGCCACAAACTCAATGTTCTTCCTTGACAACTGATCCGCTCTACAAACTGACCTTTGTTGCTGAAATCGTCGATCATGACGATCTCTGCCAGATATCTTCTGGGCGTTCTTTTGATGACACTGTGGACCGTCCTCATCAGGGTTGACCAGCCTTCATTGTGGAAGACGATGATCACGCTGGAGGTCAGCAGGCGGTCGTCGTAATGCCAGTACTTGCACCTTAGATACAACACGGACAATTCAATGACCATGACTTCAGGATGGAGTTGACTTCTCTCCAGAGTACAATGACAAAATATGAGAACACAGCTCAACCTTTACCAACACGATGAAGCGCTCGGTCTACCATCATTTTTAGAAATACAAATTTTGGATTTTAAACCCTTTACAGTAAGAGCTTTCCTGCTTCAACGGGACAACCATTTCTTTATCACCAGAGCGATCTGAATAAGGGTGGAATTTCATTTACATTTCACTTGCTTCACTAGCATTACTGTTTGCCTTTGCCACGCCTGAATATCCCTCTGTGTTTGCTTATCAGGATCCTGTTGGTCTAAATAAACTTCCCTTTTACAGAGCTGAATAGAGAATTCATTTATTTAGGAAAATATAGAATACACTGGAAGTTTATCTGTGATTTAGAATCTGAACAGGTAATGTGTAAAATAGCAGTTGTTGTTGTTGTGTGTGGATATTTTTTACAATATTACAAATAAATGATGATGATAAAGAAAGTTAAAATCTTAACAGGTGACAAAAGTAAATCAATAAATTGACAGTAAAATGGATAAAACCTATCAAAAGAATTCAAGAAAATGACTTACTAGCACCATTAAAAAAGCTTTAGTGTTCACAACTACCCAAAATATGTGAAGAACTTAAAGTTTTGGAAAAATGCACAATGATATATAAATATCAGACATATAGATTATTACAAAATAATTGTAGGTAAATAATGAATATAAAACATTAGCCCAACATTTTTAAGTGTTTAAGATCCAAGAAAACGTGTGCATTGTGGTATGAAAAATATATGCAACATGAATTATTGTTTTGAGAAATATCAATACTTCAATAATAGTTAATCTTTCAAAGATAATCTTTTACACTAAATAAGACAAGCTCATATAGTAATATAAAATGTCATATGCACATGTTCACTTATTGCTAACAATGGGTTTGCACAAGGAACCTTTTCTTGTAGACCTGCCAGTAACCAAGGGAACAGAGAATGAAGGTGTGTGGTTATAGCACTCACTCCTCGTGTCTGATGTCGTTGATGGTTCTGTCCAGAGAGATCATGTCACTTGCCACCATGTTGAAGCCAAACTCTTTGATGGAAGCCTGGATTGCATCTTTGTATTCTGGACCGAGAACAAAAGGCTTGGCTCCCTCTCCTGGACCGTTAGGGACCCCAGGAGGCTCGGGCTCATGGGCCTCAAAGTTTCCCAGGGTGCCTTTCTTTAAAACTGGGGTGTTGTACATGTGGGTCTGCGGTTTGAAGGTAACGTACTGCTGCTGGATCACCTGATTCTGGTCCGGCTTCTTCATGTCCAGAGCAGCGTTTTTACCTAAGGCAAAACAAGACGGTATTTACTAATTTTAAGTAGGAAACTATACTACACAACTTTGGGTCAAAGCTCACCATTTTTGAGTCTGATGGACCCGAGGTCCACCTCAACCCCCTCCACATGAGGCCATGGAACCACAGGCTTGAACTGATCCGCTATCTTTTTTTCCTTTGGAAGGAAGACGTCATCCTGAGAGAGGAGAGGAACAACTTATTACAACACGATTCACGTCTATAAACTCAACACACCCCCATAAAATACCGGCGCATCAACATAAAGAGGAAGTACACGTTCTCAATGGATGACCTTGTCACCAAACAGGATGTACAAGTTCCACGTATCATTCACCTATTTGTCACCTTGATTTAGAGGGATTGTTATGGGGATAAAAAGTAAACCGTCTCGTCAACACTAGTGCTGCTGCACCTTGTTTCTGTCCTTTGATAGTTTGTATGGACAAAAGTCACTGGTCACCTGGATTTGGACCCATTAGTAGTTTGATGTTAGAGCGTTTACTTTCCTTCCTGTTAATGTGTAAACAGGGATGTACAGTAGGTGTACATTGGAGCAGTTCCAGGACATAGAAATGTAATTAATCTGACAAAACAACCGTCAGGGGCAACAGAAGTGTAAAAAAAACATTTTAGGAGCCCAAAGATTCTGTTAACTTCCTACACAATAGTTGGACACGAGTCAATGGTTGTATTTCCTGTTGATGGGCTATTGTTTTCCAACCAACCCACTTTTACTCTATTATATAATAATCAAGATATGTTAAGATTACATTTAACATTCACACTGAGCCTCATCGGAATCAGGAACTTTCATTGCCAGTGTTGTAAAACCAAAACAATTTTTGTGGTGGTATTACAGAATAAAATAATGATTACACACAAAATAAACACCCTTGAGATTTGAAGTCTGAGGTTTAAAACAAACAAACACAGAAAAACAAACAGTGACAGATTGCTGTTACTATGCTCGTTCACGTCATTCTGTGGCGTTAATACTTTTATTTCCTGGTAATACAAGAGGATTCTCTCAACTCACCCGTTTGTCTACGAGGTTCTCGTCGCTGTGGTCCGAAGACAGGGAAGACCAGATGACCAACAGTCCGAAAAACACGCCGATAAAGAGCAAACTGCGTAAAATAAATCCAACTTTGAGTCTCATCTTGGAGTTGTAGCCAGAATGCTAATGCTAATGGTCCAGTGCTAACCGGGTTAGCTTTAGGTGCAAAATGTCGCGTTGCTTTGACGTCTCGACGGAGACGCGTGAATAAACATTTACAACCGGCGTGTCACTCGACAAGAGACGCGTTTCATAGTTGTGTCCGGATCCAGGTTTGCATAGGAGAGAGAGAGGGAGCCGCCGGAGTGAGCCCTCGGTATCTTAAGACACACGCCTGTGGCTCATGACCATCAGCGGCCGCTAGGCGGCGTGCCGCTAACTAACCGAGACTTATTAGTGTGCGAGTTCAACTTTGTTGGTGATGTCATGTCCAAAATGTGTCTATTTGAAATAGTACATTCCAATAATAATTCGAAGATAAAAGAACAAAAAGAATCCACATGTCCCGGCGTGTTTTTTTAATTTTATTGTGGTGGTCCAAGTGTGTGACGTCACTAATGGCCGTAAAAAGACTGTAAACTATAATAAAGTTGGATTATAAAAGGAAACCAGTGAGGAAATGAGGCTAGTGACCCGAAATAAGTGTTGGAAGGACACAAACAATTTTACTACATTGAACACCTGGCCATTTTTTTTTTAATTGATTGAACTGGTTTTATGTTAACAAATATTTACTGTAAAATTCCATTTGCAACCTAACAGTCTAGGTCTCCTGTTCATCATAAAGAAAGATCAATTCACTCACTATTTGGAGATTCAATTTTGTGTGGGATTCTTCAAATATACATTACAGTATGTTGCCTATTATATTCCGAATTAAAATGACATCATTAGTAAGTAAGTAAGTATTTTTTTATTTATATAGCACTTTTCCGGACCAGGGTCACAAAGCGCTTAAACAATAAAAACAATATTCAATAAAGTATATACTTTAAAGTACAAGATAAAACTGATAACACAACAGGAGTTCCAGAAAATCAAGGAAAAGCCTGAACAAATAAAAAAGTCTTAAGGTGTTCATTCTCACAGTGATCATCATTACCTACGTCTTACAGAAGAATAAAGCCTCTTAACAAAGAATGATGACAAGTAAGGTAAAAATGTCCACCTTTCCCACTTATTAATATTGTAGTACAAACTCATTTCAGTCAGGTGATGCACATCATTTATTAATATATTATATTAATTACAGTATTCACAGAATGAGTTGTAACACAGAGGTACACATTCATGTTAAAGATTTGCACGTTCATTATGAAAGAAACAATTGTGAAAGTGAAAAAACACTGGAATATTTCTGATGATACGGTGAAATTATTATCATAAAGTTATGGTGATACAAGCAGAGAACATTTATTTTACGTGTGCTCTAGGTATCGGGTAAGCAAAGCTGGAAGCGGGAGGTGGGGAAGCAGTTTCAATCTTGAGGCTCCGATCAGGGTCCGGATCTTTAATCTACACTGCTGGCTTAGACTCTGAGGAGAAACTGAAAGGAGAATTTAAAAGTTACAAACTAAATTCACACACTGGATCACGTGGTTGGTACCTTGAAACTCAAGTAAAATCTGTTCCGTTTTGCCTCCCGAGGGCGCCAACTCCAGAGGCCTCTTGTTGTCATCGTCCCTCTGGTTTACATCCGATCCGAAGTCCAAAAGTAGGGACACTTGCTCAGCAGAGTCCAGTCTCACCGCTGCGTGCAGTGGACTATCTGCGCCTCTGCCCATGTTCACAGCGGCCCCTGTCGAGAGTCGAGGAGACGTGAGCGCTCCTCAAAAATCCTCCTTGATATCGGAGGTTTACCTTGGTGCAGCAGGATCCTAGAACAGGCTGTGTGCTGGTGCAGACAGGTGACGTAGAGAGGAGAGCCCAGGTGGGTCGGCGGCAGGTTGGGGTCGGTACCATGTGACAGCAGCGCCGCCACACATTCACTTTTACCTGGGGGAACCAATAGCTTGATGGCACAGGGATTCCAAACATGAGGAACATACAAGTGTACCTCTCTTGCAGGCTTCATGCAGCGCCGAAGGGAAGTGAGCCTGCTGCAGACGTGTGTGGGCTCCATGTTCCAGAAGAAGCTCTAAACAGGACACGCTTCCGAACTTACAGCAGTTGTAGAGCGGTGAGATTCCATCGATGGTGGTGGCGTTCACCTGCGCGATCAACGTGGTGAACTTCATTGATGATTTTTGGACTTTGAAGAGGATCATATTTACATTCGCGCCGGCGTTGACCAGCGCCCGGACACAGGCCAGATGTCCCGACAGACATGCTTCGTGGAGAGGAGTGACCCGATCAATAGTGACCTCGTTGACGTGATAGCCCTGGAATATGAAATATTATTTTCGCCATTAACATTCATAGTGTTTTGACAGAAGCTGAAATAAGTGTCTTGTTTGTTCGAGAGACTCTGACTTCAGTCTTGTGCAGGAAACTTGACAAGTAACTCTTCAAAACTACTACAATGACTCAAACATGGTGAGGATGAGTGAATTTTATGTGGAACATGTATAAATATGTTATTGTACATAGAAAATCAGTGAATATAAATTATACAAAAGAAAAAGAAAACACTTTGGAATTTCCTAACCCCTTTTGCTTGTTTTTCAGTTTGTAGTATTCTATGTGTTCACTACAGCCAATTAACCAACACCATTAGATACATGTATTTATTCATTCATTTTCTGATACTTTTCCCTCATGGGGGTTATGTAGGATCTGAACAGCAGCCTGAACAGGACACCAGTCTGTCTCAGGGCACTCAAAGATTTAAACCATTCACACACACACTCATCCCTATGCCCTTTAAAGTAAATACTTTATTTAGTATTGTTTTGATTGTTTAAGAGCTTTGTGACCCTGGTCTGGAAAAGCGCTATATAAATAAAAATTACTTACTTACTTACTTACTTACAGTTCCCCCCCAAGTTCTCAGAGTGCCCGGAGTAAACCCAGGCAACCCAGAGAGAACACACTCAAAAAGGTTGCAAGTTGCCTACCCATAATACTTCCTTGTCTTGTTCTTCTATATTTTACAAATATAAAATACATGTAAAAAATGTTTGGGGAGCCAAAAACCTTTTCAACCTACACCTAAATTAGCTCATTTATACAAAGAACCAAAAAAGTTCACCCGATTCTTTTCTCACAAATGTCCACCTGATGCTGAGGGTCTCATGATGACTGATCAGAACTGAACCCACGCCTAGACTCCTGATATATACTGTCAGCATGTTACGTTCACCTGTGTCAACAGAGTACGCAGGGTGAGAAGCCGGCCCTGTGATGCTGCCTCATGAAGCGGCGAGCGGTCCGCCCACGACCCTGGAGGACACAACAAAAATAAAAACATATTTTACTCTGTCACTGATGTCGTCAGTAATCTATTATGAAGAGAGAACCACAGTCACACCATTCCAGCTCACCTATCAACCAACACCAGTGTTATCTTTGTGAGTCCCTTTAAATCAAACAGACTTTCAACTCAAACGTACCCATATCTCCATCTCCCCATGGCACATCCAGCCACTGGTAGACATAAGACATAGTGAATGGAGAGTCTGCTGTTTGGTACAGTCTTTCAAACTGGAAGATCAAATGACCAACATTGCTGAGCAGTAACAAGCTAAAAATACACACTTGACTACTTTCAACAGAGTAGAATAAGGACAATACATAAACTCATATGGAAATAATGTATGTATACATATTTGATATATTATTTATTTATATAATGTATATGCTATATATACAATACTATACATCCATGTTTTAAAATTAAGTTATTTTCTTAAGGTACGTGTTACGCTCACACACTGCGTCAAGAGGGGTTCAGTCAACTGACCTTGGCTCGTCAGGATCCCCCAGCAGGTCTTCTTCCTCGCCGGGCCGCGTTCCGATGGCGCTCCGGACTCGGCGCTCCTTTTCCGGGACACTTCTGGCGCAGCAGGCGGGACCTCGGGCATGTTTGTGCGGCTACAGTCTCGGTGGGAGCGACGGCACTGGAGCCTGGGTGAGGAGCGGCGGTGGGCGGGGCTTAAATGCAAAAGGCAGCCTTTGATTGGCTGACGCTCTTTGTTGTTGCTCTGATGGGAACACGAGACCGTTTCACGTGCACGCCCACGTGTGCACGGCGCAGCTATTTCAGTCCAACGTTACCAGTTATAAATGAATAATAATAATAAAAAATAAATAAATAAAAAAATCCAACGTATTAACGTCAAAAACATTATTCCAGTAACCATTAATTTGTCCAACATTTATTTATTTCTACTGATTGTTTAATACTACATTCCCACAGCATAAATATAATAAATACAAAGTATATATTTTTATTTTAAATGTATTAAGGAAAGCCACGTGCCTCTAACTTCGACCCAGTCTTCTCGATAACAATCGTTCTCTAGCGCTCAACAGAACACTCGGTAAATGCGATTCTCGACTGGTTTATTACTGCTTTTATTTAGGAGGAAATGTATATTTTGTGGAGTGGATGCAGTACTTTTTATACAATATATATACTTGCCTGTATATAATATGTAAAATAAACATTGAAATAATTTGCTCTTAAAGGACATCTTCTCTCTCAGGAACGATTTGACTGAGAACCCATTCCCAGAAGAACCCGTTATCTTAGTTCTTTAAATTAATTTAACAATTTAAAAAGTATATGAAGTGATCTTGGATTAACCAGTTTAGCTGCTGAATGTTAAAGTCAACCAAGAAGTTCATGTAGTGTACAGTAGGATTATTAAAACAATAATATTCATAGTAAATAATCAACAATAATTATATGTTCACATGTTTAAACAAATTAATTGTATACATCTTCAAAACCCCATTAACATTGATTGCGCTTTGACCAGAGGGTTTACGGTAAACCGGACCGCCGACAAAAAATGTCTTTGCAGGTGAATAAAAATGATTATTATTTTCTGCTTTTCTACCCAAAAAATCGTGGAGAAAATAATCAAGACGCTGTGTTCAAGTTTTTGATCTATTCAAACATTCAAGAAACGTCTCTATCTTGAAAGTAACAAAAAAATCTGACCGTGAATGTTCATGTATCTTTAAGGATTTCCCTTTTTTACCCTAATGTCACGATGCGCAATGGAATCTGACGACGCCCCCGAGTTGCTGACGTCTCCCACCAACATGGCGGAGTGTTGCCTACAAACAAAAGATCGAGTAGGAGGTAAATAAAGTGTTGGATTCTCGATGTTTCGTGCAAACATTCTCTCGCTAACACGATCTCTGACGTTCCTGTTTGGAGTCCATTCATTCCGAGCGGCTTCCTCTCGTGTCTCCTCAGGGCTGTGAAGTCGCTGCAGCACCAGAGGAACTTTTGTCTCCTGGAGATCCACCATGAGTTCCGAGAAGGAGGTAATGACAAGTTTATTATTCAAAGCCTTTCGTGTCGTATTGCCAGAGGCGATTAGTAAACCAAAAAAAAAAAATCCTTATCGTTCTAGTATAACGTCGAACGTCCTGGAGCTCAGTTGATAGTCAGCTTTAAATCTAGTTTCATTGACTTAAATCATGTTTTTTTTTTTTAAAGTAAACATTTTTACCAATACTTTTCGCTGAGAGGAGACATCACTAGGGAGGCGTCAAGTCGACGTCATGACGAGATCCCCTCAACCATAGAGTCCAGACACCTGGCAAAACTTCCAACTACAGGTCAGGGATTTGGTTGTTCCATGAGTGGAGCGTTCATGTCCTTGGACTCCAAAGCATTGAATCAAATGTGTAACTGTGTCCTGTGAAATTTGTTTTCTAATCTCTGCTCGCAAGACTCTCCATTTTGTTAGCCATGGCCAAGTTCGATAGATAGATAAGATACTTTATTCATCTCACAGAGAAATTCACAGTTCAGCAGCTCCAGAATAGGTTACAAGATAGAAACATAAGAGGCATGCAAGTCTATGTAGAGTCTAAATATAAACTGAAACATACAGTATGTATAAAAAAAAAAAAAATTAAGACGTTAAAAAGAATGAGATGATTAAAAGATGACAAGTTGTTTCTAAAGGTTCCATTTGTGTCGTGTTAGAGTGAAGAGGAGGCGGGCGATTTGCATCTCTGTCACCACTGTGGTAAATCCTTCAGCTTCACGATACAGCGTCGGACTCGGGATGGAGAGTTCGAGTGTTCCCAGTGCGACTCCAGCTTCGGCCAGGAGGTCGAGTTGGAGCTGCATCTGAAAACGCACGCCGAGATCCTGTTCTGCGGCGACCGGTGCAAGGAACTCCACGCCAGCAGGTCGCCCCGCTTGAGGGACGAGCCGGGAGCGTTCCAGTGCGAGCACTGCCCGAAGTCCTTCGAGTACGTGAGTCTGTACAGGACGCACGTGCGCGTGCACACCGGCGAGCGGCCGTACACTTGCGAGGAGTGTCAAAAGACCTTCAGTTTCCTCAGCTCCTTCCGGCGACACCAGCGCAGCCACAGCGGAGCCCGGCCCTACCAGTGCGACTTCTGCGACAAGAGCTTCACCCAGAAGGGTCACTACAGCCTGCATCTGCGCAACCACACCGGGGAGAAGCCGTACGAGTGCGAGCAGTGCGACAAGAGCTTCGGCGACTTCAGCACCTACAGGATCCACCAGCGCGTGCACACGGGGGAGAAACCGTACAGCTGCCCAGAGTGCGGGAAGAGCTTCTCCCAGCTGGGGAACTTCAACTCCCACTTGCGCATCCACTCCGGGGAGAGGCCGTTCAGCTGCGAGCTCTGCGGGAAAAGCTTCACCATCTTGAAGACGTACCAGCAGCACGCTCGGATTCACACGGGGGAGAAACCGTACCAGTGCAAAGAATGCGGGAAATGTTTCAGTCGTCCGAGTCACTACGTCCGACATCAGCAGATCCACTCCGGGGGGTACGTCCGAGGGGAAAAAAATAACTGGACTGTGACAAAAGAAGAACCCCCGTCACCCACGGAGGTGGACACCAGCACATAGACTTCACCTCAGGAAGTGTAATTGATGGTTGCTCATTATTTTACGGCTGCTCGTGGTTTATTGTCATTTCTATTCAGATATTTTTATGTCCCCTGATGTTTCTATTAAAATGACATGTTACAACTGTCGCCTTAGTAGATCTGTGTCAGCAGGAGTTGAACCATCATTCACAGACGTTCTCTATTCATAAATTATTATTTCCCATATGTTAAGACAACAAATGGTTTCACAATGTTGCTGTCCTTTCCTCATCTTCTCCTTCTTCACTTCCTCTTTGGTTTAAGGCAAATTCTTTGGACGAATCAGTTTCTATTTTTTCCAAAACAAATTTGAAGAAAAGTCGTATGTTTAAGAATAATTTCAGTCTTACGAGATACTTATTGAGATGGAAAAACAACTGAGGATGAGCTTATAGTGTGTGAAAACAATTTCCTAAAAATGACTTGACTCGTAAAGTATTATTCATAGGGATATTTTTATTTAATTTTTTTTGTTTGTACTGAAATCCATCTTTGATTAAAATGGGTCTTTAGATAAAACTTTATTACTTTTATTTTATGCACATTTTAGTGAAGGATCCTCAATGTAAAACGGTTTGACTTGCAGAAAAAGTACACTCACATTTCCAAAAAAAGCATGTGGGGAAAAAAGCAAAATAAGTGAGAAAAATATGAAAAATAATCAAGTGTTTTACGTAGATTTTAAAGTTTTACTTTGACCAAGTAGACTCTAGTAGTGAGTGACAGACGCTCACGCACAGGTAGATGTTAAAACAAAACCAGATATTGAAATATACTCGATGTTGATATAAAAATATCAAAAATATACTTGCCGTTTATATTAATTAAATAATCTGATATTTTAATCTGGGTTACATATGGAACAAAAAAAAATCTCCCCAGATCAACAGTTTAGTTCCTTGTTTGTCTTCAGGTTACATAACATCCTCTTCTGTCAAAGTATGTGACATAAAATATTACACAAAGTAAGTGTTGAAAGGGATGGACATATACACTGTTGTATCAGTGAGTGTTCCTCAGTCAATATGGCAGCGTTCTTTCAGTCCAGTCAGGCTAAAGTGGATTTTGAGGTTGGCGAGTATCAAGAATTCCCTCCTGCTGAACAGAAGACACCTTCAGCGGAGAAAAGTTCAAAACCGGGTATGTGGTGCCAGTGATACTCTCGACGTTGGTTCTAGTGAACCAAGTATGTCTCTGTGTCTCAATAGAACTGCGTTTCTGTTTGCTGCTGCTTCTCTTTGGGTTGCTGTGTGTCCTTCAGGCGGTTCTCAATGTGACTCTGAGACTTGTCAAAGGTCCAACTGATGGTCAAGGTACTTCTTCCTGGACCTTTATCAAGGAGGTTGGTGTTCCTTACGAGGCGTGTTTGTGTATTTGTGTGTAGATGTGATGCAGCAGCAGAATTGTCCACCACAATGGGTTGAGTTCAATGCCAGCTGTTACTACTTCTCAATGAGGAGAAAACATTGGGACGACAGCAGGAAGGAATGTCTGCGCAGAGAAGCTGACCTGGTCATCGTGGACGACCTGCAGGAACAGGTGCGTTGGCAATGACACGGAGAAAAAAGAACATTCACATCACTTAAGTTGTACATGCACATACAACACTGGTTTTTGGCAGATAGTGCTGTTTAGCGTGACACTTGCACAGAGCTTTTTTGAGAGAAGTGCTTGTCTGTGAACCCTGTTCTTTCTAAACCAGTGAGCTAGCTTGGTGCTACTTGTTTAATCTACTCATTTAAGATATTGATGACCTTCAAAATGTTGTGCAGAAGCTGCATATATACGTATGATATTCAAGTCATGACTTTAGCCATACACTAATACTTTGTTACTATACATTCAGTTAATGATACAATTAAATATAACAAATTTCGATACATGATATTTATATATATTTTTTAGAAAAGTATTATTATTCTTTTTTAAATAAGAAATGTATACAGTGCTGTTAAATAAAGATACAGTAAGTTGAGTTGTTCACTCTGTGTTTTGACTCTGTCACACGCCACAGAGAGAAGGAGGGAACAATGACGGTTAAATTATTTGACAGTGGTTTTACAGTACTCTCTTTTTCACAGATGACTAAAATGTTTTATTGCCTACCCTACTTTTAATATATATATGTGATACCATAGGCTTTTCTCACTGGCTTCAGAGAGGCAGCCTGGGTTGGAATGACTGACAGAAGGAAGGAGAGAAACTGGGTTTGGGTGGACGGAACTCCAGTAGATGACAACAGGTAAGAAGAACCATGTAAATGTAAAATCGTTGCTTGAGATTTTAAGAAAGTGTAATGTATGTTTGCTTTGTTCTAGTCGAAAACATGTGTAATGTTTAGGTGGTCATAACGAGGATCATGCCAGTGTTGGCAACCAGCACACATACAGGACTCTGAGAGTTTTATTACATTATTGTATTATTACATTACCATGTTTTTAGTCCGATTCAGTGTAGTGACAGTTGGTACGCTACCCTCCCCTCAGCCCCCAACATATATATATATATATATATATCTGGCAAAGTTTTTCCTTTGTTTAAAATGGCATTGTCTTTATATATGCCCGTTCAGAGACATGTTGTTGTGTTGTTGATACTCACCACTCTCTAAAGGGTCCAGTGGGCTCTGGGACAACCGGACGATGCGTACGGAGGTGAAGACTGCGGCGAACTTCGCTTTGTGCCGAATTTCATTGGTTTGAACGACTACAACTGTAGTGCGATATTACAGTGGATCTGTGAGAAGAAACTTAAGAGGGGATGAACCTGTGAGCATCTTTCAAGAATTCAAGCCGGTCCTGCCACTGATTAAAACATTCTAAAATAGATTTCAGTGGTTTAATCGCTTATCTTTCATAATAATAAAAGCATTGTTTTAGAAATACCTCTGTATGTTCATTTTTACTTTTCCTCACAATCTACTGAAACTTTGTGACTATTTGGTTCTCGGTGCGACCGCTGTTTTCCTGAATTCAGTGCTACTAATGTTGACATTAAATTCACAAGTTTTTTTTATCTATACAAGCACTAACGGCATATAATGTGGCTCCTCTTTGGACTAAGGACTAAGGAAATCGCTTCAATTATCTTCAAAAATCAAATTGTTAGTCTGGCAAGACCTGATGTTTTTTCAACTTCCCTAAAAAAAAACGATAACATGACTTATCTTAGCTTATCTTAAACTCATCTCTGGTGAGAAGTTGTCAATCATACTGTAGCTCGAGCCCATCACAAGTAGGTGCGACAGGGAAGCTTGAAACTCTTGTAATAGCACAGGCTTACCACAAGAGAGTGGTAAATATTCAGAAGGCAAAATAAGTTCATTACACAAAGGGAGAGATGATAATTTATTAGAGCAATATTGGAAATGATAAGAGACGATGTATTTGGAGGTACATAAGTACAGCATACACACACACAATTAAATAACTCTTGCCAATGGGCCAAACATTTGTTGTCCTTGTAATGAATAAAGATTGTGTAATTGAAGTAATAGAAAAGATCAAAGGAAATATTGTAATCAATTAAACCAATGTATGTAATTAAGTAAGTATTTTTTTTATTTATAGAGTGCTTTTCTAGACCAGGGTCACAAAGTGATTAACAATACTCAATAAAACATATAATTAAAAGATCAAGATAACACCGAGAACAACACAGTTCTAGAATATCAAGGAAAAGCCTGAACAAATAAAAATGTCTTAAGATGTTTCTTGAAGGAACAACAAGTAGTAATTGCTGGTTCTGTGTCCTCGTCTGTAAGTCCACAGTGAAACTTTTTTCTTTTAGATCTTATAAGACATATTAGTTGGTGCACATTTTGAACCTCCCTGATTGTCTCATAACGTTAATAAACCCCATTGTGTGCATTTGATAGATGGGTAAAGTGGTGGATGTAATCAGCATGATAGCCAATACTCTCATATGTACTTTACAAAAGTCCAAGTCATATATTAAAGAGCCTTTCAGTATCTCAACGACAGCTGGCAAGTAGCAGCAAATGAGATACAATTCTACAAAGACCATTGTCAATAAAGTTTTGGTTTGATATTTAGAATTAAGAAATTCCTTCCACTTGGAACTGCCTCCCTTCTTGCTACTTCCATCCCCTGGAGTTGGTCGCAGTAGAGTCTTCATCATGGCAGCAAAGCAGATGGTGTTAATCAACAGAACGATACTAAACGACATGAATTCAAACACCAGGTAGAAAACGATGGTTTGCATATCCATTTCACACATAATGATACCGTTACAAAATACGATACTGAAAAAAATCCACATCACCACCAGAAGGTTTACTCTGTATCGCAATGGCCTGTACTTGAGGAAAACCAATGGGAATGTCACAGCCAGGAAGCGCTCCATTGAGATCAATGTTTGAGACATGGGACGAACCAATCCCATCATAGCTATCATTAAAATCCAAAATATCCGAGAGAAGCAAGAAGATGGCGCTCCAGACACCATCAAGAAGTTGAAGACATGGAAAATAAAATCAGTTGCGAGCAAATTGATTGTTAACAAGTCTGTCTTTTGGCTGAGAGGAGGTGAACATGTAAACCACAGGGAAAGGCCGACGATTGGCAGAGAAACCAAGGAAAAACACATCAGCAACATCCTTATGAGTAAGGGGTCAGGCAGGATGAGGAGGCAGGGATGGCAAGGGAAAGTGAGGGAGTCGTTGATGGCGGATACATGGAGAGCCATTGTTTTTGTCCTCAGGAACGCTGCGAGGAAAGAGAGAGGCATTAGTTATAGTAGTAGTTTGGATTCACAACAGCCAAGAACTAGTGAGGCTGATCAAGACTGGATGTTACTAATGTATCCAACACAGTTTTGGACCACTTAAAGAGTATGAAGGGATAAGTTAAAAGACCATAAAGAGAACCATGTGTGAAGCGTCACCTAACCAGGAAGTGCAGTTCATCTTGAACTTAAAGTCAATTAATGTGAAAACCCAACTTTCATGACTCAAATGTTGAAGTCTTCCTCTCCAAGATGCATTAAGTCCCTCATCATGACCATGTTTTCAACTTATTACTTTATAAAGTTCTCCCCCGTCTGAAATCTCGGCGAACGAGAGGTTACTAGAGTGGAGTCCATTATGATGTAATAATGGCTTCACTCCTCCTCCAGCCAGCTGTAATCACGCCCGCTTTGTTCATACAACGAGTCCCTTGGAGGTGGAGACTTCCTGGATTGATGAAGATTTCAATTAAAGGATTATTTCGGCAATAAAGCATTTTCTCTTAACCCTTGTGTTTGTTGTCTCTGGGTCAAGGTCAACGACCTCCCTGGCTTCCAGAAATACATATGCAGTGGCAGCTCCGGCACTCTCCTCCTGTACCCGATGCAAAGAAAGTGGGGTGTACGTAGAAAATTAAGGGCAACGGGATGGTTAAACTCACTGACACCTATTCTCTACTGGGGATAGTTGATGGAAATGAAAAAACTTGACAAAAGTGAAAATGAAACATGCAAACCAAATGACGTTAATAGTAATAATAATAATAATAATAATAATAATAATAATAATAATAATAATAATGACAATAATAATAATAATAATAATATGAATGAATCTATCTATCTATCTATCTATCTATCTATCTATCTATCTATCTATCTATCTATCTATCTATCTATCTATCTATCTATCTATCTATCTATCTATCTATCTATCTATCTATCTATCTATCTATCTATCTATCTATCTATCTATCTATCTATCTATCTATCTATCTATCTATCTATCTATCTATCTATCTATCTATCTATCTATCTATCTATCTATCTATCTATCTATCTATCTATCTATCTATCTATCTATCTATCTATCTATCTATCTATCTATCTATCTATCTATCTATCTATCTATCTATCTATCTATCTATCTATCTATCTATCTATCTATCTATCTATCTATCTATCTATCTATCTATCTATCTATCTATCTATCTATCTATCTATCTATCTATCTATCTATCTATCTATCTATCTATCTATCTATCTATCTATCTATCTATCTATCTATCTATCTATCTATCTATCTATCTATCTATCTATCTATCTATCTATCTATCTATCTATCTATCTATCTATCTATCTATCTATCTATCTATCTATCTATCTATCTATCTATCTATCTATCTATCTATCTATCTATCTATCTATCTATCTATCTATCTATCTATCTATCTATCTATCTATCTATCTATCTATCTATCTATCTATCTATCTATCTATCTATCTATCTATCTATCTATCTATCTATCTATCTATCTATCTATCTATCTATCTATCTATCTATCTATCTATCTATCTATCTATCTATCTATCTATCTATCTATCTATCTATCTATCACAAGATATAAGGAAAATGATAAGCCACTTACTTTTCGAAGTTCTTTGCCTGAAGAGTGGAAGTTTTGAACAAAATGGAAATAAGGTAGGAGAAAATAAAAACAGTCCCCACCTACTCACACCTGGGTTAGGATTTTGCATGTACTGATGATAATAAATCATCAGTCAAAACAACAGACCTCAGAAGGAAAACATTACGATAAAACTGTCACAAAAACCTTATTTATTATGTAATACAAACAATAATCAGTGGGAATGCATGAGAGACAACCTTTAGTCGGCTCATGGAGGTGACATGGAAGTATATCGGTGCCATCAGAATCTTTTTTTGTTTAAATTTAACATTTCACGAAATGAGTATGAGCAGAAAATGATGAAGACAAAGTAAGGGAGGCCATACTTATACGGATTGGACGTGCGGTAGTAATAGACAACGGGATATGTTGAATGAAGACTGTTAGAAATTGATGTAAATGTAGATGAGATCACTCAGGGGAATAGGCGAAAGTACGATTGTCACGGTAGTATTAAGATAAATAGTAGAGAAACTACCCGTAAATAACATGCGACTGTTAAACAGATTAGTTGTAGCGATTCAGAGAATTGCTTGAAGTCTCCGAGACTTTTAATGGCAAGGTGTCACGACTTCACTGAGACGTCTTTGTAGTTTCGTAATTCTCTGGAAGATGCAACGTCTTTGCTGGTGAGACAAAGGTCATGCATTGTCAGAGAAAAGTTGCCTCGCTCTTCTTTATCTCAAGAAGGTCACAGAGATGTCTCTGACACATCTCGGTGGTTAAGGACGAAGTAAGTCTGTGTCACTGTGTAACTGAATTGAGACGTCTCAGAGACCTGATAGAGACTGGAAAGTGTCCCAACTCCACTTGTGTCAAGAAGCTTCATGGAGACGTCTCAGAGACTCAGGTCGCTGCCAGGTTGCAAAATAGTCTCCAGGCCAGTGAGATAGGCCCTTTTCCCCATGAACTTTAACCCCATAGAAAACACATAACTCATTTACAACGCTTACCCTAACCATACAATTAAAATGTTTTGTTTTTTTTACAATGATTTAAAATGATAATTAAAAGTGTAAATTAATAAGTAAATTTATACTCACACCTAAGGAGTGTAACAGAAAATGCAAAAATGTAAAATTATTATTTTATCGTTATTTCTCGCGTTTGTTTTCAATGTAGTATCACACTAATCTGCCAATATCGAATGCATGCTATTTCAAACCACACATTTCACCACACAAAGTAATTCAGTGAGGTATAATAATTTCTGCTTCATAGATACATACATACATAACATATTCACAGAACTATGTTGTTCTATATTATCATGGAAATGGTCAAACACACGTTCATACACACGTGCGCACACACACAGGATGGAATTTCAGGCTGCTCTGAGTTTTGCATGTTCTGATCTGGCAGAAACTGAAACACCATCAGTCATCTCACTCAACACCTGTCACTCCATATTTAACTGACGGCATCTGCTTCATAACCAAATAGCACATTTCAATTAGATGGGGCTAAAAAAAGGTCGGAAATCTTTCAGTTTTTAGACACCTCTATGTATGTTTTCTTTTTTGATATCTGTGAAATACACATTTTCTTTTTACATGGTCTGCATTCACTAAGCACAGGATTACAGTGTGCTTTGACAATTTAAAAATAAAGATTGTTTTAAGACCTTGTTTTTCTAGCGCCAATGTGGAGGCCATTCTGAAGACACCACTCCAAGTCAAGTTTACTGCCTGTCCTTATTTCATTATATGTTGTCTCTGGGTCAAGGTGACCCGAAGGCCCAGAAACAAATGTGTTTGTGGTATCCCTTGTGCGGTCTCTGCGTCAAGGTGAACAACATCCAGCACTGCATATGTATACAGTGGCTTGCAAAAGTATTCATACCCTTTGAACTTTTCCACATTTTGTCACATTACACACCACAAACATAAATATATCTTATTAGAATTTAATGTGAAAGACTAAGTGTCACACAATTGTGAAGTACAAAGAAAATTAAACATGATTTCACAAATAAATATCTGAAAAGTATTCAGCCTCCCTTTCTTTGAGTGCAACTTATTGCCTTCTGGCGTTGCCTGATAACTGCTGAATGATTAAATGTTGATCTTATGACTAAATAGATCCACCTGTGTGTGTGTAATCTGATCCCAGTACAAATACAGCTGTTCTGTAACGGCCTCAGAGGTTTGTTAAGAGAACATTGGGGAGCATACAGGACCAAGTCCAAGGAACACACCAGACAGGACAGAGATAAAGTTGTGGAGAAGTTTAAAGCAGGGTTAGGCTATAAAAAGATTTCCCAAGCTTTGAACATCTCACGGAGCAACTGTTCAATCCATTATCAATGGAAAGAGTATGGCACAACTGCAAACCTACCAAGACACTGTCGTCCAGCTAAACAGGCCGAACAAGGAGAGCACTGACAAGAGATGCAGCCAAGAGGCCCATGGTGACTCTGGATGAACTGCAGAGATCCACAGCTCAGGTGAATCCCTCCACAGGACAACTATTGGGCGTGCACTCCACAAAACTGACCTTTATGGAATAGCGGCAAGAAGAAAGCCATTGTTAAAAGAAAACCATACAAGAAGTCCCACTTGCAGAACTTTTTGGTCTAAATGCAGAACGTTATATGTGGCGGAAACCACTGCACATCACCCTGAACACACCATCCCCATTGTCAAGCATGATGGTGCTAGCATGATGCTCACGGGGTGCTTCTCTTCAGCAGGGACAAGGAAGTTTGTGGGAAGATGAAAAGTGCCATACAGGGCAATCTTGGAAGAAAACCTGTTGGAGTCTGCAAAAGACTTGTAGACAGGGGCAGAGGTTCGCCTTCCAGCAGGACAACGACCCTAAACATAAAGCAAGGGCTACAATGGAAAGGTTTAAAGCAAAACATATTCATATGTTAGAATGGCCCAGTCAAAGTGAGGACCTAAATCCCATCGAGAATCTGTGGCAAGATCTGAATACCACACTCTCCATCTGATCTGACTGAGCTTGAGCTGTTTTGTAAAGAAGAATGGGAAAAAAATCTAAGTCTCTAGATGTGCAGAGCTGGTAAGAGACGTACCCCAAAAGACTTGCAGCTGTAATTGCAGCAAAAGGCGGTTCCACAAAGTATTGACTCAGGGGGGCTGGATACTTTTGCACACTGCACACAACAGTTTTTTATTTGTGAATTTTTTTTAAATCATGTATAATCATCATTGTACTTCACAATTGTGTGACACTTTGTGTTGGTCTTTCACATTAAATTCTAAAAAGATATATTTATGTTTGTGGCGTGTAATGTATCAAAATGTGGAAAAGTTCAAGGGGTATGAATACTTTTGCAAGCCGTATATGAAAGCCAGGGAGGTCGTTCACCTTGACCCAGAGACAACACAATGGTGAACATTATTAGAAAGAACTCCATCCAATCATTTCAAATTCATTAGCTGGATAGAATACGTGGTGTTGAAGCCAGATGTGTGTCTTTGGTTTAGGAGTTCATTTGTTTTTGAGGGTACTGGGTCTTTCCATGTTGGTCTTCTTCCATCCTCCAACCAGTGTAGCTGTGATCCTCCTGCTCCATCCACATCTATCATGCACACAGAACATGTTGTATACACATACATAACATACTGTGTACATATATACATAGTAAATTTGTTACATAGGTTGAACTCGGGAAGAGTGTGGACTGCATATTCTTTGTTCTGCATTTGTGAAATGCTTCAGGCGGATTTCCATAATTAAAGACAGTAAAAGTGTTTTTGCGTTACGAGCATTTTAGTGCCCATACAGTTCCAGTTTAATCGTTAAACCAAGTAAAACTTGGTCAATTTCCAGAAGATTTCACTGAGCCTTTTGATGTGAAGAGGGAAAGATCCAAACATATCTCCAGTTATTTATATTCTTTAAGGGGTACCATGACCTAAAATGGTTATAATTGGATCTGAAAAGTGGATTTGGCATGGAGATGTTAAACTTGCCCAATGTCTGGTCTACACAAACATCACCTAGTCACAGGGGAGGGGGGTGAACCCTCTGGGGTAACTGAAGATTGCAAGGTTATTACCCAGGAATATAATACTGTCATGCCGTCAAGTGGGGATATCCATGTCTGGCTCTATGAAATTAGACATCCACTTGAAGGTCTCTTAATTCAACAATATAAATGTCGACATGATCTCAAATTTATATTGACTGTATTTATAAAACTGTATCAGTGTCAAGATAGAGTGACACCCAGGAACATTATTGGTTTTTAATAGTTTTGGTTAAGAGGTACCTGAGTAATATTTTAAAGAGTTTGATGGCAGGGGCAGGAATGGGTAGAAGCGAAGAGGATAAAGTACTTAAAACCTCTTTTATGTTTTCATCTGAGTGGAAGGCTAAACTTTTTACACAAAATAAGGCGGAAACTTTTCTTTTTGAAGTTTGTTTTATTCTCTGGGCCTCTCATTTACTTCTAAAGACACGACAACATTCATACTTCATTGATTTAATTTTGATGTAATTAAATTACCCATAGGTTTAATGTGTGTGTTTGTTAAGGTTGTTGCTCTTACAAAATTTCCCTAAAATAGACCCAGTTCTGCCAACCATTGAAACCTACAAAGTTTTTAATGTAAAAGTGTCAGTCTTTAATTATGAAGTTAAAATAGATTGACGTTTTGTTGGTGACCATGTTTAGCAGCCGAACAAGAACCATGAGCTCAGTGTCCTCTGGCCCTCGGAATATTTTCACACATATCTTCATCCTGTTTCTTCATTCATCAACTCAGATGGTCTCCTGACAGCTCGTCCCATATTTTCTCAACGGTGATTAAAAAAAAAAATTTAGCCATAGTTGAAGTGACATCTCATTTACTTACTTTAGTCTGTTCATCATTAATAACCACAAATTGTTCATATCTCTCAAATATGCTTGTTGGGGGGCTTTGATATATTTAAAGAAAGTTTCAGTTTGCATGTTTACCTGACTAGTTCAAGTTAGCTTGTGCATTTCCAAGTTATTGCTGCTTGTAGACTAATAGCATTTATTTTCCCCATTTGTTGTTTTATCTTGTTGGACAGCATGAAGATCATGTGGCCATCTTTTGCTCAACCTAGAACCCTATGGGACACCAGTCTAATATTTGGCCAGAAAGTATAAGAATGTCTATCATATCTGACCCGTCATTAAGAAAACTACAGTATTTGTGTAAAAGGAGAGGAGAGAGCAATAGCCTGGAGAAACCTGCAGTTTGATGGTTTGGGGGATTTCCACGCCACACCAGATTGAACTGGAAAAGGTCAAAATTCAACAATTCTCAAAATTGTTTTATGGACAAGATTTTTTTTACCCTATATTTTGGAATTACATTCTGAGCTCTGGCAACATATTCACAAAATGTTTTTTTTGAGAATGCTATTTTCATCATAGAAAATTCATTGCACAAATCCATAAATGTTAGCAAGTAGTTTGTTGCTCTGATTAGAAGAATCAAAGGGAGAACAAAGAAATACATTGGTGTTAAAAATATAGCCACATTTGAATGATCCGTGATAATCTGATATGAATGAATAACATGGATGCTTCACACACAGAATCTGCATACTCCATGTGTCAATGCATGAAACACTTTCTGACAGTTTAATATGGCAATAAAAATCAGCCCCTCTGAGATACCAGGGGATGGGTATGTGTTTGTGAAGTGCCAAGGATAGGAGGAGGGAACAGAGAGTGGCAAGGACATTAGTTCACTCATCTGAGACTGTCAACGCTTGAAGGTGAACACAAGTCACACTGGCTTTCACACTTTGGTTTATACCTCATTAATACAATTCAAGATCGCTTCTGCTGGCGCTCAATTTGAACTCTCTGGATTACTAAGGTGAGGAACATTTTCAGGGTCTGGAGATGCCCAGCAGGAAAAAGAGAAACACCCCTGGTACTGCTGGCCAGTAAGTACACATTTTGAATGCAGGATTTAGTAGTTGGTTTGACAAAATGATGAAGAACCTATACTAATGAGCTAGTGGGGGGAAACCCCCACAGATGTACCATCAATTAAGTTATTGATGTTTGAAAAATGAGAAAAGCCTGTCCATTTTTGATAAAACTAAACAGTATTTAAGCGTTGACATTTTTAACGCTTTAATTGTCGCTATCACTGCCTCAGTTATGTGTCCTGTTTACTGTTTTAACATAACCGAACCATAAAACGACACTTATTTCTCATTCAACCACTTTCCTGCAAAAGACAAGGACAATAGGAAACGGATGAAGCTAACAAAGCAAATTACAATCTGCTAATTTAATTAAAAAGTCACTTGTAGTTATAACATTGCGAACCATTTTCACACTAATTGGATGGTAAAAGAGCTTCGACCACGTCAAACAGCATCTACCACTTTTGTGTGCCACTAGCTACTATGAACGGCTTCTGCCACTAGTTTCAATTAGTTTCACGTTGATAAGTACTGTATGTCCATTCTCCCTCATACTTTAACATCCTAGAAAGAGTTTTTTGTAAACATGGTTCAGAAGTGTCCATTCATTCAAATGATTCTCTCTGATCCACACAGAGATATACTCTACATTTAGGAACACTTTGTGAGCCGGAGCCCAGGAAATGCTGGTGCGACCTCACGCCCTTCTGTGGACCCCCAACATAACTCTGACTCTACTTGCATTACCCTGCTGTCATCACTATTCTCAGGCCTGGTGCTTATGAGTGAGGGTTAACTTCACATTCCCGTAATCATTTCAAACCTGGAACTGGCTAAGACTGAGTGAAATCTTGGCCTACGACTGTTGCCTCTCTGGACTTCCGATAATCATGGGACACAAATTGATTTAAGACCACAGCTATAAACAGTCTTTTGAACTTTTCTTAGGGTCACTTAACTCTCCAATTTGATTTTAACAAAATTCCTTACTCTTATAAAATGATTGCCGCTTCAATAAATTCTACAGCAAGAATTATATCTTATTTGAAGCCTACTACTAGGCTATTTTAATAAAATGATTTGGCTTTCAGAACCCAGACTCTTAGCACCAGATCTGGTTTCAGCCAAGGAGACGGGCCAGAACCAGAAGTCCAGTGTGAGAGAGTCTTGAGTTCCCAGACAGTGTCAGTGGTCAACGAAAGAGTCACCGCATGATAATGATTACAGAAAAAAGTCAGAAACGGAATTGACAACTTTAGAAGTTAGAAATAAACTTACTAATTTTAGGAATGTGCAGATTAGATTGATAGATGTATAAAGAAGGCATGGGGTCCAATTTTTGTTGATATATCACTTAGTAACAGAGAGGAAAATGAAAGCTAGCAGGCTCCACTAGGTAAAATGAAATCTGTTTTATACATTAGCCCAATGACATATGGCTTCTGCATTAAGCTCCAGGATGAAGGACAGGCACACCTGCTGTGACTTCATCTCCATTTTCAATATTTAGATGACCCGGGGACTTGACTTGTGGCACCTATAACAACCTTCATAAATTTCAAAGATACAATTAGACAACCCAGGACCAACCCACACTGGGTTGGAGGATGGACTTCTCAGGGGTTGTGAATACTTGTTTTACGTCTCACACCAGCTGGCCCAGCAACTGAAACTTACACTGGCTGTGGTGGAGTCAGACAGCAAATTAAAATATTGAATCTCAGTTGGGGAGGGGAACATGTTCACCCCTTCATTCAGCACATTTATCACTCTGAATAAGACACCTGTGTCAACTTTTTCACCTCATTATCCCTGTTGCACTGTGGATATTTTTACCCATGAAGGAGTGTATCACACTCATCTCACAATATCGAATGCACGCTATTTCAAACCACACGTTTCACCACACAGAATGTCTTTTCGTGATCAAGTGTTGGGAAAACATGGGTGTTGATCGTCTGCATGCGCTCCATCATCGTCCTCATTACCCAGACCGGGAGAAAAAAAGGGATGGCTTGCCTGTTAACCGCGTGATGCTTTCATCAGACTATTGAAACACTTTGGCATCTAGAAAACACAAGGGACTCAGGGTCCTCAGAGACCCTTTTCCATACGCCAATCGGTCTCCCACCAGGAGGGCTTTAACTTAAGCAATAGGACTAATACGTTGAAAAACACCAATGTTATTTTCAAACATGATTAAATGTGCACAATAAATATCTTAAGACGTTTTTATTTGTTCAGGCTTTTCCTTGATTTTCTGGAACTCCTGTTGTGTTATCAGTTTTATCTTGATCTTTAAAGTATATACTTTATTGAATATTGTTTTGATTGTTTAAGCGCTTTGTGACCCTGGTCTAGAAAACCGCTATACAAATTATTATTTACTTACTTACAAAATAAAATAAATAAACAAAAAAGGCAAGTTGGGAAGTTCATTGCAGAGTCCTTATGTCTGATGATGGGTTTTTAATCATAATATTTCAAGTCAATATCTTTTAGACAAATTAGAGTAACAGAAGATAACACTAAACGCCCCTTAATGCATTGCAGCCACAATCAACGCTAAAGATTGAAATCACGTTCTTTTATTGTATCAAAACACGTTATCGGTCTTTAATCTGTCATTTATTTTACCCCTTTGCCAAATGTAAGACTTTGATAGCTTTATTTTATTATTTTCAATATTAGTATCCATTTTATTTTGAAGGAAAACAGACAGGAAGTGTTTACCCAACTTGACTACACCGGAGCTGTGATGACACGAATAACGTCCCAATATTCACCGTAATTACTTAAGAAGACGCAATCGTTTCAGTGCGACAGGTATTTATAAATGGTAGGGTTGTCTGTGGGGTAAAAATGCTCGTTTTCTGCCCCGCTATGAGAATCTATTTAGGGTTTTCGGAGAAGCTAACGTTAGGCTGTTAGCATTAGCATCGCCTAAAATGGCTACCTAGTGCATCTACTGGTGTAGTGAATGGACGTGTGATGTGTGTGTTATGAAGCAAAATGACTCGTCTCTCTATAAATTAATATACATTCATGCCGTGGTATGAATAGTTTGTGCAAAAAGGGTCGTTTGTTCCTGACGTTGAAACATTTATTTACAATGGAAATGTACGCAGCACTAGCATGTGCTTTATATAATTCCCTTGGATTTTTATTTATTCATCTACTTTTGGAAGTGAAGAAACGTATTCATTACAACTCGGGTTTCAAGTTTGTATTTCTCCTGTTATGTTTCAAGGTTACTTCTAGATCATACATCTCCACAAAATGGTGTTTATGGCAAACATACACAAAAGTTACTCATGCGCCAACTAGGTTTTTACACCTTGAAACAGTATCCCCGAAATTATATTACATATATTTAATTCATATAAGATCCAATTGGCACATTATGGTGCGTCTTTTTATTTAAAAATACGATGCATAAATGATGTTATTTTGTGTAGAAGAGGGTGTTTAAACAACTGCTCTGATGTATGATTCTCTGTCCATGTATTGGTCAAAAGGAAAAGCCTGCTTTAGTAGAAATGTAGCTGGAATCCATAATAATGTCATTTAAGTCATATTGACAGAAAATGTGCTGGTTCTTTTGCTTTACAAATGAAGTAAATGAAGCCTGCAGCTGTTACATTTGTGGGACATTCAGTACCATAATACATTCAACTAGAAAGATTTGATAGTTGTTAGGGTGACTCAAACTAAATCTCGGCGAATGCTGATTGAGCAAGTGATTTCAATTCATAACGATCATTTGATACCTTAACTAGATTCCAATTGATTTTTTGTTTGTTCCTTGCTTCCCCCCCAAAGCATTAGTATTACCAGCTGCTTCACTCAACAGAATGTTGACTAGAAGCCTAAACCATAACCCACCTCTGAACCTCTGTAGATTTAGGCCTGGACTACGCAGATTTTGGGCTTTGGGAACGGGTTTGAGGCATTGAGGAGATTAAGGGACGGAGTCTTAGACTGGTTTGACCGTGTTCACGTCTAAGATTTTCCAGCAAAAACATACTTTGTCCTAAAAGAGTCAGTATTGCAAATATTTCCATTGTGTCACCATCTTTTTTTTGTATCCAAGGATTTGTAATCTATGTTAAATAACAGAAATAAATTCATATACCTATGTTGGAGTCTCCAAAGCAGTACAGCATTAATTTCAGACATAGTTCATTATCTAAGAAAGTTATCAAATGTAATGGACGTGTATTGAGTCGTGGATGCTTAGTTGCTTTAAGTGCAGGAATGATCATTTTTTTTAAATTTATTAAATCCTGTAAAATGGCTTTTGATGATGATGATGACAATTTGTGTTCAATAATTCTTTGGCAGGAAGGAATTGAATATTTTGAAAGATTGAATGATTGATTGTAGACACTGTTAAATGGGGAAAAAGGCTTTTCCACTTTTTGGGCACGAGAGTGGTATCGCATTGTTATTCATAAGTGCAGTGCGTGTATTCAAGTTTTTTGTAATGATAATAAAATGGTCCTTTTAAAAGCTGACGTTATATATATATATTTAACCTTTGAAACCTTTTGTTTTACTATTTAAACAAACAAAAAAAAAAAAAAATTTGATCTGTGATCAACACGATTTAAGAGTAAGTTAATAAATCGTTTAACAGTGTTTCTGACTTAACTTGCAAATAACAAATGTATTTTTGTGTCATCATTGTTTGTGAAATTTTAATTTAGCGCTGACGAACTGCGTTATCAGTCTTTATTTAACCAGTATTAAACACAAACTCTATCTACTAGATTGAGGCAGATTTTAATAATGTAGTCAACAATAACACTAACAAGAACATTTTTTATCGTTGACTTTCATGCGGTCGACTGAAAGTTTCTCTCGTCTCTAAAGAAAGGCAAAGTTAACTGCTTCGTTTTGCTTTGTCTTTCTTTTTCCACGACCTGCTCGTATTCTGTGTCGTGATGCTTCTCAAGATGCTTAATAAAGTTAGTGGTGTCGAATCCTGTGCAGGGATTTCTCCCCAACATCACTCACAGCAACACTGCAGCAGAGTTGTTAGCAGCGCAAATATAGTTTTATTATGAAAATATATATACAGAGCTATTGAATGTTGATACAGTATCGGGAATAAAAACCTTGCGATATATCGTTATAATCTTACACCCCTAAGAGTTGATTGTTTAATGTTATTTGTGTTCATGAAAGGTGGGATGAACAAGACAAATTCGAATATGAAATTTGGTAGTGATTTTATTTTATTCAGAAAGTCCAAATTTTCATCTTATTGATCAAAAGTTGCAAGATTTTAGACTAAACTATATCTAATGATCAGCATAGTGATGTTGAAATGCAAAGTTAACACTGGTGGTTAAATTGGTACAAAAAAACCCTTGTCACATAACCTAAACCATAAAATAACACTACTAGTTTTGAAGTATATAATTCTTCCTTATAGTTTTTCAAATATCTGTACATTTTTTGGTTCAGATCTGATCATACTCTTTGTGAAAAACATTTTCATATCACTGTATGAAAGGATATGTGTACAGCCATAATTATGAAATAATATATAGATTAAAATCCAATATTAATGTTTGGTACATGTATTTAGTTTTAGTAATGAAACTGTTAGATTTACTTTTGCAAATATCTACCAATGTATTACTTATTCTCCTGTCCCCACTAGATGCAACACATATCATTTGAATATGTTGATATGGTCTGTCCCCTGTTTCTACGACTAGTGCGACTAGTATTTCCCGTTTTCAAATTCCTAGATAAGGCTCTATTTTTTACACAATTCCAATTCTACCACTTGTCAACCTAGTGCTTTTGTAGCTAGCCTATATGTACTTGGAATGAACCAAGTATGTTTCCATTTGATTTTCTCATTGCTTAATCATATTGGACTATTCAAGGGGAATCAACTCTTCGTTATCATGCAATGCAGGTGTTTTTAACTTAATTTCCTTTTGAGATATTGTTTCCCCCTTACCCCACCTATGCAGTGCCTTTTTGACAAATGTTTTTGCTCTTACTACTGTGAAACAAAGCACGCCAAGTTGACTCGGCTAAAGTAAAAATAAATATTTTACGATGGGGGTTTGTGTATGTAAGCACTAACATCTTAAGCATTTAAAATGAGAAATATCTGTAATAGTGTATTTCTGCTTTCCACCTCACAGCCACGCTGTGCACATAGAGGGTAATTTGCATCTTCCTCCGACACTGCTTTGGGAATCCACGGATACATTCGCCATCTCAAACAGGACCAGAGAGACTCATTCGAGATCCGGACCTGCTGCCGCCGCTGCGGCTTTGACAGCTCTTCGCTTGGCTCAGATTGAAGCTCGGGCTCAGATAACGCTGCTGCAACTTGCGACATTATCTACATTAACATCCAACAACGTGCTGTTTGGGACCAGACGTCCGACTGCTGTATTTCCACCTCATTTGACTGTTCTAAGCCTTCAAAATAAACAACTAGCATCAACTCAACACTTCAAGGTTTGCGACGGCAGCAAATCCTTGTTTGTAACTGGACACAATACTGCCACCACCATGTACCGACATCGTCCTCCACAGCCAGGCTCTCAGCCTTATTCTAGTGGACCTAGACCACCTCGCCCTTCACATCAACATCAAGGGCCTGCTCCTAATACAATGGGACCTTCTATGAACTTTCAGTTTCCTCGGCCCACCCAGCTCCCTAAAGAGCTGGAGTCTGCCCTGGCTCTACAAGGCTCTCGGGATGTGGACCATCGGACCATGGATCACAGGAACAGACCAAATCCACATCAGGATTCTGGGATTGGTCAAGGCTTTAGAACTAATCCAATGACCTCTGACAATCGGACTGATCAAAACCAGAGCGTGGACTGGTCGAAATATCACCCTCCAAATAAACTGTTTGCTGGTCCGCCACCAAGTTCTGGTCAAGAAAACGAGAACCGGGCTCCTGTGACAAATGATTCAAACTGGGGTGGCCTTGCAAATGATACACAGCGGCGTAATGTTGCGGCCGATGGTCTGGGACTATACACATCTGAAAGTGCTGGTAGCATCTTGGCAAGCTTTGGACTTTCGAATGAGGACTTGGAGGTACTGAGTCACTACCCGGATGATCAGCTCACCCCTGATACATTACCGTTCATACTTCGAGACATTCAAATACACAAGGCTTCTCCGAAAACGTCAACTTCCACTGCCTTATCTGCATTGTCAACCGCTGTTTCCGACGTAAAGCAGGACTCAACCTTGCCTTCACCAGTTGGACATTTAAATCAGGATATTCCAAGTTACTTAACTGTTACACAAACCACTGGCAAAGTCATTGACTACGGTCATGCTAGTCGGGCTGAAGAGGACAACAAAACCAGAACTACATTTAAAAGGGAGCAGCTATCTGGTGAAAGAGTCGTCAAAATCCTCCCTTCGTCATCACCATCTCGGAAAGTGGACAAGCCCGAACTTCGTCTGGATCACATGGAGCGTGGGGACAAGGACTACCGTAGGCTGAGCGCTACCGACCGTAAGAGCAGTCGCTCACCAGGAGTCGAGTTGCCATCAAAGGCCCGCAATCTAGATCGTGACTACAGAAGAGAGCGACCAGGACCAAGGACTTCAACTGAGACAAAGAGTGAGTCGTTGTCATCAAAAAGCACTCTTTCCTCGACGACTGGTGTGAAAACGCACAACTTCAGCAAGAAGATGCCATCGGCTGCCATGATAAGGGATTTCTCAGCTCAGACTCCAAAAGCGTTTCCATATACCTGCTCCCTCTGCCACATGCAGTGTGATCAGGAAAAGGTAAGTGCACAAGTGCTCGCGTAATGGCTTTTGTTGTCAGAACAGTGTTGAATGTTTCAAGATCATTGCTTCTGTCCATTACTTGGCAGCCGTTTCATTGTCATTGTTGGCCTAGGTGCACATTCTCTAGCTTAAAACGAATATTGACGTAGCAAGCATAAGGTCCTTTCAATGGGCATCAATTGTGTCAGTTAACAAATATCATTATATTACAAGGACTCTGACAAAAGGTTTAGGAGTGAGTGAGGTGAACCAATGCTCCCCAAAGATAACATCTACCTCATAGATGTCTCATTACTCATTCCTCACTTAATCAACACCACAGATCACTCTCTCTCAAACTCTCTTTTAATTTAAATATTTACATTAGAAAATCATCTTAAGCCTCGCCTACTGAAACTTCCTTCGTTTGCTGGGGATGAAATCTCATTTGCCATAAACACAACCTCTCTGCTGTGATTGGTCAAACATCGAGGTTTGTCACCGCGCATCATTAATCCCTGAAATCTCCACCTCCAGGGGACTCATTGTATAAACATAGGGATGTGATTACAACTGGCTGGAGGAGGAGTGAAGTCATTATAAGGTCATAATGGACTCATGATATATGATATATTTTGCGTCTTTAAAAAATCCCTGTTGACTGCATAAAAAGTTGACTTCAAAATGCTCAAAAAGAGTTTAAATGGCTAAATTCAGCTATGCTTATTAAGCCTGAAATTCGGCCTCCTTTAATCGGACAGCAATATCAAGTTCTTATCCAAATTAAGTAGTGAGTTAGAGTCAAAATTCATCAATATTGTAAACTTCATGAATAAGTAGTTTGAATTGTTAACATTGCAATCACATTTAAATAAGGTGTGAACATTTAGGGTTCATGGAGGTTTATGGCTGCCCAAGGTTACCCGTTGAATTAGATGCACACAAGAAAAATTCCAATTTAAACATCTTAATATTTCTGTGTTCATGCTTGTTTTCTGGATTTCATTGTACACCCGGTTTAAGTAAATCTACAAAAGTCTTGGTACATGATGTCCCTATCTAACTTCCGCAAAGTAGTCAGTATGGAAATTTCATCATTAGTTTATAAACAGATCTTTGAATTCTCTTTTTAAGTTGGACATTATTTATTGAATGTCTCAAATTATAGCCAAAATTCAATATAAAGTGGGTTTTCTCCCAAATACCGAAAGGTGAATCGATGACTAGTTGGTGTGTGAGTGGGGTGTCAAACTTTATTTTGCTGTGAAGAGCTGGTTACCTGTCGTGAACCTCTCCTGCCTCTGACTCCAAATAGTAGGAACAGGTTCTAACCTCCCTGGCCTGATAAGGGAACTTACTGGGCTCTTGCAGTGTTTTCCCCCTTTTGATCCTCTTAAATAATTGATGTATTTTTCATAGTATGATTATCATCTCGTCCTGGTTTAGATAAGGAATTGTTATTTATATTAATTTCTATGCTAACTTTCCCTCTTGCTGTGTGTCTTCTCCTCAGGACTGGGACGAGCACCTTAACACCGTCAACCACACCGCGGCCCGCAGAGAGCTGCGTGGCAAGTAAGTAAATGCATTCTGGGATGTATGAATTAACATACACTGCATGCATTTGTTTTTAAAATATCTTCTTGTTTTTTTTTAAACATTTAAATGTTTTTGTCAATATTAAAAACATTTGTTTGCTTCTCAAAAAGGTACCCACAATGGCAGCCTTATTCATCAAGGTCAGTTTTGCTCTTGTTTTCTTTTTAATCAAAATTGATGTGCACTTTCGGATCCTCCCGGTCCAAAGGGGTAGAGGTAGATTAATCTTAATTGTCCGTAGGTAGGAGTGTGTAAATTGTTGTGTAATTGACCTGTTATGGTCTTCATACTTTAAACTGTTCGTAAAGAAAGAAGATGATGTATATGGATAGCGATATAATTCTAGAATTAATCACTAATCATGGAAGTAAAAGTTCAACACTAATTCAAATTTGACTTATTTTCTACTGACCCTTATGTTGACTGAGGGCTGGGATTATTTTTGGAGCAATGCGTTTCTTTTTAGAGTTAAAGGCAAAAATGTATGTTCATTTTTAATGAAGTGACTAATGCTCAATGGTCATCATCTTCCTCAAAAAAGACTCACTTAAAAACATTTGAATACCTCCATACTGCTTGTCGGTACAGGAAGTACTCTGGAAGCTCTGACAATATTTACCAAGATTACTTCCTGTCTGTATTGCTTGTTATCCTTTCGAACCAGCCTTAAATAAAGACTTGTTTTAGTTTTTCTGGAACAATTATTCGTTGAGGCTTCAATACAAGAGGAACGTTACACACAAGCAGTATGGAGGTATTCAAATGTTTTTAAGATTGTCTATTTGGACAAAGATGAAGATGAAGACAACCAAGTGTCAGTCAATTCATTAAAATGATGGTTTATATTTCAATAGAGTGTGTATAAAAAGACAATAATTGTATGTTTTTATTTTACAATTAACACTGGTGTGGTGCGATTAAACCTTTGGCCACTAGTTGGCCGAATTTGTGAAATAACAGCGAAATAACAGCAATGACTAAAAAGGAAAGTATGCACCAGAGTCCAGCAGCTTTTAAAGCTGACTTATTTTGGCTTTTAAAAAAAAAGTTAAATTTCAACACCAGTTAGATAAAAGGTTGTTTGAGACCGTTAATGCACTCAATTGTGCATTGTTAATATAAGTGTACATTTTTGTTAATATTCTCAGAAGCACTTTTCTTCAAGCACTGATTTCATAAGACAAAGTATATGCTCATTTCTTTGTTAGAAAAGCCGGAAAAAGTGTTTTGTTTCTTTAAAAGAAACAATATTTTGTTGTTCCTACAGTATCGCAATATATTGCAATATATCGTATTGTCACACATGTATAGTGATAAGTATCGTATCGCCAGATTCTTGCCAATACACATCCCTTAAACTTGGCCGACCTGATGAACTATTCCACTGTGTGCAGAACAGCACACTGTTCTTCTACACTTTTGAAAAAGGTTCAGCCACAAAATGACACTGCTCTAACCAAGATGTTACCTTATTTAATAATCTTATATAATATTTTTATACTGCTGTTATAATCATTCTTCCTCATCCTAACTATAATATTCTCAATATTCCAGGATTGATTTGCTAACCTGTCTGTACATTTTTATTTTTTATTGATGTCATCTTTGTCTGTGTTTTTTTTCATTAGAAGCGACAGCACTCATTACGAGCGCTACACCAGCCACAGTTCCTGCTCCCGATCCCGCTCGCGGTCTCCAGTCTACAGACCCCCCCAAAGCAAATATCCGCAGAGGCCTCATTACCACAAGTCCTACACGAGTTCCCACCAAACAGGTGTCTATCAGAACTGCTGATATTGTGAACGTTACGTGGCATTTTCTATTGTGAGCTGTCTGAATGTTCTCCAAATAATTATTCCAATCTTGGGGAAGGGATGTTAAAATATTAGTCGGTTAAGAAACTGCAGCAAAAAAAAACATGAAGATGGCTAATTGCTGCATTGAAGTGACACATTTCTTCCACTGTTTAGTGAGGCGTCCTTACAACGACTACACCAAACACACTAACATCCATGACGAGGCAGCAGCCAAACATGGACCGTCGGCGCCGTTCAAAAGATGCAGCAGCCCCGAGCCCATGGAAATTGGGACCGCCCGTTGTGGGGTGAGTGTTACCTTCTTAATGACCGAGAAGTCTCAGGTTCTAGGACTCATTAATGTCATTGACAGACTTCCAAGCCTCCACCTGCCAAGAAAAAGAAAAAGAAAAAACTGGTCGGCCAGTTCGGAAAGCCCTCTGACGTCATCGTGGCTAAAACTTCATCTGAGGAAGTTCCAAAAATGAGCTGTCTGCTTTACCTGACCGGGATACCACTTGACGCCACAGAGGAGGAAGTGACGGACCTGGTGGGCTCATACGGAGTCATCAACAACGTGATTCTGCTTCCCTGCACGGAGGATGAGAGGCAGCGTGGTGAAGGACAAAAGGTCTGAGAGCCTTACTGTACGGCACTTGCTCTACCTTGGATGGTTTTAGATACGAATATCTATCTCCGTTGCAGGCGTCCGTGTGCATGGGGAGACCGCAGGATGCCAGTGCTTTGGCCATGTCGACTACCTTGTTCATCAGAGAGAAGCTGATCACTGTGACACTACCCGAGGTAGAACTATACAAACCGATGGATGATGAAATTATATCCTAGCGTGGATTGTCTTTTGATAGTATATTCAGAAAAAGAGTGATCGATCATGTATGATATCCTTGTCTTTCCTAGTTACCAGAAGATGAGAGCCTTCTAAAAAATAGCAGGTTAGTGAAAAACGTATCCTGCTGTTCCTCTGACCCTGTCGTGCCTCTAACTTTAATTATTCTCTTTTTACAGCAAACAGGCTCAGGAACAAGGTACCACTCGTCGGAGGAAAAGAACATTTTAAGAAATGTTTTTTTCCTCTAAGCTTTTTTTCTTCCTTTTTTACTATAGGCAGTGAGCAAGGGGCGGATCCGGATACACGGGTGAGATCATTTTCTCATGCACTCTACATTGTAGCTTGTAATGACTATCCCTCTTCCACAGAAGGCATTGTTATTCATCACGGAGCTACCAGAGAGCGACTGGTCTCAGAGCAACATTGAAGAGCTGATCCAACCGTTCGGAAAGCCCTCAGACATCATTGTGGCTAAAACTCTTGGAAAGGTTTTGAGTTTAATTTCCTTTTTTTCCACGTGTGGAAATCTCTGTCAAAAAATGTTACAATTAACAGAACCACACATTAAATATTTATAAAACAACACAGCTGTGCAAAAAGAAACTGACCTCTATTGTACTCATCAGTAAGACTTTTATTCTTTTTTAATTTAATATCGTATTTGGATACAACAGTTTAGTATTGCCCCTTTTCAGGTTTAAATAATTTTGCCAACCCTACCCTAGCAACTGAGAGATGTATGTTACTGTGGAAACAGTTGTATTTAAAAGGATTGAAGTTATGAATCGAAAAATGTGGCTGAACATTCCAATGACGCTTAACATTAAAACGTTGTCAGGTGTTGCTGTCAGTGCAAGACTCTGAGACTGCAGAGGAAATTGAACGATTCCACAAAGTAATGCCTGCAAAAATCCTAAATACTGAGATAAAGATCCTTCACCTCAAGCCTCATCGACCGCTCATTGGCTTGAAGACACCGGTAATCCACTCATTTCCCCAGTTTTTTTGTTTCGTCTAAATTTCCATTCATAACTCGTAATCTGTTTTTTAAGGTTGCACTTTACAATCTCCTGATGGGGCGAAGAAACCCTGCGGTGAGTTGGAGCTGACTTGTCTTTCCTCCACTGTTAAAATAATAATCTTCTAACTCAAATCAAACTATTCCGCCCTCAGCTTGATGGTCCGATCGAGGTCAGATGGAGTCGCCTCCTGGTGATCAGCAATGTTCCTGCTCCGTCTGGACACAGAGAAGTGGAGAAGCTTGTCCGACGCTTTGGCACAGTCATCAGGACGCTTCCTCTGAATAATGTGGTGAGTTGCCTGACGTGTGACCTGAAGCTCTCTGCTCTTGGGTCTCACTTTATGCATCTCCCGCTCAGGTAATCTGCGAGATGGCCTCAGCCAAAATGGCCGAATCCGTCAACAGACGCTTCATGAAATTCCCCTGCATCCTCCAAAACAAGCTGTTGTCCTTCTCTCGGTGTCCTGATCCGAAAAACACTACCGAGATTCTTGAGGTCAGTGGAAAGATGATTTGTATGATGCAAAGACACGACCGCCTCTCATCCGAGTTGTTCAATTGCAGGAGAAAAAAACTTCAAAGACTACACCTGTGAAGAAGAAAATGGATCCTATCATCAAGGTGGTAGAGTCTGAAGTAAATGGGGAAAATGAGACCCGGAAGGACGACACAAACCTGGATGAAATGATGGAGGAAGTGGAACAGGTATCCAGCGACGACTTGACTCCCCTGGAAAAAGAGACGGAAGTAAAGGAAAAACCTCCAGTTCCTTCTGACTCTTCAGAGGTGAGGAATGCAGTACGCCTGGTCATCTTTCAACAGTTGACATTTTTAATCCTCATTCACAGGCCCAGATTCCTCCCAGTGACGCTGAAACGCCCCCTTGTGGAGAGCAGCCAAACACACAAGCAGAAACTAGGGAAGAGGATAAAGCAGAGGGAACTACTGAGAAGAATATGTTTGACAATCAGGAGGAAATTCAATGTGAGTTCAATGAAGAGCTGAAAGAAGTGGGGTTAAAAAATGAAGAGAATCCACCTGCTGTCAAAGAGGTAAAAAAAAGCAAGGAAATAAAAGATGAAGTAAAGGAGAAGGAGACAAAGCGGCTAAAGGATGCAAGGGATCGAGAGCGGAAGGAGAGGGAGGCCAAAGAGAGGCGGGCAAAAGAACGGGAAGCCAGAGAAAAAGAGAGGTGGAAAAGGACGGTAGAAAGGTATCAAGAGGAGAAGGAGAGAAAGGAGAGGGGAAGAAGGGAGAAGGAAAAAAGGGAGTTTTACAGGAGGGAGAAAGAGCGACAGGAGAGGAAGAGGACGTATGAAGACCATCGGAGGTCTTCCAGGCACATCAGGAGAGACGAGGATAGCAGCATCAGGAGAAGCAGTCGACGGGTGAGGAACAAGAGAAGGTTCTTATTTTGGTCCATCTAACCAATGTTCTGTCTGCCAGGAGGACGAGGAGGAGAATCAGGAAGAAGACTTTCCTTTAGACCTGGGAGATTTCGTCACTGTGGATGAAGTGGGGGAGGCAGGAGAAGAAGACCTCTCTGAATGTTTTCCTCCATTTCCCTTGAAAACCAGTGATGCTGAGGTAAGTGGGATCTCATGGCGGGATATGCTACACATACCTAAAACTGATGAAGTGAATTTGATGGGACATTTTCTTTTGGCATTTTAGGAAGCTCAGAAGGAAGACACACTGACTTTAGAGACTTCTGATCAGCCTGCAGACACAGTGGAGGCCAAGCAAAGTACCAGCTCCACAAATTCAACTGAGTGTTTGTCTCCTCTTGTATCATCCTCTTCCACTGATCCTCAATCTGAACCCCTCCGAACCGAGGCTGCTCAGGCCGAGGCCCTTCAATCCGAGGCCCCCCAGGCTGAGACTCCCCAGGCCGAGGCCCTTCAACCCGAGGCCCCCCAGGCTGAAACTCCTCAGGCTGAGACTCCTCAGGCCGAGGCCCTTCAAGCCGAAGCCCCCCAGGCCGAGACCCCTCAAGCCGAGACGCTCCAGGCTGACACCCCTAAAGCTGAGGCGCTCCAGGCCGAGGCCCCCCAGGCCGAGACTCCTCAGGCCGAGACCCCTCAAGCAGAGACGCTCCAGGCTGACACCCCTAAAGCCGAGGCGATCCAGGTCGAGACCCCTCAAGCCGAGTCCCCCCATGCCGAGACTCCTCAGGCAGAGAAGTCCGAGGGCGAGACTCCTCAAGCCGATAAGCTTCAGGCCAAGGCCCCCCAGGCCGAGACTCCTCGAGATGAACCTTCTCAAGATGAATCTTCTAACTCACTAAAAGAAGATTCAACATCAGGTACGTCTTCTTCAACAATGTGACTGCAAACAGTCCTCAAGAACCTCCTGTCTTTTAGACTTGACTCACGCTGAAGAGCAGCTTCCTGTACCACCTCAAGTGGAACCTTGTGACCAGACCACAGATTCTCCTGTCTCAGCTGAAACACCGAAAAGGGGCCAGGAGGATGTTGAGATGACCGAAGGAAAATCACAGACGAATGCAACTGAATCGTACGCTGGTGAAGCTCAGTCAGGTATTTTCTAATAGAATCTGTACATCCTAATTATCCTGAGAGGCTGCCTTGCACAAACTTAACCTCAAAATCTTGTGTTCCTTTTAAATCAGTGACACTGCCTGAAAACAAGACCACCACAGAAGAGTCAGCGCCCATAAACCTGACGTCTCTTCCACCCTACAACCCCTCCACAGCAGTCGGTGAGAAAACCGGTTATTCTGTCTCCGGTTCAAACTGAGACTCTCTTTGACTGTTTCTTTGTTCAAACCCTCGTCAGGCTTAGAGTTTCTGGTACCAAAGACCGGATTTTTCTGCAAACCTTGTAACCGATTCTTTACTGGGAACAGAGAGTTTGAAATCACCCACTGCAAGAGCTTGAAACATTACCAGAACCTGCAGGTACACATGTTCGTGTACATTCTGTCAAGTGCACACACACTCGCCACATCCTGTTTCTCATCTGTTTTCTGTTCAAATAAATCTATAAACGATCAACTCTGTGCGTCTTCCAGGTGTTCCTGAAGCATATGACCCCGAGCTGACCTGCCTGGACTACGTCGTCTGCCAGTATTCACCAAGGTCCAGATTCTCACAGTTTAAGAGGCCAGCATGTCAACACATTATGTCTAGATATAAATTTCATGTACATTTGAGAACATGTTTGGTAACTGATTCAGCTTTAATAAATTTGTTTTTTCAATCTTTTGAATGTCTGGACGTGTTCTGCTGCATTCTTGCCTCACCTGTTATCTTAACAAATGATTAGGAAGCAGGAACAAGGTGAGTCGGCTGTAAAAAGAATCGACACTACACACAACCTCGTGGCACTACACAAAAGGGAAAGAACACACAAGTGAGAGAATACTTTCTCAGCTCCTTGACGGTTGACGCCTTTTCTTTGGGCATATTATCTCGCATTATTGATATTCTTTTAGGATTCCAAGTCATCTTCTTTTTCACGTCCATAGAATCAAGCCCTATGGCGCTTTATTTACAACCCCAAAAAAACGTCCATTAACAGTTATATAATGGTCTCCTGGGTTTATCACCTTTGCACAGACAGCGAGTTAAGATGAACATTTGTTGTTGAGTTTCTTTTGCGCTGCAGGAGAAGGACCGGATATTTTTATCACTGTTAACACATACCTGTACTGCCTTTACCTGTCGAGCAGGTTGGGTGAGATAGCGAAAGTGGGAGGATGGGGGCAGGAGGGAGGGCTCACAAGGAAGGAAAACCTTGAAAAAAAACAAACGGTAAGGAACTAACTCAACACAAACCAGGATTATAGAGAGAGCAGCCTTCAGAGCATTCAGGGAATTCAAGGTAGGAAAACATTGATTCAGGATGATTGTCCTTTCAAATCCTAGCGTTTGGTCATATCTTTAATATTGTGTTCAGGTCCACATCTGTTGTCATTTGTTTAGACTAACCTTTAATTGCTGTAATTACCACAGTTAGAACTGAATAAGTCATTTTTTAGGAGCAATGTAAGCACCCAACGGTGATTGTTTACTCTGTTCTTATGATTCCTGGCAGTCGCTCTCACTCGCTCTGTTTTTTTTATTTTTTTATAACAAAATGCTTTATCATAATTGTCTGTACATACGTCAACGCTGAACTTTTATCAGTAAATCTGTCCATGTTGAAGCACATTTTCATGAGGCACTAAGAATATTTTCATAAATCAATGGGACCCTGTGATGGGCTAACATGGTAAATGAAGAGCTGAGCTAAAAGTCTCTCCGTTGACCAGTGCACTTGGATAGCTATGACGTTTTTGCAGCTTTTTGGTCTCTCTTAGAAAAAAAAGCAATTCAGGAGCAACTCAAAGTAACCATTTTTTAATGGCTGGGTTATATTTCTGCTGCTATTTGTTTTTACACTTGTCAGAAAAAGGTAGAGCGTCGTCAGGCCTCTTGTCATCCGTTGTGAGTGGACATCATGTGACAAACGGTGTTAAGAGTCTTGACAGTCCCTCGTCTTCCTGGACATTGTTGTCCTTTTTTTCTTAAGCAGCAATGTTGTCAGACTGGGTGTGTGAGTTTCTGTTAAAAGTTCACGAAATGTTCAGGATCCTGATCAGTTAAGCTACACTTCAGTCCTTCAGAACTATGGGTCCTATGAAAGTCAAAAACAGAATTGCAAAATAAAATAATAATTGTTCAACAATTGAAAATGGTCTAATAAAATGTAATTATATTATATCACATTTAATATACATTTTTCATTAATTCAGTATAGTTTTAATGATCTAAAAATTAATTCAAAATGTACAGTTAACATATATATATATGTATATAAGATTTTGTGATATATATTTTTAGATTTCAAATATTTTTTTCATCATGAGCCTTTGTTGAAAGCTATTATTTTATATAATTTATCATGGAAGTTGGTTACTTCTTAATCTTAATTTTGTTGAATCAACATAAATGTTTTCAAGGATTTCAGGGACAGCGTTCCCCAGATGTTTTCTCACATCAACCTGCTCCATGATTTATTCCGTCTTGAGTCTGTCGTCATTCCTCAGGCTTCCTCACATCTGTTGCTCTTCATTCATGATGACAGTGAAGTCAGTTCTTACTGACCTTGAATTTCCTGATTTAGTATTTTGCTCTATAGTCTGGTGGTGGAGGTGGGGGTGTGAGGGAGGTGTTCAAGAGCAATATGACGCGAGATACCTCTAGAAACTATTGGCCATTATGTGCAATACCTCACACTCTCTACACAAGACTGCTGGGGCCTTAAAAAGCCCCTTCAGTCAGAGACTCATGCACCCTAAGTGCAGGACTGAGCGACTGCAGGTCCTTCGTCCCATCTGCTGTCCGTCTGTACAATAGTGTAAAAAATAAAATAATTCTGTTTTATTGTTAGTGTTGTATAGGCTGTTGTGGTTTTCACTTCTTGTATGTACATGTTATTGTCTACTTCTTTTAATCTGTGTGTGTATATTGAGCTTCTGTGACCATGTTCTCTCCCAATTTTGGGATTAATAAAGTAATCTCATTTTATATTGTAAACTTGGTTGCGTCGTTAACCACTAGTAAAAGTCACATTGATGGACACGTGCAACTCCAACTTATTTTCTAACCAGCATTCTTATCATACTTATTTCATAGTTGGTGGCCATGGCTCTCCCTACATCTTTTTTGTCTGAAGACCAGTTCACCTGCTCCATCTGCCTCGATGTGTTCAATAACCCAGTGTCGACACCATGTGGACACAGTTTCTGCCAGACTTGTATTTCTTCCTATTGGGATGTACCAGGAAGTAAAAGGGTCTACCAGTGTCCCCTCTGCAAGGAGTCCTTTCGCAAAAGACCAGAGTTACATATCAACCGGAGCCTGAAAGAAATCACGGAGCAGTTTGTTAAAGTTGTCAACTCGGGGATACTGGACTACCAAGGAAGTGGTGTGAAAGAAGAGTCACAGGTCCATCTTCAGAGTCAGCCGCTGCTGTCTTCGTCTCCGAGGCATGGCGAGATGCCGGACGGCGTCTTGGCTGAGATGATGACACGTTTTCAGCGATTGCCGACGGCAGCCGGCCAGGCCTCCAGTAAGACGAAAGGTGAAGCCATCATTGTTCATGGGGAGCACAGAGACTCGCTTCCAGCGTACTCGGCCGTTCGCAGGTACGAGACTTTTGTCTTCATTAAGTCCCCTACAGGCAGTGACGGTCTGCTGTCCATGGCAGGTACACTGTTGGCGCCGTCAGTGACTCCAGTTCCAAATTTCCACCGTGTCCGATTCACCTCAGAGCTCTGGAGTTCTTCTGTCGCGACGACAACAGTTTTGTGTGTTCCGCTTGTGCCGAGTCAGATCACCGAGGGCACACCATTGTTCCCACCAAGAGAGAGTGGAACATAAAGAAGGTACAAATTAATCCTCAGACACACGGTATAAGTAAGTAGCCCATTGATACTGCTCTTAACATGTCATTGAATTGACCCAGCAAGTACACTTGAGTACATTTATGAAGACACGACCAACGAAGCAAATTACCTCTTTGTTTTGTCGGCATACTCGAGATGCTATTTCAGTTTGGCTGCATGACCTTCCTCTGCTCAGTCAGATCTTCCCTTCATGCTCATTGCAGCAAACTGCGACCCAAATACTTTAGATTAGTAGTTGGCTAACATCTTTTACTGTTTCCACCATAGTCCCATTTGTCCATCACCGCAGAGGCAGTGAAAGATCTTATCAGTGAGCGGGAAAGAAGAATTAAGGATACGAAAACTTCCTTAAGTGACATCCAGGTGAGTCTTTATTGTGGGATTGAGTGAAAGGTAAATGAGTAAAAGCTTGAATAATGAAAGGTTCATATTATACCATTTTTGTTGTAATATTCCATAATGTTTCTTTCTAAATTCTACAGATTCAGGATTTTGTATTCATCATTTATCAACCATATTATTAAATAAAGGGCAAGTAATGTGAAAACTCAACTGTCTTGACTCTCATCATGACCATGAGTTGAAGTCATTACTTTCTAAAGTTCTCACCCGTCTGAAATCTTGGCAAACGAGGGGTTACAAGAGCGGGGTCCATTAGCTTCACTCCTCCTCCATCTAGCTGTAATCATGCCCGCTTTGTTTATACAACAAGTCCCATGGAGGTGGAGATTGATGATGTGCAGTGACAAACCTCCATGCTTGACCAATCACAGCAGAGTGGGCATAACGGCTCCTGCATCTTGGGAGAGGAAGACTTCAACATTTTAACATGTGATTCAGACAATTCAAGTCGGGTTTTCGCATTAGTATGAGGCAGAACTAGATCAGTGCAGACATTTGACCCTGTTGCCTGCATTTTGTCAATCTAAGATCGGATCACAGAAGCACCTGCAGTGAGAGTTATCCTACTGTGTATTGAGTTGATGTGTGGACAACTTATCATGGTTTACAAATAACATTTACTTAATTACTTACTTACTTCTTCTAATCTTCAGACTGCTGCACAGAGAGAGACCAATGGAATAGTTTGTATATTTTCCAAGCTAATCACAAGTATGGAACGTTGCCAAGCGGAGATTTTGGAGGTAAACAAGACTGGCGGTCGGATTATCACTAATGTGGTCAAAATTAAATTTGTGTTGGTAATGTGATTCCACCAGATGATTGAGATGAGTCGACGAGCGTCCGAACATAAGGCTCAGATGCTGTTAAAAGAGCTTGAAGACGAATTATCAGAGCTGAAGAAGAGAAGTTCTGCGCTGAACCAGCTTCTCACATCAGAAGACTACTTGATTTTTTTTCAGGTTAGTTTTAGATTGTTTTTATGTTGTTTTAAACCTTTTTCAGCATGTTTTCACATCCATTTTCCTCAAGATGTTCCAGACAGTGTCCACGACTCCATTGGTTCAGGACAGATCCGATATCTCCTTCTCCTCCCAACTCACTTCTGGAGGAATTCTGAGATCCGTTACTCAAACCCTGGAACATTTTCAGGAGGAATTGCATAAACTTCCAGAAATCTGTGAGTGTCTTAAACCTCCTGGTTTCTCTTGTTTGTGGTTTTTCTTGTTAGTATTTGCTTTCCTTTATCTGTTATCAGTAAGGTCTGTAACCAGAAGTTTCTTTTAATTCCAGGCCAACAAATGTCATCGCAGCAGTCTGTTGTCAAAGCGAATCCAAGTAAAACATCTATTTTAAACTGATTTTTTTTAAATACTTTTCATGACGAAAAAATATGTATTTCTTCTGCAGAGGTCCGAAGAGTGCAGGAATATGCTGGTAGGGTTTAATGGTCCCCTTGGTTGTACCTTTTGTCTTTGTAATCTGTTCTGAAGCTTTACCATCTGTTAACACAACAGAAGACATCACACTAGACCCCCTAACAGCCCACCCACGTCTGGTGGTCTCACTAGATGGGAAGCAGGTGTACTGTGGCGAGCGCCATCAGGCCGTCCCTGACAACCCAGAGCGCTTTGATCGTGTGGTGTGCGTTCTGGCCCGTGAGGGATTCAGCTCAGGCCGGCATTACTGGGAGGTATATTTGCAGCTAAAAAGTTGACCAGCGGGTGTTCATTATTTAGAAACACTTGGACTTTCTTTCCAGGTGGATGTTGGAGGAAAGACCGATTGGGATCTCGGTGTGGCGAGTCGGTCCATCAGTCGGAAGGGGAAAATCACAGTGAGTCCAGCTCATGGCTATTGGTTCCTCAGCCTGAGGGATCGAACCGACTTCGCATTTCGAACGGAACCTTCTACTAATCTGAACGTGAACCTCAAACCAACGCGCATAGGGATTTATTTAGACTGTGATAAAGGTCTGGTGTCCTTCTACAATGTGGATGCCCGGATGCTTATCTATACATTCATTGACACTTTCGACAGCACCGTCCACCCGTTCTTCAGCCCCTGCACCAATAAGTCGGGCAGGAACGAGGCTCCTCTGATCATCTGTCCTATCTCCATAATGTAGATTTAAATGACAGAATCTAGACTGAAACATTTGTTCTGTTTTGATAAGCAATTACCCTTTTTGTATAGTAGCTGTTCCTGGAATTTGGGGATTGGGGATCTTTCTTAACTGTGCAACATCCAGAAGAATCTGTTGTTTTTGATTGATTTAACTGTGTCAGTGTCATGGTTTGTAAATAAACAATCCACTCCAAAGGTGTACAGGAGGCATCCTGTTAAAAAGCCTTCTCAACTGAAAAAGTGAGTCTTACCTTTTTGAGTCTTTCATTGTTGACTATTTTTCTATTCTGCATCTATTTTATCTATATTCAATCAAACCGGACGGTTTAAATAAAATTGACTTGGCAAATTAGTCCAGTCCAAATATTATTTTAAGGGCAGCTAATGTAAAAACCCAACTGTCCTGACTCACTATGTTGAAGTATGCCTCTCTAACATACAAGGTCTCTCATCATGACAATGTTTGTAGGTTATTACATATAAATAATAATGGCTTCCCTATGGCAACGGATTGGTGACGCGGATGACTAACCTTCATGTTTGACCAATCACAGCAGAGTGGGTGTGGTTATGGTCAACACATTAGTTGACCTTAATCGTATTTATTACCAAAAGTTGTAGTTGAAACAATTTTTTCCCAAACTGAAATTAGACTAGAGGTTTTATCCGTCAGTCTTTCATCAACTCAGCAGGAATGTTGATGTCCGGAGTCACTAAGGTCACTAAGGTTAACTAGACAGATAGATAAAACTAGAGTCCCAAGGTAAAATGGATCCAATAAGAATATCGCTTAAGCTGATCAAGTCTTCTTATCTGCACAAAGAATATTTTTTCAGAGCAAATGTTTTTGGACAGCTTTATTACACAAGTGACTCATGCTACATATGCGGAAGTAACAGTTAAATCTACATGGATATAATAATGTTGATGTTTGAAGTGGTTAGCTTAGTAGTTAAGAGTAGACAATCTTTGGCCTAGTATTTATGATCAGTGTCTGGAAACTTAAAGTAAAGTAATGCATTACTTTATTAAGTAGTGTGAGGCATTAGTCTCAGTAACATGCATTACATTTCATTTTAGTGAGTAGTTTTCTTATACAAATTTGCCAAGTAAGAGTAGTTTTTAACTAGACACTGGAGCGGCTCGTCCTCAAATGTCTTAGACCACAGGTTCAGCACGCAAAAGACATCCTCAAGTTTGCCTGCTGACCCGCGGTTGGTGTGTGAGATTCCATCCTTTATCTCCTGCATCGGACCTACTCCCACCTTTCTAAAGGAACCGGCTCAGTGAGGATCCTGCTCCTGGTTTTCTCTAGTGCCTTCAACACCATCCAGCTTACTCTGCTCCAGGACAAAGTGACACAGATGCATATGGACCCCAGCCTGGTCTCCTGAATCTTGGACTACCTAACTGATAGACTACAGTCTGTCAGGCTGAAGGACATCCGCCGACACTGATGTCTGCGGTACAGGAGAACCTCAGGGGAGAGTACTGGCCCCTCTCCTCTTTGAAATCTACACTTCAGAATGATGACACTGCATGTTGGATGCATCAGGGACAACAGCGAGGACGAGTACAGGAGTCTAATACATGATTGTACTGAACACCTCAAATACCAAGAAGCAGGTCTTGGACTGTGGAAAGTTCAAGGACCAACCCACCTCCGGTGTCCATCAGAGGAGACGAGGTGGAGATAGTTGAGAAAGTTCAGAGTAGACTGTACTTTCTGAGGAGGCTTCGATCATTTAACATCTGCAAGAAGCTCCTCTGCATGTTCTGCCAGTCTGTGGTGGCCAGTGTCCTGTTCTATGCTGTGGTGTGTTGGGGTGGGAATGTGTCCAAGAGGAGTGTCAACAGGTTGGACAGGTTGATCAGGAGGTCTGGCTCTGTGGTTGGCATGAAGGACTCACAGTTGCAGAGAGGAGACCTACAAACTACTGTCCATCATGGATGATGAGTCATCCCCTGAACTGTGTGCATGTGTGTGTTTGTGTGTGTGTGTGTGTAGTGGGGGATTCTACATTCAAATGTCATGAAATTGTATAATTTGATTATTATATTATTATTTAAATATCACAATCTTCCATTTTCAATTATTTAAACCCTATTTATTGACAATCTTAATTTGTTTTAAATAGTCAACAGATATGGCAAAATGAATGAATGATGAAAAGATTACACAAACATGCAAATAAAACATTTCAGAGAATGTGAGTCGATGCTGAACTGACAGATAGACCTGCATTATCTTGCTTATGATTGGTTAATATTGCATGGTGGCTTCTGTGATGGATAGAATATATATATATATATATATATATGAGAAATATCAAGTGTGGCATGTGGTGTGAGAATGAGAGTCAAGTTGTGTAACTGTCACACTCAAAGCCTGAGACTTGGCAGCCCTTTTTTCAAGTCTGCCAGTAAACCAAAAGCACTTTATGTCCACTTTTGTCTAATTAAAATATGTGATATAATCTTTGTCTGATCTGTAATTTTACTTTTCTTCTGAAGCTAAGAACCAATCTTTTATTTATTTTTTATTTATTTCCCATGCTCATCCTGCCTACTCAGATTCACACCTTTCCTCTTATTCCAGTCAGCATTAAGGTTTGAAATAAAACAATAATAATAGGCTGTTACTCACATACTTACAGTATCTCTTCCACAATATTATTGTTCTGTGAGCCACGGATGCACCATTTTATTGCTAGTGAAAGTAAAACACTAAAAACAATATATTTTAAATTTACAATTTACTCACAATTTGAAGACAGTAATACTGCGAGGTAACATGTTACTTTAATATAAGAATAATGAGTCATTTTCAAGTAACTTCCCCAATCAGCCAGGTTGTGAACAGACAATTGGAAAGTGATTTGTGAAATGTGGAAAGAAGTTCTGTGTGTACCCCTGGCACTCAAATGTGTGAGCAATAACATGTGACTAATTTAATGATTGCCTTTCTTGGATTTGTATAGATGTAGATGCTACTGTTGAAGACCTGTTACTTAAGGTTGTTTACAATTGTACTGTATGGCTTATGTTTAAGACTTACATTTAAGGCCTGAAAACACATTATTGTATGAAGTTGTTTCTTATTGGTTTTGGTTTGTGGAGAAATCCTTTCAGGCTGTTGCTCCTAAGCTTTAGAACGATCTTCCTCTCTTCCTGCGTTTGATCGAGTTTACTGACTCCTTTAAGAAGCATCTTTAGACCTTTTTATTTGTGCAGGCTTTTCCTTAATTTTCTTGGGGCTGTTGTGTATGTCTCTAAGTTGTCTTGGCCTTTTAAAGTATGTATTTTAACTGTGAATTGTTTTTGATTGTTTAAGCGCTTTACAAATAATAATTAGGTACTTTCTTACTACTATGTTGGAAACGTCGTATCGCCTTTGACCCACATACTCCTGCAGATGTTTTAGTTGATAAAATTATTTAAAAATTCTTATATTATCTGTAACCATCAGCTAACTTGGCATTGCTTTAATGTATCTCACTTGTAGCAGAGATGTTATGGCTTTAAGAACTACTTAGCACAAACTGCAACACAAGTAGTCTACTCATTAAGGATTAAATAAATAGCTGAGCTGTGTTCCATCACATCTTCTTGCGATCACTGCCTCTTCTAGTGTGGTGGCCTTTTTGAATGCCGGAACACTTCACCCCGTCCAGGAGCACCGGAGTTCCATGATGAGGATCTAAAGGCCCAAAAAAGGATTGGAGAAATGGGAAACAAAAGGTGGATCAAACCAGTGTTTGTTTTTGAACTCTTGTACCCATTAAACTGGTCTTTTTTTATTTTATTTTTTATTATATTTTCGTCATTTTCTACTCACCCTTGTTGAATAAGGGTTGGGAGTAATTTGTTATTGACAAAAATGTATGTCCATTTAAATGACGCAACTGCAGCTCAGTTGCATCTTCGTCCAAAATAAAACACTTAAAGTCTGTATATTTTAAGTTTAAATTTTAAACTTGTATAATTTTGGAACAATATTTATGTTGAGACTTCAATACAAAACTCATTGAGAAAATCAAGAGAAATTTTGAAATACTTACCAATGACTTTGGCATGGAACTTGACCTTCAGACGAGTTTCTTTCCTTCCTCCGGTTCCCAGTGCGATCTCCTCCTGTAGCACCCCCTCCTGGTGAGTCTTGTACTCGCATGTTACTTTGAGACCACCTAAAGAGAGAGAGAGAGCAAATATAAATAAATAATTAGATGTCACAGTAGGCTTCCTCTACCCTTTCAGGTAAATACATCTGTGAAGATCTTTTACAAGAGTGTTTGATACTACAGAATGGTCTTTCTAAGGAAGAAAATCCAGGGAGCAACTTGTGTGGTTCTTCATTCATCCATCATCCATACTGCTCTAATCTATGTTTCTTCCTTACAAACCTAATGATTTATCAAAAAGCGAGCATTAACCTAAGTGTCCGCACACTACTGTCACCACAAAGTAAGGCAGCTCACCCTCCAGTGTTCTGTTGATTCGACGAACCTTGAGGTTGGCAGGCTTTCTAGAAGGTGAAGAAGTAGGAAGACAAGTGAGCTCTTTTCCTTGAGCCGGAGTATCTGGGAGGGTGAAGATGATCTCGTAGCAGTGGTGGCTTCTCAGGAAGCCAGCCTGTCAGGAGACGAACCAACATGTCACGATCAGTAACAGGCTTTCGGAGAACAATGTTTCAGGGATGCATCATTCCTTACTGAACACCAATGTATTATAGCAGACATGATCACCTCTAGAATGTTCTGCTGGCACACCAAGACCTTACCCAACAGAGATACCACATTCTTAGTTGGTGGCAGAATCTAGAATTGACCAGATTAAGTCGGGGAAGTGTCGTACACTTCATCTTTGCACTAGCTTTTCCAGACATTGTGGCTTCATTTATTGTACTGCAAAAAGTCTCTAGAGCTAGATGTGCACATTCTCGAACCAAACTTTGAACCGGTATGGAATCCCTAAATGGATGGCTGAGGTATCCTTAAGAAAGCTTTCACCACGTTTTGCATTTACGTTTATGTTAGCATTGTATCTACCCTTCCATTAACCTTACAAAAGTAGAGGAGGATCAATGATGGGATGAAAAATATTATGGGTTCCGAATGTCTTTGCTTTTAGTCTGACAATCCTTTCTTCACTTAATGTTAAACCTGTATGCTAATGGACCTACCTTCACCAGGTAACTACCATCTTTCTCCATGACAGCAATGAGTGAAGAGGTGTCTGACTCATTGTCTTGATGAGTTGGAGAATCAGGAAAGACTTCGTCGTTGTCATCGAAACGCACACCACTGCCTTTTGAAGTGGAGTCTGGTGATGCAAGGCACATGTTTCACACACTTTTAAAGTACTTTTGGTTCCTGAGTGGGACTGCTTTGATTTCTAGTTAAATTAGGTTGATTAAATATTTAAAATGAGGTTTTATAACTCACCCTTTCTGCCTGTGGCCATTGCAGCAAAGTTACAAACCTGAGGTGATACTAGGGCGTCAAGAACATTCTGTGAAAGCCACCGAACAAGTTAGTAAATTCATTCAAACAATCAGTACAAAGTTATTACAGGTTAAACTTTACTGTCTACTACTACTCCCCCAACACAAATAAGAATATGTTCCCTGTGCTAAACCCTCATTGCACATGATAACACATGCATAGTAGTATGTATTGGATGTAACACACAGTTACACACCCATACATGTCAACACTATGTATTACAAAAACACAGTGTAACAAACATGGAGTAACACAGTAAAGCGAACAACAATGTAAAATGCACACACATGTGTATAGAAGCACACACTGACACAGTCAAATACACAACATACAGTATAAATCTAGTCTCTACAACACACTCACGCAGACACACACAGTTTAAGACAGAATGCTACACACAGAGACGCAGTGACGTCACTAACACAGTTCATTTTCATGTACCTGATCGGGCAGAAACACGTACCTCTCGTCGACTGTCAACGCATCATCTCCTCATCCGCGGAACATTCGTGTCCTCCAGAAGGTGACGTCAGAAGTCGAAAGGCACGTGTCTCGGTCACGTCCAAGGCGCGGCACCATGAACGCGCGCGTTCATGACGTCAAACGGATGAAACGAAGATAAAAACGAATTAAAAACAAATCAATTTTTTTTTTTTGTTACCTCGCGTTTGCATGTTTGGTCCAGAGTCAGTGGCCTTGTTGTGATGGCTTCAGGTCACCAGGAAGAGACTCGAGGATGGAGGATGGAGAGCTAAAAATAGAGTTTACATTTTTTATTAATGCGTCACAACATGTCTTCCTCACCAACGATGCTTCATCTGGTTACCAAGCTGCTGGATGTCAAACAGAGAGAAACGAGGGAGGCTGGAGATGTTCGCATATAAAGCAAGATACATTAAATATAATGTATAAGATCTGGAGAAGAGAGGGTTATTTTGAAGACAAAGTAAGATAAAATGTGTGTTATTTGTCAGTTTATCTTGATTGTGGAATTCAATGGTTTACTACGTCTAGAATAAATTAGTGGATAAGATGGAAAAATATATATATATATTTCTCTCTCTCTCGCAACATTAGACCTGGGACCAGTGGCGTCTGGTGAAAAATATTTTGGCTCTTTTCCAGTACATTTCCCTGAATATAATCTCAGTAATAAACTTAGACACTGTTAATTACATTTGGAAATTCACACGTTGACAGCGAATGATGAATAGTTCACTTTATTATGCTTCTTGTTCAGATACAAATTGTAACTGATCTTACACAGTGGCCAGGAGAGATACTGTGGACTTTACCTCCCACTAGTGGTTAAATTTTAAATAAAAAAATGGTGATGGTGTCCACCAACGCCACCTTAGTAGTTACACCTAAAAAATATATATTTTTATTAGCAACACACATCCACGTAGGTCCACGCAGCAAATAAATACAGGTCTACCGTGTACCAAGAAAATATAAATGTATCTTTATTCAATTATCAAACAGTGAGAAAAACAGAGAGTTAGGGACGGCACAAGTAGGCTACAATTAATCATAACTGACATAGACAAAATAAAGTAAGCATTGCACACAAGGGAACTCAACTCAAAACACACAGTAACTATAATGAGAAAATGAAAAACAAGAACATAGTAAACTAAAAAAACAAACACACACTGACGTGACACAAATAACAACAACACGCACTGCTTTAACCGAAAACCAACTAAGCTGTGTAAAACTACAGTTGGTGTATAACTCAATCTAACAGAACGACCGGAAATAATTAACCAATGAAACAACAAGAATGAATTCGCACAACAGGAATGAACTCAACAAAGCAACCAAATAAGAGGTGAGCTGAATAACTATAAATGAAACTAGGAGGAAACCTAAACCATTGAACTAGCAGCACACAGAGGCCTGGTAATAAAACCCTGGAAAAAGAACCGAATCGTTTGAATCGGAAAATAAACAACTCCGACATCTCCTTAAGGACACGGTTCCTGGTCTTTCGAGTCAGGTTAAATGATTTACTGATACAGCTCTGCATTGGCAAGCACCTGGTTGCGTCTTGTTAAGTGACAGTCATTTAAGTGAATCACTTACAATCTTTGTTGTTGTGCAACGAATAACAAGAGGAAGACCTCAACCTCCATGGACATAATCTTTAATCTCAAGAGATGGGCAGAAAACTACTTGATTAAAGGCCTTTTTAAGAGTCAATGTGGTGCACACAAGTACAAAATCATCCAATGTACTAATTCACTTACACCAGTTTTTCAGGCAAAGCATAATTTATGTTGCATGAGTAGAAATGGAACATTGCAAATGTGATCACACTTGTCATAGATGTCACAAAAACGCCAGTATGAAGTCCAATCTTTAATCCTTTTAAAAGTGTTTGTTAAAAGTGACTGTTCACTTCGTGAATTGCTGGGATCTATTTTTCCTTAATCAACTATAGTCTTATTTCAACTGTATAGTGTCTTGAGATAACTTTGTTATGATAAGACACTTTAAATAAAATCGAATTGAATTGAATTGCTACAAACATCATCTTTAAACCGTAATCTCGTTTGACGAGATTTCAGACAGGAGAGAACTTAAGTAAGTAACTTCAAAACGGAGCAACGTCATGATGAATGAACTACGGCATTTTGAAGACTTCAACATTTACAACATGTGAATGAGTCACGAGAGTTGGGTTTTCACATTAGGTGCCCTTTAAATATCACATTGACCTTTGTTTTTAAAACACTTCTCATATGTTCATTCCAAAGGCTGTATTTAGGACATCAAATGTGTGGTAAATTAATCAAAAAATGAAAAAAGAGTGTTTGTATTAAAAAAACCAACTGTTTATAAGCATATTTTTATAGTTATTGATACTTGATGTAAGGACGACATCAATTTTTGAGGGGGAGTTTTGTGGTGCATCAAAAATATAGTTTAAGTAAGCTGCTGTAGGAATTCATTTAAAATATAATAGTAGGAAGTTGTAAAAAGGTAAATTAATAGTATGAAGAAATGGTAACAGACATTTAAGTTTTACATCCTATCTGTGTGTTTATTTCGCTTTCCCCTTTTGCAGAGTCATAACAGTAGCCAAGAGTCCCAAGAAGGTGGCGGCGAAGAAGAAGCCAGCGCTCAAGAAATCTCCCGCCAAGAAGGTCGTTAAACCCAAGGTCAAGAAAGCAGCTCCTAAGAAGAAGTAGACGCTCAAGTCTCTGCTGACATTAAAGGCTCTTTTCAGAGCCACTCAACTCCTCTACAGAGCACCTGTCACTCAACTCCTCTACAGAGCAACTGTGACTCAACTCCTCTACAGAGCAACTGTCACTCAACTCCTCTGCAGAGCAACTGTCACTCAACTCCTCTGCAGAGCAACTGTCACTCAACTCCTCTACAGAGCACCTGTCACTCAACTCCTCTGCAGAGCAACTGAAGATCCCTTCAACATGTCACAAATATTTGCACATTAATATGATTAAAAAATGTGTTTGTTGAGATACAGTAGATAGTTTGGTCAATGTTAAAATCAGAAGATTCATTTATATCTAGTGGTAAAATAAACATGACATAAGTGTAACTAAAAGCTATTAAAAATATATTTTTTTAAATAAATAAATAATGTGCATAAACTGCCACAACATCAAGTTAAATATTACATGACATTTTTTTAAAGAATATTTTGATCTGTTTTAATGGCTTGATAAATCGTCCTCATCTTCCTCTTATGAAACACAAAACTTTTACATTTCGTGAAACTTCACCACTAAACATGTTGTGATTGACATTTTAGGCATATCTTCGGATTGATCAGTTTATACACGTGTGTGATCAATAAAAACATACAAACGATCAGTTACGGCTCATGTGTGACCACGCCCCTCTTAGCGACCCCTCCACAAACTCAGCCTTTCATTGGAGGAAAGGTTTAAGAGCGAGAGAGATAGAACCGCCTTCTTCTCACGGATATATAAAGAGAATGTCCGCCTTTAACAAGCAGATATCGAACTTTCTTCGTCAGTATCAACCATGAGCGGCAGAGGCAAAACCGGAGGCAAGTCCCGCGCTAAGGCCAAGTCCCGTTCTTCCAGAGCTGGACTCCAGTTCCCAGTCGGTCGTGTCCACAGACTGCTGAGGAAGGGAAACTACGCTCAGCGTGTCGGCGCTGGTGCTCCCGTCTACCTGGCAGCTGTGCTGGAGTATCTGACCGCTGAGATCCTGGAGTTGGCTGGAAACGCCGCCCGCGACAACAAGAAGACCAGAATCATCCCGCGTCACCTGCAGCTGGCTGTCCGCAACGACGAGGAGCTCAACAAGCTGCTCGGAGGAGTGACCATCGCTCAGGGTGGAGTGTTGCCCAACATCCAGGCAGTCCTGCTGCCCAAGAAGACCGAGAAGGCGGCCAAGAAATAAATGGAACAACGTCCTTGAAACTCAACGGTTCTTTTCAGAGCCACACACGTCAACTATAGAGTCAGTCGTTTAATTCAATATTACCATTATTATTACCATAAAAACATTATAAACTTTATATGAAAAAAGGGTTCAGCTTCAAGTTAACCTGAGCTGAATTAACCTATTTTTTTCAATTCAATTTAGAACCCATAAAGTGAATTTATTTATAGTTACCAGGAAAATCAAAATGGCAGAAAATTAAACTTTTTTCATTGGAAGGTGTTAATTTAAATCTATTTCACCACAAGGATATTCAATTTTTATTTTTACCATTTATTCTGTTTACTTTAGGTCTGACTCAACTTTCATTGTTAACATTTTATATTTTAATCTTTAATTCAACAAACAATTAAATTGTTTTCAGTTAAATATTTATTTACAAGAAAAAAAAACGTGTCAAGTTATTGTAAATATAATTGAATTTTATGTGTTAGGGATTCGACAGCAGTGTGTTGTGACATTTTGTTGACAAAAAATGCAGCATTTATTCTTGTTTTTTTCTTGTTTATATTTATAATCTGTTTATTCTTCAAGTGTGATCATAATATTTTGCTATATGAGACAGAGTCATTGAATGAATTTAAAGTTCTGTGATATAAATTGAACTTTATAATATTTAAATAATGAATTACTTCAAAGTAAATCAATTTTGTTGTGAAATTGACCAGGAATGACTCGATGTCCTATTATAAATGTCTAAACACTTTTTAAACCATCTTTTGAAGCATTTTTTGTTTAAGTTGAGTTAATGTATTCAACTATGGAGCTAATTTTCATCTCACTAATATTTGTAAGTGTACTGAGGATAATGTAGTAAAACTACAGTTGGTGTATAACTCAATCTAACAGAACGACCGGAAATGATTAACCAATGAATGAACTCAACAAAGCAACCAAATAAGAGGTGAGCTGAATAACTATAAATGAAACTAGGAGGAAACCTAAACCATTGAACTAGCAGCATACAGAGGCCTGGTAATAAAACCCTGGAAAAAGAACCGAATCGTTTGAATCGGAAAATAAACAACTCCGACATCTCCTTAAGGACACGGTTCCTGGTCTTTCGAGTCAGGTTAAATGATTTACTGATACAGCTCTGCATTGGCAAGCACCTGGTTGTGTCTTGTCAAGTGACAGTCATTTAAGTGAATCACTTACAATCTTTGCTGTTGTGCAACGAATAACAAGAGGAAGACCGCGACCTCCATGGACATAATCTTTGATCTCAAGATGGGCAGAAAACTACTTGATTAAAGGCACACAAGTACAAAATCATCCAATGTATTAATTCACTTACACCAGTTTTTCAGGCAAAGCATAATTTATGTTGCATGAGTAGAAATGGAACATTGCAAATGTGATCACACTTGTCATAGATGTCACAAAAACGCCAGTATGAAGTCCAATCTTTAATCCTTTTAAAAGTGTTTGTTAAAAGTGACTGTTCACTTGGTGAATTGCTGGGATCTATTTTTCCTTAATCAACTATAGTCTTATTTTAACTGTAAAGTGTCTTGAGATAACTTTGTTATGATAGGACACTTTAAATAAAATTGAATTGAATTGCTACAAACATCATCTTTAAACCGTAATCTCGTTTGTCGAGATTTCAGACGAGAGAGAACTTTATTAAGTAATAACTTCAAAACTGAGCAACGTCATGATGAATGAACTACGGCATTTTGAAGACTTCAACATTTACAAGATGTGAATGAGTCACAAGAGTTGGGTTTTCACATTAGGTGCCCTTTAAATATCACATTGACCTTCGTTTTTAAAACACTTCTCATATGTTCATTCCAAAGGCTGTATTTAGGACATCAAATGTGTGGTAAATTAATCAAAAAATGAAAAAAGAGTGTTGTTTGTATTAAAAAAGCAACCCGTTTATAAGCATATTTTTATAGTTATTGATACTTGATGTAAGGACGACATCAATTTTTGAGGGGGAGTGTGTGGTGTATCAAAAATATAGGATAATCTGCAAATATTTAATGGTTGCACGTGTGTTGTGATATCCACATTAAACAGGTGCAGTTATGCTGAGACAAAATAGCAAAATCAAGGGACTTACAACTTAAGAAGAGACGTCCAAGGATGAACATCCTGAGGGATCAATAAAGTTCTACCTAACCTATCTTCAACACACACTTCATTAGTATCCAGACCTAACTGAGGCAGCCAACCAGACTGAAGAACCAATAAAAAGAAAGTCTTCAAGGAATATAAAGTCACCCAAGAGACTAATTGAACAAATGTAAACGTTATATTTGTTGATTATAAAGTTATAATGTTTAGATTAATAACTCAACAAAGAATACTTATTTAAGGGTGACATTTTAATGATAATATATATATATTTTTAATGGAAGTACTGCAAGTCATTTTAAGTTACTTATTTGGATCTAATATTGTTTATGTAAAATAAGTTATTGTAAAAAGGAAATTCACCTTTAAGACATAAAATGAACTCAAACAATTGAGAAGCAAATCAGCCCGCCACTTTTTGAAACAGCCAATCAGAATAAGGCAACGACTCACTGGCCAGAGCAGCAGCACGACTATAAGAATGTCCGCAGAGCCGCAGTCACTCATCCGGATCGACCCTCGTCATCATGCCTGAACCAGCCAAGCCTGCGCCCAAGAAGGGCTCCAAGAAAGCCGTGACCAAGACCGCCGTCAAAGGAGGCAAAAAGAGGAGGAAGTCCAGGAAGGAGAGTTACGCCATCTACGTGTACAAGGTGCTCAAGCAGGTCCACCCCGACACCGGCATCTCCTCCAAGGCCATGGGCATCATGAACTCGTTCGTCAACGACATCTTTGAGCGCATCGCCGGAGAAGCTTCTCGCTTGGCTCACTACAACAAGCGCTCCACCATCTCTTCCCGGGAGATCCAGACCGCTGTGCGTCTGCTGCTGCCCGGTGAGCTGGCCAAGCACGCCGTGTCTGAAGGCACCAAAGCCGTCACCAAGTACACCAGCTCCAAGTAAACCTCCTGCAACCCAACGGCTCTTTTCAGAGCCACTCACTGCATCTCATGAGCCCCGTCTGTGTCCAAATATTACTCAACCATGTGATCGTGTTCATGATAATTAATAATATACACATTTTACCAGATTAATGTGTCGTTTTGGACGACATTAAGTTAACTTCAAATTAAATATTTGATCCGCAAACGTCAAGTCCTCGTCCGTTATGTCCCAAATTAAATCAATGATCACGGCCAGTTTCAAGGTCGTATTTATGCATCTCCTGAAATGACACTTATTTTAACTTGTTTAACAAAAAAACGTTTCTCTCTGAAGCTCTGAGCGTGTGACAAAGTGCAATATGAATATAATTTAATAGTTACTTACCTACACTTTACTCTCAACAAACAAAATTAGATATAAGTTCAACTAAGTTCTCATTTTTGATAACACGTAGTAGCAGAGACATTTATTTGAAAATCTTTATTTATGCCTCAACAACCAAACCATTTATTTTGGTTCATTATTTATTAAGGTTTCAATTAAAACAAGATACATGATGGTCGTTCATAATAGGTTAATATCTAATGTAATTTTTAAACGGATTATAACAGCACGTATAGTAAATGAACTGTTATTTTTACGTTCATGAGGTTAATTTTCTTATAGACGTATAATCTATTATTTATATGAATGTGAATTAAATGATTTTACTTCTACTAATAAATGTGAGCCTTAAGTTGATAAATAATGTAAAACATCTTAAAAACGGTCATTGTTACGGTTGAGCTGATGTCTGAAACAAGTGACGTCATTACTTTTTTTGCTCATTTATTTAAACCACTCCCCCTGTTGTCGATAACGTCCGCCCAGTTGATATAAATAAAGCGGCTTCACTGACGTTGATCATTCAAACTTTGAACACTCGAACGACTAGGATGTCTGGACGAGGCAAGGGCGGCAAAGGACTGGGAAAAGGAGGCGCCAAGCGTCATCGCAAGGTTCTCCGCGACAACATCCAGGGAATCACCAAACCCGCGATCCGCCGTCTGGCTCGCCGCGGTGGAGTGAAGCGTATCTCCGGCCTGATCTACGAGGAGACTCGTGGTGTGTTGAAGGTGTTCCTGGAGAATGTCATCCGTGACGCCGTCACCTACACCGAGCACGCTAAGAGGAAGACCGTGACCGCCATGGATGTGGTCTACGCTCTGAAGAGACAAGGTCGCACTCTGTACGGCTTTGGAGGTTAAACATCAGCGACAACCTAATGACACAAAGGCTCTTTTAAGAGCCACTCACTCCCTGTAAAGAGATCAATCCATCTTTCCTCGTTTCTATCGATCTCATTCCATTGTGTGATTGAATGAACAAACACTAAAATGATTTACCAGTTTTATACAACGTTCATATAATATAATTTTCAGATCAATGATTCTGGGAATATTGGTTTGTTGAGCTTCACAATCAGTCTGATAAATAGACCCATCACGTGATCATTTTATTTATTCAAACAGACCACAACAAAATTATTTTTCCACAACTTCATTCAGAAAATTGCTCTCAATTTGAAATGATACATATACATTACTATCTTGAACCATATTCAATCATTACGGTTTAATTACATTAACTGGTTAATTAACGACACAAAAAACACATTTCAACTTAACCTTGAACAGGGAGTTGATTAAAACTAAAACTAATCAGATCTAACTAACTTGACCCAAACCTTTATTTAAAATGTATCAAAAAACGATCACTAAAAACCAGTAACTAAAGTTATTCAGAACTCCCACAAGAATAAAATACAGCCTTTTTGTTGTTTGTATATTTATATGTTCACATTCCGTCCACCACAATGTCATTGAATTATTTATAAAATCTTAAATCTTTTTTTTTTACGATGACAAACTTACTTTCTTACAATTACAAAACTTTGACAAAAAAAATGTAGAAAGTGTAGTATTTGAACCTTTTAGAAGTGGTCACTTGTTTTTTGTTTGATATAATAGTGTAAATATATCTGTCTTATTGGTGATATTTTTTTCCACTAATAAATGAGTTAATATGTAGAGTTTTGTGTATCTGTTCCAATGTTTTTGTTTTTTTAAATCATTTTCCACAATTTCATTAAGAAAAAAATACATTCTGTTCTCGGTTTGAATTAATACAAATACATGCGATATTATGAACGTAATTCACAAATATCACAAGTTGATTGAAATAAAACTAAATGGATCCAAGTGTCAAGTACATGGTTGTAACATGAACCTTTATTTAAAATGAACAATAACTAACACACAAACAATTGTGCAAGAATACAAGATACAGTTTCTTTGATATATCAGTGCATTCACATTATATGTATTTTAATTACTTATATTTTTCAAACGTGGTTTTACTATGACTAACTTAGTTTCTTACAATTACAAAGCTTTGACAAAAAAAATGTAGAAATTACAGTCTTTGAACTTTTTAAGAGCTTAATGTCTTCTGTTTTTTATATTCTTGTGTATATCCAATATATTGGGCTTGATTGAGTGTTTTGACTAATGTAAATATGTACAGTTGTTTATATTTGTTTCTATGTTGTATTTACTGTATATATTCCTCCAATCAGTAGCGACGTTATGTTCCTGTAGGGGGCAGGCGTGCACAAGTGACCAATCAGGCGAGGGAGAAGGACAAGGCGTCTCAGTGACGCGCGAGCTCCTGACGGTTTAAAAGAGGAGCCAACGCTGCTCTCGCTCACACTTCTCTGTTGAGGAACACAACTCTACTACAATGGCAAGAACCAAGCAGACCGCTCGTAAGTCCACCGGAGGAAAAGCTCCCAGGAAGCAGCTGGCCACCAAGGCTGCCCGGAAAAGCGCCCCGGCCACCGGCGGCGTGAAGAAGCCTCACCGTTACAGGCCCGGCACCGTCGCCCTGAGAGAGATCCGTCGCTACCAGAAGTCCACCGAGCTGCTGATCCGCAAGCTTCCTTTCCAGCGTCTGGTCCGTGAGATCGCTCAGGACTTCAAGACCGACCTGCGCTTCCAGAGCTCCGCCGTCATGGCTCTGCAGGAGTCCAGCGAGGCCTACCTGGTGGGTCTGTTCGAGGACACCAACCTGTGCGCCATCCACGCCAAGAGAGTCACCATCATGCCCAAAGACATCCAGCTGGCTCGACGCATCCGCGGGGAGAGAGCTTGAAGCAGCACCTCCGTCACAACAACGGCTCTTTTCAGAGCCTCACACATGCAATAACGAGCTCATGGTTTAACACACGTTACTCAGAGTTCATTTAAAAACAGAACTTGATTAATCTTTGATATTTTCCTTCATGTAGATCGTAGGATCTGAACATCAAAGCACAATCAATATTTGGGCTTAAATCTGTTGATTATGGAGTAAAATTAGACTCTTATTGTCATTGCACAGAACGCGTTAGTAAGTAAATATATTAAGTTAAAGTTCACTTAGTGACAATAGTATAAACTGAATAAATGACAAATATTACATATAATGTATAAATAGCAAAGTTAATGCTGCTAATATATTATAAATAGAATAAATATTTCATGGCTCAAGTCATATTTTCATTCAGTCTGATCAGAGGAAAGAAGCTGTTTCTAAATCTTTGTTCTGCAGAGAAAATATTTCATATGACTCACATCAACAGGACATTGACCTCATGCTGACCCTTCACTATCACCTACTCTGTGCATAAACTCTTCCTGAAAACCTGCAGTAGATTCAAACAGAACATGAACATTTCATCAAACTTGTAGTAGACGCCACAAAACACAAGTATACAGTACAATATAATATTTAAATATTTTCAAAGGTTGGTGAAATGATCCAAGACAGAGCTTCAAACATGGACTTTTCTTAAGTCTTGTTCATGGTAAAGTAACTCATGCAGCTCTGCATTGGCAAGTACCCGACATGTGTCCTGATACAACATTCTCAACACATGTTCTTTGTGTGAACCAAGGTCAGCACTGAAGGCCACAAGAAATAGTTCTTAGATCAAACTTTCATTTCATCTGAGAATCACATATTTAATAGTTTGTTTTTTGTTTAATTGACTCTTATCAACACTTCAAGATAACATGTGTTCAGTGATCTGACATCACATTTTAAGGTAAGGTAAAACTTTATTGATCCTTAATTGTTTAAGGCTTTTGAGATCATTTAACTATCAAAATAAAAGTTGCATAAAACAACTTGAGGCACCGTAGAATGTCTTGGTACTTGTTTGTGTTTTTCTATTGTTTGTTTTGTCTTTTCTTGTTTAATTATTTTATTCTGTACTCTTGAGAAAAACAATTCCTTGTTATGTTTACAACACTTGAAATAAAAGTTACTCTTTCTTGAACTCTTGTTGAATTATTGGAAGTTTAAACTACAAGTCCTTCCAGTGATGACATCTAAGTATTTTTTGTCTTTTTTTGTTTTCTTGCTGTCACTAGATTTATAATAAACTCTATAAATCTAGTAAAATAAGAAATAGGACAAAGCAGACGTACATTTTGAACCATCAATAGATCCTCAAAGAAGCCTTGATGATTAAAAAACTATATTATGTGGAATATATTTGACCTCCATTCCTGGTGAACAGAACAAAATTAGATCAGTTTCACCTTCAGTTTCATATCAGAATCTTTGGTTATTTAATTATGTTTATTTACTTGACTATAAAATCGAGTAGTCGCCTGTGTTCAGTGATATAATATCACATTACGTTTTCTTTAAATACTCTACATTAGTATTTCTGTTAAAATCAAACTTCCAGACTATTAGCATCAGAGTGGAAGTTAAAATTGTTAAATGTCCAAAATATATGTATGGATATAAAAACAGCATAAAACTATGTGGAATTTTCGACACATGATTGTCTAGTTGTATTTTGTATTAAGAAAACATGTGTCGTGTTGTCGAGCAGCGAGTGAGTCCAGTGACATCAAGCGGCGCCTGTAAGTGTGTGTTTGATACTTGAATCAAACGTCAAATGTTTCCACATACGTGGAGAAAAGTCACATTAAAGACATTTAGATGTGAGACAAGAAGACGATTCTACCTTAAAAACATGGTTTGAAGACGTTTTTATTCATTTTACAACTTTTATAGGAGAAAAACGAGGAAGAAATCTGCGAGCACGAGCGCTGACGACAGCAAAGAGGTGAAGTTATGACGATTCACAGCAAATATTGAGAATCTAGTTAAAGTGTTTGTGTGTCAAACGTGTAAATAAACATGTCAGCTTTCACTCTTGTTCAGTAAAATAATGATTTATTTGATCCATGTTGTCGTTTTTCAGCTTGAAAGTCGAAGAGAAAACACAAGAGAGCAGCAGTGAGACGCTGCTCGCTGGAGCTGCAGCCGCCTTCACTCTCCACGGTTCTCATGCTGACTTTAAATGCATCCCATTCCCCGCGCATGTCAGTCTAGTCTGACCCGCGTTAGATTGAGAATCTGAGATCATGGCAGAAGTCGCTCCAGCTCCCGCCGCCGCTCCGGCCAAAGCCGCCAAGAAGAAGAAGACGACGAGCAAGCCCGCCAAGTCTGGACCCCCCGTCAGCGAGCTGGTCGTCAACGCTGTGTCCGCCTCCCAGGAGCGCAGCGGAGTCTCTCTGGCCGCCATCAAGAAGGCTCTCGCCGCCGCTGGATACGATGTGGAGAAGAACAACGTCCGCGTCAAGACCGCCGTGAAGAAGCTGGTCGTCGCAGGAACTCTCGTCCAGACCAAGGGCAGCGGAGCTTCCGGCTCCTTCAAGCTGAGCAAGAAAGAAGCTCCGAAGGTCAAGAAAGCTGCACCTAAAGCCAAGAAACCCGCAGCAGCCGCTAAGAAACCAGCAGCGGCCAAGAAGGCCAAGACCGCCGTGAAGAAGACAGCAGCCGCCAAGAAGTCACCGAAGAAGGCGGCAAAGAAGCCAGCGGCGAAGAAAGCAGCAGCCAAGAGTCCCAAGAAGGCCGCAAAGAAGGTGGTAGCTAAGAGCCCCAAGAAGGTGGCGGCGAAGAAGAAGCCAGCGCTCAAGAAATCTCCCGCCAAGAAGGTCGTCAAACCCAAGGTCAAGAAAGCAGCTCCTAAGAAGAAGTAGACGCTCAAGTCTCTTCCATTAACATTAAAGGCTCTTTTCAGAGCCATAGTAAAAACACTGCATTGTTTCTAAAACATATATATATATTCCTTGATATGGACTGCAATTTTAACTCTGGAGTAATCTTGAGTAAATTAAACTGTATTATGACGGATCACCTGAAGGGTCATCTCGCTTATCAGACTGAATGTGAAGCTGAACAAATTGCTCAAAATTCCCCGAAGTATTGATCTGAAATTATATCAAACTATTGAATGATTGTAGAAGTTTGTTCAGTTGCATTCCATCCCACATTTGACATGTCAGCGATACGAGGAAACACGGACTCATCTTTAAAGGGAGTGAGTGGCTCTTAAAAGAGCCTTTGTGTCATTAGGTTGTCGCTGATGTTTAACCTCCAAAGCCGTACAGAGTGCGACCTTGTCTCTTCAGAGCGTAGACCACATCCATGGCGGTCACGGTCTTCCTCTTAGCGTGCTCGGTGTAGGTGACGGCGTCACGGATGACATTCTCCAGGAACACCTTCAACACACCACGAGTCTCCTCGTAGATCAGGCCGGAGATACGCTTCACTCCACCGCGGCGAGCCAGACGGCGGATCGCGGGTTTGGTGATTCCCTGGATGTTGTCGCGGAGAACCTTGCGATGACGCTTGGCGCCTCCTTTTCCCAGTCCTTTGCCGCCCTTGCCTCGTCCAGACATTGTAGTAGTTCGAGTGTTCAAAGTTTGAATGATCAGCTTCAGTGAAGCCGCTTTATTTAGATCAACTGGGCGGACGTTTTTGAAAACAGGGGGAGTGGTTTAAATAAATGAGCAAAAAAAGTAATGACGTCACTTTTTTCGGACATCAGCTCAACCGTAACAATGACCGTTTTTAAGATGTTTTACATTATTTATCAACTTAAGGCTCACATTTATTAGTAGAAGTGAAATCATTTAATTCAAATTCATATAAATTATAGATTATACGTCTATAAGAAAATTAACTTCATGGACGTAAAAAGAACAGTTCATTTACTATACGTGCTGTTATAATCCGTTTAAAAATCACAGTATTAGATATTACTCTATTATGAAGGACCATCATGTATCTTGTTTTAATTGAAACCTTAATATATAATGAACCAAAACAAATGGTTTGGTTGTTTAGGCATAAATATTTTCAAAAAAATGTCTCAGCTACGCGTTTTCGAAAATGAGAGTTTAGTTTAATTTATATGTAATTTTATTTGTTGTGACAGGAGAGTACAGTGTAGGGAAGTAACAATATTAAATTATATTCATATTGCACTGTCACACATTCAAATAGCTTCAGAGATAAATGTTTTGTTAAATAAGTTAAAATAAGTCTCATTTCAGGAGATACATACATAAATGAGATCAGATCCTAATAGACCACAGATGTGGCTAAGAACTTTTGTAACTGGCCGTGATCATCGATTTGATTTCCGACATAACGGACAGAACTTCACGTTTGCCGATCAAATATTTCATATGAAACTAACGTCATGTCCTTTAATGTTGACCAAAACGACACATTAATCTGGTAAACGATGTATATTATTATCATGAACAAGATCACATTGCTGAGTAATATTTGGACACAGACTGGGCTCATGAGATGCAGTGAGTGGCTCTGAAAAGAGCCGTTGGGTTGCAGGAGGTTTACTTGGAGCTGGTGTACTTGGTGACGGCTTTGGTGCCTTCAGACACGGCGTGCTTGGCCAGCTCACCGGGCAGCAGCAGACGCACAGCGGTCTGGATCTCCCGGGAAGAGATGGTGGAGCGCTTGTTGTAGTGAGCCAAGCGAGAAGCTTCTCCGGCGATGCGCTCAAAGATGTCGTTGACGAACGAGTTCATGATGCCCATGGCCTTGGAGGAGATGCCGGTGTCGGGGTGGACCTGCTTGAGCACCTTGTACACGTAGATGGCGTAACTCTCCTTCCTGGACTTCCTCCTCTTTTTGCCTCCTTTGACGGCGGTCTTGGTCACGGCTTTCTTGGAGCCCTTCTTGGGCGCAGGCTTGGCTGGTTCAGGCATGATGACGAGGGTCGATACCGGATGAGTGGCTGCGGCTCTGCGGACATTCTTATAGTCGTGCTGCTGCTCTGGCCAGTGAGTCGTTGCCCTATTCTGATTGGCTGCTTTAAAAAATGGCGGGGCTGATTTGCTTCTCAATTGTTTGAGTACATTTTATGTCTTAACGGTTCAAATAGGTTTAAGTAACATTATTTATATTTCACGAGCGTGTATGAAAACGTAAATGATTATTTCTTTATACACATGTATAAACTGATGAATCCAAAGATATGCCAAAAATGTAAAAGTTTTGCGGTTCTTATGAAGATGAGAAACAGCTGCTTATATAGAATCTAGACGTCAATGATCATCTTATTAGGATTTTCTGATAAATATAGCATTAAAATAGATCAAACTATTCACAAACAAATACACTTTAATATTTATCCTGATGTTGTGATAGTTTATGCACTTAGTGTTTTTTAGATTTTAAATATGTTTTAGTTTCATGTTATTTTACCAGTGGGTATATAGCGCAATACATATAATTATATGATTTTAAAATCAAAATAGACGAAAATAGATGCTTATGTCACATGAACTTGAATGATTAGTGTTATTGACAGCATGTGTCATGTTGTATGTTGAGTGACAGTTGCTCTGTAGAGGAGTTGAGTGACAGTTGCTCTGTAGAGGAGTTGAGTGACAGTTGCTCTGTAGAGGAGTTGAGTGACAGTTGCTCTGTAGAGGAGTTGAGTGACAGTTGCTCTGTAGAGCACACATCCAGATTAATCTATTTTTAAAAGATAGTGTAATAATTGTTCTACTTAACTGCCTCAGATTATGCAAATCAATGCATTATAATTGTAATTATTTTTTTGTGGATCGAGTGGTCTGGCAGTAAAGAGAACACATTAGGAAAATAAATAAACCATACAAATAAACACATTTATATTAGTCTTTACTAATGATAGAATTGTGGTTGATATAAGTCATTTTTATTTGTATAGCGCTTTTCCAGGCCAGGGTCACAAAGCGCTAAAACGATCAAAGCAATATTCAATAAAGTATATACTTTAAAAGATAAAACTGATAACAGGAGTTCCAGAAAAACAAAGAAAACGACTTAAGATGTTTCTTGAAGGAGTCAGTAGATCATCAAACACAGAGATGGTTCCAAAGCTTAGGAGCAACAGCCTGGAAGGATTTCTCTCCTCTGGTCCTGAAGTTCAGGAACCATCAGTAGATTCTGATCCACCATACATTTCATCTCACTTAAAAATGTCCTATAATATTGTTGAACCGTGTAAATAAACCACTTCATGAAGAAATGAGAACCATGTTTCGGAGTATTAAACTGTTTTTATTCGTGTCCTAAACACGATACAATGTTGGTCTGGCAGTTAAATCATGGATTTTAGAGGAAAATTAGTCTTTGCCCATGAAGTGGTTAAAGTTCGTTAATGCACTAAATAAAACAAATGTTACGAACAACGACTGACTCTATAGTTGACGTAAATGTAGCATTAAAATAAATCAAACTATTCACAAAACAGTAACATTTTATAATTTTAACTTGATGTTGAGATAGTTTATGCATATATATATATTTTTTTATTATTTTAACATGTTTCAATTTTTTACCTTTATCATGTTTATTTTACCATTTAAATAAATCTCTTGATTTTAACATTGACCAAACTTTCCTACTGTATTTTAATAAACAATTTTGTCTAAAACCTAAACAATATGCATAGGTTTGATTTAACTATATATATATATATATATATATATATATATATACACACAAACATATTTTTGTCACTGTTAAATATGTTCAAATCCACTAATATATATATATATATATATATATATATACACATAATTGATTTAAAGCATGTATTTTTTAATATAAAATGATCACTGTATTCAGATCAATAAAAAGTACGTGAACATGAGTCTAAACTCATGTCACATGTAAGTGAATAATTGTTGTTGACAGTGTCATGTTGAGTGACAGGTGCTCTGTAGAGGAGTTGAGTGACAGGTGCTCTGTAGAGGAGTTGAGTGGCTCTGAAAAGAGCCTTTAATGTCAGCAGAGACTTGAGCGTCTACTTCTTCTTAGGAGCTGCTTTCTTGACCTTGGGTTTAACGACCTTCTTGGCGGGAGATTTCTTGAGCGCTGGCTTCTTCTTCGCCGCCACCTTCTTGGGGCTCTTAGCTACCACCTTCTTTGCGGCCTTCTTGGGACTCTTGGCTGCTGCTTTCTTCGCCGCTGGCTTCTTTGCCGCCTTCTTCGGTGACTTCTTGGCGGCTGCTGTCTTCTTCACGGCGGTCTTGGCCTTCTTGGCCGCTGCTGGTTTCTTAGCGGCTGCTGCGGGTTTCTTGGCTTTAGGTGCAGCTTTCTTGACCTTCGGAGCTTCTTTCTTGCTCAGCTTGAAGGAGCCGGAAGCTCCGCTGCCCTTGGTCTGGACGAGAGTTCCTGCGACGACCAGCTTCTTCACGGCGGTCTTGACGCGGACGTTGTTCTTCTCCACATCGTATCCAGCGGCGGCGAGAGCCTTCTTGATGGCGGCCAGAGAGACTCCGCTGCGCTCCTGGGAGGCGGACACAGCGTTGACGACCAGCTCGCTGACGGGGGGTCCAGACTTGGCGGGCTTGCTCGTCGTCTTCTTCTTCTTGGCGGCTTTGGCCGGAGCGGCGGCGGGAGCTGGAGCGACTTCTGCCATGATCTCAGATTCTCAATCTAACGCGGGTCAGACTAGACTGACATGCGCGGGGAATGGGATGCATTTAAAGTCAGCATGAGAACCGTGGAGAGTGAAGGCGGCTGCAGCTCCAGCGAGCAGCGTCTCACTGCTGCTCTCTTGTGTTTTCTCTTCGACTTTCAAGCTGAAAAACGACAACATGGATCAAATAAATCATTATTTTACTGAACAAGAGTGAAAGCTGACATGTTTATTTACACGTTTAAAACACAAACACTTTAACTAGATTCTCAATATTTGCTGTGAATCGTCATAACTTCACCTCTTTGCTGTCGTCAGCGCTCGTGCTCGCAGATTTCTTCCTCGTTTTTCTCCTATAAAAGTTGTAAAATGAATAAAAACGTCTTCAAACCATGTTTTTAAGGTAGAATCGTCTTCTTGTCTCGCATCTGAATGTCTTTAATGTGACTTTTCTCCACGTATGTGGAAACATTTGACGTTTGATTCAAGTATCAAACACACACTTACAGGCGCCGCTTGATGTCACTGGACTCACTCGCTGCTCGACTACACGACACATGTTTTCTTAATACAAAATAAAACTAAACAATCATGTGTCGAAAATTCCACATAGTTTTATGCTGTTTTTATATTCATACATATATTTTGGACATTTAACAATTTTAACTTCCACTCTGATGCTAATAGTCTGGAAGTTTGATTTTAACAGAAATACTAATGTTTATTTAAAGAAAACTTAATGTGATATTATATCACTGAACACAGGCGAGGTCAAATATATTCCACATAATATAGTTTTTTAATCATCAAGTCTTCTTTGAGGATCTATTGATGGTTCAAAATGTACGTCTGATTTGTCCTATTTCTTATTTTGACTAGATTTATAGAGTTTATTTATAAATCTAGTAACAGCAAGAAAACAAAAAAAGACAAAAAATACTTAGATGTCATCACTGGAAGGACTTGTAGTTTAAACTTCCAATAATTCAACAAGAGTTCAAGAAAGAGTAACTTTTATTTCAAGTGTTGTAAACATAACAAGGAATTGTTTTTCTCAAGATTACAGAATAAAATAATGAAACAAAAAAAGACAAAATAAACAATAGAAAAACACAAACAAGTACCAAGACATTCTACGGTGCCTCAAGTTGTTTTATGCAACTTTTATTTTGATAGTTAAATGATCTCAAAAGCCTTAAACAATTAAGGATCAATAAAGTTTTACCTTTACCTTAAAATGTGATGTCAGATCACTGAACACATGTTATCTTGACGTGTTGATAAGAGTCAATTAAACAAAAAACAAACTATTAAATATGTGATTCTCAGATGAAATGAAAGTTTGATCCAAGATCTATTTCTTTCTTCAGTGCTGACCTTGGTTCACACAAAGAACATGTGTTGAGAATGTTGTATCAGGACACATGTCGGGTGCTTGCCAATGCAGAGCTGCATGAGTTCGACTTTACCGTGAACAAGATTTAAGAAAAGTCCATGTTTGAAGCTCTGTCTTGGATCATTTCACCAACCTATGAAAATATTTAAATATTATATTGTACTGTATACTTGTGTTTTGTGGCGTCTACAAGTTTGATGAAATGTTCATGTTCTGTTTGAATCTACTGCAGGTTTTCAGGAAGAGTTTATGCACAGAGTAGGTGATAGTGAAGGGTCAGCATGAGGTCAATGTCCTGTTGATGTGAGTCAAATGAAATATTTTCACTGCAGAACAAAGATTTAGAAACAGCTTCTTTCCTCTGATCAGACTGAATGATATGACTTGAGCCATGAAATATTTATTCTATTTATAATATATTAGCAGCATTAACTTTGCTATTTATACATTATGTCATTTATTCAGTTTATACTATTTTGTCACTAAGTGAACTTTAACTTAATATATTTACTTACTAACGTGTTTTCTGTGCAATGACAATAAGAGTCTAATTTTACTCCATAATCAACAGATTTAAGGACAAATATTGATTGTGCTTTAATGTTCAGATCCTACGATCTACATGAAGGAAAATATCAAAGATTAATCAAGTTCTGTTTTTAAATGAACTCTGAGTAACGTGTGTTGAACCATGAGCTCGTCATTGCATGTGTGAGGCTCTGAAAAGAGCCGTTGTTGTGACGGAGGTGCTGCTTCAAGCTCTCTCCCCGCGGATGCGTCGAGCCAGCTGGATGTCTTTGGGCATGATGGTGACTCTCTTGGCGTGGATGGCGCACAGGTTGGTGTCCTCGAACAGACCCACCAGGTAGGCCTCGCTGGACTCCTGCAGAGCCATGACGGCGGAGCTCTGGAAGCGCAGGTCGGTCTTGAAGTCCTGAGCGATCTCACGGACCAGACGCTGGAAAGGAAGCTTGCGGATCAGCAGCTCGGTGGACTTCTGGTAGCGACGGATCTCTCTCAGGGCGACGGTGCCGGGCCTGTAACGGTGAGGCTTCTTCACGCCGCCGGTGGCCGGGGCGCTTTTCCGGGCAGCCTTGGTGGCCAGCTGCTTCCTGGGAGCTTTTCCTCCGGTGGACTTACGAGCGGTCTGCTTGGTTCTTGCCATTGTAGTAGAGTTGTGTTCCTCAACAGAGAAGTGTGAGCGAGAGCAGCGTTGGCTCCTCTTTTAAACAGTCAGGAGCTCGCGCGTCACTGAGACGCCTTGTCCTTCTCCCTCGCCTGATTGGTCACTTGTGCACGCCTGCCCCCTACAGGAACATAACGTCGCTACTGATTGGAGGAATATATACAGTAAATACAACATAGAAACAAATATATACAACTGTACATATTTACATTAGTCAAAACACTCAATCAAGCCCAATATATTGGATATACACAAGAATATAAAAAACAGAAGACATTAAGCTCTTAAAAAGTTCAAAGACTGGAATTTCTACATTTTTTTTGTCAAAGCTTTGTAATTGTAAGAAACTAAGTTAGTCATAGTAAAACCACGTTTGAAAAATATAAGTAATTAAAATACATATCATGTGAATGCACTGATATATCAAAGAAACTGTATCTTGTATTCTTGCACAATTGTTTGTGTGTTAATTATTGTTCATTTTAAATAAAGGTTCATGTTACAACCATGTACTTGACACTTGGATCCATTTAGTTTTATTTCAATCAACTTGTGATATTTGTGAATTACGTTCATAATATCGCATGTATTTGTATTCATTCAAACCGAGAACAGAATGTATTTTTTTCTTAATGAAATTGTGGAAAACGATTTAAAAAAACAAAAACATTGGAACAGATACACAAAATTCTACATATTAACTAATTTATTAGTGGAAAAAAAATATCACCAATAAGACATATATTTACACTATTATGTCAAACAAAAAACAAGTGACCACTTCTAAAAGGTTCAAATACTACACTTTCTACTTTTTTTTTGTCAAAGTTTTGTAATTGTAAGGAAGTAAGTTTGTCATCGTAAAAAAAAAGATTTAAGATTTTATAAATAATTCAATGACATTGTGGTGGACGGAATGTGAACATATAAATATACAAACAACAAAAAGGCTGTATTTTATTCTTTTGGGAGTTCTGAATAACTTAGTTACTGTTTTTTAGTGATCGTTTTTTGATACATTTTAAATAAAGGTTTGGGTCAAGTTAGTTAGATCTGATTAGTTTTAGTTTTAATCAACTCCCTGTTCAAGGTTAAGTTGAAATGTGTTTGTGTCGTTAATTAACCAGTTAATGTAATTAAACCGTAATGATTGAATATGGTTCACGATAGTAATGTACATGTATTATTTCAAATTGAGAGCAATTGTTGTGGTCTGTTTGAATAAATAAAATGATCACGTGATGGGTCGTTATTTAACAGACTGATTGTGAAGCTCAACAAACCAATATTCCCAGAATCATTGAACTGAAAATGATATTATATGAACGTTGTATAAAACTGGTAAATCATTTTAGTGTTTGTTCATTCAATCACACAATGGAATGAGATCGATAGAAACGAGGAAAGATGGATTGATCTCTTTAAAGGGAGTGAGTGGCTCTTAAAAGAGCCTTTGTGTCATTAGGTTGTCGCTGATGTTTAACCTCCAAAGCCGTACAGAGTGCGACCTTGTCTCTTCAGAGCGTAGACCACATCCATGGCGGTCACGGTCTTCCTCTTAGCGTGCTCGGTGTAGGTGACGGCGTCACGGATGACATTCTCCAGGAACACCTTCAACACACCACGAGTCTCCTCGTAGATCAGGCCGGAGATACGCTTCACTCCACCGCGGCGAGCCAGACGGCGGATCGCGGGTTTGGTGATTCCCTGGATGTTGTCGCGGAGAACCTTGCGATGACGCTTGGCGCCTCCTTTTCCCAGTCCTTTGCCGCCCTTGCCTCGTCCAGACATCCTAGTAGTTCGAGTGTTCAAAGTTTGAATGATCAACGTCAGTGAAGCCGCTTTATTTATATCAACTGGGCGGACGTTATCGACAACAGGGGGAGTGGTTTAAATAAATGAGCAAAAAAAGTAATGACGTCACTTGTTTCGGACATCAGCTCAACCGTAACAATGACCGTTTTTAAGATGTTTTACATTATTTATCAACTTAAGGCTCACATTTATTAGTAGAAGTAAAATCATTTAATTCACATTCATATAAATAATAGATTATACGTCTATAAGAAAATTAACCTCATGAACGTAAAAATAACAGTTCATTTACTATACGTGCTGTTATAATCCGTTTAAAAATTACATTAGATATTAACCTATTATGAATGACCATCATGCATCTTGTTTTAATTGAAACCTTAATAAATAATGAACCAAAATAAATGGTTTGGTTGTTTAGGCATAAATAAAGATTTTCAAATAAATGTCTCTGCTACTACGTGTTATCAAAAATGAGAACTTAGTTGAATTAATATCTAATTTTGTTTGTTGAGAGTAAAGTGTAGGTAAGTAACTATATTAAATTCTATTCATATTGCACTTTGTCACACGCTCAGAGCTTCAACAGAGAGAAACTTGTTTGTTAAATAAGTTAAAATAAGTGTCATTTCAGGAGATGCATAAATACGACCTTATCAGATCCTAACAGACCAAGCGATGTGGCTAAAGAGACTTGAAACTGGCCGTGATTATTGATTTAATTTGGGACATAACGGACGAGGACTTGACTTTGCGGATCAACTATTTAATTTGAAGTTAACTTAATGTCGTTTAATGTTGACCAAAACGACACATTAATCTGGTAAAATGTGTATATTATTGATCATCATGAACAAGATCACATGGTTGAGTAATATTTGGACACAGACGGGGCTCATGAGATGCAGTGAGTGGCTCTGAAAAGAGCCGTTGGGTTGCAGGAGGTTTACTTGGAGCTGGTGTACTTGGTGACGGCTTTGGTGCCTTCAGACACGGCGTGCTTGGCCAGCTCACCGGGCAGCAGCAGACGCACAGCGGTCTGGATCTCCCGGGAAGAGATGGTGGAGCGCTTGTTGTAGTGAGCCAAGCGAGAAGCTTCTCCGGCGATGCGCTCAAAGATGTCGTTGACGAACGAGTTCATGATGCCCATGGCCTTGGAGGAGATGCCGGTGTCGGGGTGGACCTGCTTGAGCACCTTGTACACGTAGATGGCGTAACTCTCCTTCCTGGACTTCCTCCTCTTTTTGCCTCCTTTGACGGCGGTCTTGGTCACGGCTTTCTTGGAGCCCTTCTTGGGCGCAGGCTTGGCTGGTTCAGGCATGATGACGAGAGTCGATACCGGATGAGTGGCTGCGGCTCTGCGGACATTCTTATAGTCGTGCTGCTGCTCTGGCCAGTGAGTCGTTGCCCTATTCTGATTGGCTGCTTTAAAAAATGGCGGGTTGATTTGCTTCTCAATTGTTTGAGTATATTTGATGTCTTAACGGTTCAATTACGTTGGATTTAAGTAACATTATTTATATTTCACGAGCGTGTATGAACACAAATTATTTATATTTCACGAGCGTGTATGAAAACATAAATGATACGTTGTCTCGCTATTATCACTGGATCTGCTTATATATGGAAATAAACACATCCAGATTAGATTAATCTATATCGCGTAATAATTGTTCTCCTTAACTGCCTCAGATTATGCAAATCAACGCATTATAATTGTATATTATTTGTGTATCGAGTGGTTTTAGGTAGAACTTTATTGATCCCTCAGGAGGTCTCCTTCCTCCTTGTTTTTTTCTAATTATCCACAGCAAATACAGCAATTTTTCATAAAAAAAAAACAAAACAAGAACAAAGAGAAATAAAGAGTACAAGATGCAAGATACAATCTAAGTCTAAAGATAAAGAACATATAAAGAAAAACAACAAAGACAAAGGATACAAAGATTAACATAGAACAGAACATGATACTTTTACAGTTTGTGGCCCGGCAGTAAAGAGGACACATTAGGAATAAATAAACGATACATATAAAAATGTATATTAATGTTTACTAATGAATGATTCGTGGTTGATATAACGAGGTCCGCCATATAGTTCATCTCATTTAAAATGTCCTACAAAACTCGTTTTGAACAGTAAATAAAACCCTCCATAAAGAAATGAGAACCGTATTTGAGAATCATAATGAATTGATGAAACCGAGATTTTATTCGTGTCCTAAACACGATACAATGTTGGTCTGGCAGTTAAATCATGGATATTAGAGGAATATTTGTCTTTGCCCTTGAAGTGGTTAAAGTTCTTTAATGCACTAAATAAAACAAAAGTTACGAACAACGACTGACTCTATAGTTGACGTGTGTGGCTCTGAAAAGAACCGTTGAGTTTCAAGGATGTTGTTGCACTTATTTCTTGGCCGCCTTCTCGGTCTTCTTGGGCAGCAGGACTGCCTGGATGTTGGGCAACACTCCACCCTGAGCGATGGTCACTCCTCCGAGCAGCTTGTTGAGCTCCTCGTCGTTGCGGACAGCCAGCTGCAGGTGACGCGGGATGATTCTGGTCTTCTTGTTGTCGCGGGCGGCGTTTCCAGCCAACTCCAGGATCTCAGCGGTCAGATACTCCAGCACAGCTGCCAGGTAGACGGGAGCACCAGCGCCGACACGCTGAGCGTAGTTTCCCTTCCTCAGCAGTCTGTGGACACGACCGACTGGGAACTGGAGTCCAGCTCTGGAAGAACGGGACTTGGCCTTAGCGCGGGACTTGCCGCCGGTTTTGCCTCTGCCGCTCATGGTTGATACTGACGAAGAAAGTTCGATATCTGCGTGTTAAAGGCGGACATTCTCTTTATATATCCGTGAGAAGAGGGCGGTTCTATCTCACTCGCTCTTAAACCTTTCCTCCAATGAAAGGCTGAGTTTGTGGAGGGGTCGCTTAGGGGGGCGTGGTCACACATTTAGTGGTGAAGGTTATTAAGGTAAGGTAAGGTAAAACTTTGAAGATGAGAAACAATTTTGCGAGCATCAGCTGCTTATATAGAATCTAGACGTTAATGATCATGTAATGAGGATATTCTCATAAATGTAACATTAAAATGGATCAAACTATTCACAAATAACCTGTCGTATTTTTTATTTGATGTTGTGGCAGTTTATGTACATAGTGTTTTTTTTTATTTTTTTTTAATGTTTTTAATAGGTTTCAGTTACACTATTGTCATGTTTATTTTACCACAGAATATAACTGAAGTTAAAATTGACTAAACAATCCTACTTTCCTACAAAAATAACCTTCATTCGTTTGTCATCAGTAAAAATAAATATTTTTAGTATACAGAATAGATTGGAATAAAAAACGTTAATGGTTAATGTTTTCATCTTGTAGGCAAATTATAAAACTGCGTATCCAATCATTTTTTTCTATCTATTATATTCCTCATCCTGACAATCGTCTGATTTGAAGCAGTCCCTTGCAATATAAATGTTATATATAAACAGTAGGTGGCACTGTTACCTAATTTTAGTGAAAGCAGTTACACTCCTTCACTATGTTGCATTTGCGTCAGATTCTCTGAATCACTCGCAACTTAAATTAAATGCATTGTTAATCAAATATATCTAATGCAAGTTGTGTATCGTAAAATAGAGTAAACACAAGTACAAAATATTGTTAAGCGTTTCTGTTCATAACAAACCAGACCAAACACTGACTTTCTGTTTCCATTTTCATCTTCCAACTGTCGTGCCTTTTTATCGAGACTCTTCTGCTTTCTGAAATACATTTATTGGAGTTTTTTGTGGTTGTTATGAGGCATGGGTCAAAACTATATAATAACTATAAAACTGTATAAATGTTTTATTTAATATCTAACAATTGTATTACAAGATCTTTAGGCATGTTTTATATTTATTTTCAATGTTAAAATATATCACAAATGGATTTGTTTCCCTCTGGAGTATTTAAAGAAAATAACAAAGCTGAAATAATATAGAACACTAAAGGTCATTTTTTATTTATTCATTATTTAAAGTTTTTGTTCCCTTCTTCTTTTTTCTGCTCAACAGTCCCTGAAAGCATTCACAGTATATAATGTGGCCCCTTAGGGAATTTAAGACCTGGTTCATGTTGCTTCTGATTGTATCATGTTGCGTGGTGGAGAAAAAGAAAGAGACCTTGACCTTCTTATCTGTTCTTCTTCTCTTTCGCTTTAGTTCTGGGAATGTTTTGTGTTCGGCTGCCATTTGTTAATGTGAAGGTCATAAATGCTGCACAAAAACATGCCTGTATTACCAGACTAACTTTATCTACAACACCCTCGACATTGTACCATTATTTATTTGTTTAGCATGAATCAGCAACAGGACAATTCAAAGTGATGAAATACAATGAAAACCTTTGAAATAAAGTCATTATGGTAAGGAAAAACTAAATAAACCCCCCGCAAGGTTAATTACTAGAAGTACTAAAGTATTACAAATACATATGATATCACAGGAACTTTTTCAAGTAATAAATGTCAATAAATGTCAAACGTTGCTTCAAGTGGTATCAGCTTTTAAATTCAATTAGAAAAACAAAATGAAGATGATATTTCTTTGGTCTTTGGAGCAGTGCTTATTTCTCTTCATCGCTTCTTGTTTTAGGTTTCATCCATCTATTGCTGCAGTAGCTGCACCACTAGATAAGAATAAGTCACTTCCAATTCCAATTTCTTCTAGTGTTGCAGCTACTCCAGCACCTGGGATTGGAGCCGCAGTTGTTAAAACTGCTGCCTTCACTAATTCAATCCCTCCTTTTTCGACACATTCTCCGACTTTCCCCCACAACTCCTGTGATTTCAACTTCTTCTGGGCCTCTTCATATTTGGTGCTGTTGTAAGGACCCCCGTTTCTCTCCACTATCTGATCAATCTTTTCAGTCAGATCATTCATCTGAGTACGATTCCGCATGTTTTTGTTGTCAAACACTGTAGATCCAGCTTTACAATTGTTGACGACCTCCTGCAGGTCTTTATTTTTGCCGATGTAGGTTTCCATCGAGCCTTCAACACTATCTCCACAGCAAGAGTGTATTGGCCGGCGTCTGCTCCAAAGTTTTTCTTGATCCAGCTGAAAACCTCCTTCTCCTCTTCAGTGAATCGTATGGCGGTACTGAGCACGAGGACATCATGATGCAGGCCTCGATTTCTTTATCCAAGTCCTGTTGGTTCATGGAGGTGTCAAACATGCCCGGGGTGTCAATGACACTGATGCTCCTGTTGTCATTATGGAAGAACTCTTTTCTGCTTTTTGTCGTCACAGAAGATGGACTTTTCTCAGCAAGGAAACTATCTTTTCCAATGATGGTGTTTCCTGTTGCATTCTTTCCTGAACCAGACTTCCCCAGCAGGACTATCCTGAGATCTCTGCGGAATTCCAAAGCTGTACACAAAAGATACGGTTGTTTTTTTATTATCAGCAAACAAGAAAAACAAAACGACAGGGTGACTTACGTTCTGCTCGATCCATCTTCGAGCATTATAGGAATGAGGCAATAGAAATAAAACGTAACGTAAAGTAAAAAAAACTTTCCAGGAAAACGAAACTTGAAAATATTTCAGGACCGGGAATTGGTGTGTTTTGCCGCCATCTCATGGTTTAGGAGGGGAACTACACCACATATTTTGTCAACTAGACGATCGTTAAAAATACAATGCTGTGTCTCAAATCGCATACTAGCGTACTCAAAGTTAGTATTTTTAGTGCGCAAGTGCGTCTCAATTCTTAGTATGCGAAATTTGGTGCGCCATGCACACTAAATTGGCGTACTAAAACGCCCACAAAACTGAGTATGGTTCGATGGACACTAACCACCCTAAACGGCCGCCAACTTAATGACGTTTAAACTGAAGTTACGTCATATATAAATGCATATATATATATACTTACAGGTGCATTTTCAGCAGCAGTAGGAGGATGAGTCTTCGCTGCTGATACCAGCTTAAATATCTCGCGAATATTTAGATTCTCATATTTTTTCTTTATTTCTTTTTCCAAACTTGCAAAACGTGCTGCCAGCAGGTGGCGATAGCGTTCAAACAGCTGGTTGCAACCATCGTTAAATAGTAGGAGAAGAAGAAGCTGTCGCGTCATTTCCTGTTAGTGTGTAGCAACAGTGTTTGACTTGAGACATACTATCTGTTGAGAATTTGCATACTAGTTAGTATGTACACTATCCTGATGCATACTAGCTTCTAGTATACTATGAGAAGTATGCGATTTGACACAGCAAAGGTGAATACAAAACTTGAACTCTGTGTTCCTTCGCCTGCAAGGTGTGAGGAATTCTTTCCAGACGGGAAATAAGTGAAAACTGAATCATGACTTGTCGCTATAGATATCACATTCAATTCAATGTCAAAACATTTTAAAGACAATATATCAGTAGAAAAAAATCGCAGAGCTAAAAGTAACGTAAGAATAGTGAAAGCTAAGGTGAAAGACGTGTCAATAAACAAGTGTAACACAAATAAAAAACAACCATCACGCAAGAGTCTTCTACAGTTGGAATCGTCTACAACAAAGTGTCATTGTGTTATCATTTTTGGCATATCAATCTGTGTGTGTAAGTGTTTGTGTGTGTTTAGTATGCAGTTTTGCACGCTGCTGCCCGCCTACACAACAGCGTATGAGCTCACGACAACAAGCAGTCCTGTGATAGAGCTGCATACAACACAGACACACAACATCCATGGACGCGAGTGCTTTCTGGTGAGTGATACATATTTGTATATAAAACCAAATTATGAAACACAAAATGTGCATGTAAGGTTTATAATTAACTTTATTTGTGATTTATTTGTTTGATGACAAAGTAACTGCATTTCATCTACAGTATGTTCAAGAGACATTGTGATGAGGAGTAATATTTGAGGAAGTTGTATTGATTACGTTGTACATTTTAGAAATATTGAATCTTAAACAGATTTTAAGTATATATATTTTTTAAATTTAAGGATAAGGAAGTATTTAAGTATATTTTCAACATCAGGATCAATTTATTTAATTGTTCTGACGATCTTTGAAGCTTTTTAGTAAGTTTATTAAAGTAGAGCAGAAATGAAGTTATACGAATCTACCAATGAAACAAAATTGAACATGATTGACTTAAACAAACAAAAAGCTTATGCATATATACCAATAAACATGTATAAATAATATTATTATTACTGTAATTCATAATAATAATAATAGTAATAATAATTATGTTGACGTGCGATGACGTGTAGATCCAGTAGAGTAAGTGGGCTCGGAATTTGAGGTCTGCACTGTGAAACAGCGGCATCTAGTGGTGATTTTCTATCTCTATTATAAATAAATCAAATATACGTATTTGGGCCAAACATGTACTTGTTAATATCTTAATTGGTTACATTTTCAGTTTCCCTTTAGTCAACCAAATTTTCAATAAAGTTTAAGATGCTGTATTCAAATTACTTTTCAGTCGATGAAACACCAATAGTTTCCCAATTTAGTTTTGAATAAAACAAGTGCTGTTTGGAGAGATTAACTAATGAACTGAAATGAATGGATTAGATGACTATATTTTTTAAAACCTTAAAATATCTGAGAAAAGTTTTTATTTCATTTACATGTATTATTGTGGCACATTGAATTAGCCATATGTAACGTAAATCAACTGTAATTGACCCATCTCTTGTGCAGTGACCGCAGAAGTTGATCATCTGAAGCTTCACTCCACGCCTCATACTCAACCGTCCACTCAGAGTTGAAAACCTCCAGGGGAACGTCCTCCATGGCTTCCACGGGTCTCCAGATGATGGGCTTGGTGCTGGCCGTGCTCGGTTGGGTGTGCGGGGCGCTGGTGTGTGCGGCCCCTCTTTGGCGAGTGTCTGCGTTCGTCGGCGGCGAGCTGGTGATCGCTCAGGTTCTGTGGGAAGGACTTTGGATGAACTGCTTGTCTCAGACCACCGGCCACATCCAGTGCAAGAGCTACGACTCTACCCTGGCTCTGTCCACTTACGCCCAGGCCTCCCGCTGTCTAACCGTCCTCGCCCTGATGCTCTGTCTCCTGGCTCTCCTCTTTGGCGTGCTGGGGGCCAAATGCACCCACTGCATGGGGGCCGCTAAGCAGGCCATGAAGGCTCAGCTGGCCCGAATATCAGCGATTCTCTACATGGTGGCTGGATTTACCTACATGATACCGATCAGTTGGACCGCCTACGCCATCGTCAGGGACTTTTATGACCCGAACGTGGCCGCGCCGCTCAAGAGAGAGTTGGGCCCGGCCTTGTACCTGGGCTGGGCAGCCAGCGTGCTTCTCCTCCTAGGTGGCGCTCTTCTGTTTATAGGCTCCACACCAGCAGGGGGCAAAGCTCTCCCCGGATTTAGCAGAGTTGTCAAAGACAACCCAGGCTCAGCAGCAGCAACAGGAGACGTGAAGCCATCTGAGAAATCATTTGTGTAGTTTCCTTATGTTTGGTTTCCTCAAGACTGACATAAAATTATTGTTTTTCAATTAATAGATTCATCTTAATGCATGTTTTTCCACATATAACTGGTTCACGATGAGAAGGAATATGAGCACAAAACCTGCTGACACAAACAAAAACATCTTAAAAGTATAAGAATCGGTAGAAAAAGAGTTAAACAAAACAAGTATTTTGTCCAGTTGTTCAAGGAAATAGGTGGAACCAGCGAGACATTTTGAGACACGCATTCCCTTCAAAATAATTACATTATAATTAGTTAACTGATGTTTTATTTTTATTGTGATAGGTGGCATTTTTATAGAGAAGATCAATTGATATTTATTGTCCATTTAAGATATAAATTATACATTTATTGCAAACGGTGGAAATTAGAAAGCATAGGTTTATTTTTCAATTGGGAATTTCCAAAAAATTACAATTCAAATGAATAAACAGATTTCAATTTTTCATAGAGCAGATCAAGCAATATGCCTCCAATTGATATTAGAATTCAAAAAGTATTTCCAAAAAACAAGTATTGGAAATATAATATAATTTGATATTGGAAATTATAAGATTGTTTTTTCATTGTATATACAAAGATAAATTGTCCGGGTTGTTACATTTCAGATCAGAACGACTGCAACTAGCATTGTTGTCGACTAGCTTAGTAACCAACAAGTAAAACATGTTAAAAAACACAACCTTCTGAAAAAAAAAAGTTTGTCCCTTTATGTTACAGTTGATATATATCATAACATCATTGATTTATAAAACAGTCTTTTGTTGAATAACAATGATGGACTGATAATTTCCTATAGTTGTGGGTGTTGACATGGATTGTGGGGGGAATAATCTCTGTTTACATGTTTATTAATGCGTGTCATTTACTTCTGGCAAATTCCATTGTGTGTGTGTGTGCGTGTGTGTGTATATAGGAGGTCTGTGTACTGAAGGACACAATGTGGTGACCGCCAATATGTGTTCTTGTGGATTATTTATTTATTCATCAACTCATTAACACGTGTGTGATTAATTTATTAAGCTCGACTTAATAACATTTGTAAATAAGAAGCTTCAGTTGTATATTCTCCCTTTGCTGTGTTGTTTCAACATGTTTTTTTTTTTCTAAAAAGTTAATATTTATTTAATAAAGTTCTTCTGACATTTATTAATGGTTTATCATCCATTATTGTTTGTTTTTCTTAATATAATCCAAGTTACTTTTCACATTTCGTTGACCTGTGTTACCATGGACCTTTAGACATAACTGGAATATTTTATGATCTACTTTTGTTTATTTATTTGTAACTGTTTTGCAGTTATTTCTATAATTTTTTTTAACCCTGGAAAACAATGATTGTGTTGTTATATGTGTTTGTCTGTGTCCTTTTTCAAGTTTGAAAAACAATAAACATAGTATTAAGTTATTAAACTAACAATCTCTAGTAAAATTGTGAAATAAATACATTAAAACAATGTAATTAATAATGTAAACCTTCAGTGCGATAGGCAGAAAGGCGCTTTTAAATTAAAATGTATTATTTTTATTATTTAAGTTTAAGTCTCCAACAGAGGGCGATCGCAACAGCTTAACAAAAAAAAGTTTGAATACAAATAAACGTGTAAATAACAATAAAACAACCGCACTCGCTGCAGAAGTATATTAATGTGTTTTTTCTTTGAACGAATAATGGTTAAAATTGCTAAACTAAAAATAATAATCATGTAATGGACCAAGATTCCCAACATACATTTGTTTATATTTTACTTATAAAACCTAGGAATATATAAAATAGTAAATAGTAACACATATACTCGTTTTCGAACTTTGAATTAAAATTATTGTTTAAAAAAAGGTACTTAAGACACATCGGTGTTACAGTTAGAAATGTCCGGGTCTTCTTAAAGACACAGCGCGCTCTTCCGGTCTGCCCAGCCTTACGGATGCGTGGAAATAATCTCGTGTCTCTTTAAGTGCAACGTGCGGGGATTCCAGTGGAGGACGTGCAGTGTCCGTGGGGTCGCGGTTAGCCTGCTTTCTGTAGCCCCGAGACGACCTTTGGATCTGGGGCAGGACGGGCAGCTCCTCCGTGCACGCCGACAATTGGCTGATCTAGTTTCTGTTGACGGAGACGCGCGTTCACGTGAGCACGCACACATGATATGGCGAGGAGGGGTGTCGCGCGCACAGCAGCTGGAGCACAAAGTCCCAGGTCCGGATCCAGAGTTGCCCACTAGCCAGGCGAGTTCAGTTCAGTGCAGGGAGGAAGGAGCCGCTGGAAAGGAGCCATGACTGAGAAACGGATGTCGCGCTGGTACTTCGGGGGTCTGGCGTCGTGCGGAGCCGCTTGCTGCACTCATCCTCTGGACCTGGTGAAGGTGAGCCGGGCCTGTGCAGCTGCAGACGCTCTTCTGGCTCTGAGTCCGTGTGCAACTGTAGTTTCTGCGACACACTTGTGTGAACATGTGTGAACATGTGTGAACATGTGTGAACATGTGTGAACATGTGTGCACAACCATATCTCACAATTACTCTCTTAGAAGTTTCTCTCTTCACGATCAATATCCACAAATATGTGGAAGTATATCGATGCCATCGAAGGTCGAAGAGTTGATTTTAATATTTTTAATATTGAATTTAAGAGGCTACTAAAGAAAATGTAATTAGATTGTTTTACTTCAAGTGTCCAACTCGGTGTAGAAAATATATAATTTAAAAAATATTTATTGAAAAAATATGAATCTAACATGTTTCATATTGAATTTAAGAGGCTACTAAAGAAAATGTATTTAGATGGTTTTGCTTCAAGTGTCAAACTCACTGTATAGATATATAATTAAAAAAAATATTTATGGAAAGAATATGAATTTAACATGTTTAATATTGAATTTAAGAGGCTACTAAAGAAAATGTATTTACATTGTTTTGCTTAGATTTGTTTGGATTGTTTTGCTTCAAGTGTCCAACTCGGTGTAGAAAATATATAATTTAAAAAATGTTTATTTAAAAAATAATGATAATTTCTGCAACAACCTCCTCTTCATCCAGGGTCTCCTTTCAATATACACTATTAAATTAATAAGTAAAAAGGAAATAAACAGATAATATTGAAATCATTGAATTCAATTGTAAAAAGTAGTCAATAAAAATGTCAACAATTTAAATTCAACCATTCCGATGTCGCTGATATACTTCCATAAAAATGATTCTTCTTAAAGTGGGATTTGTAAAATCCCTAAACCTGTTCCTGAGTCTACCTGGACTGGTCTGGTAAATATTTAATTGGTGACATCTCAATGACGTCCAACGACATAAGCTGTTGGTTACATTTATCTTTCCTGCTCTACGGTGGTTTCGATGCACTAATGTGTGTCATTGAAGTACAATCGACTCTTAAATGAACAGATTTCAACATTCGGTTTATTCAAAAACTACATGTAGGACAGAGAACTGCAGCTTTACACTCATGTGTCATTATTGAAGGGATTTGTGTGTTTTAAAGAAAAGGTGGAAAATGAGACTTTCATGAACGTAATGATGTGCAGCTGTGGTTGTGAGTTCACTGAGAGGGAGTGAGACTAAATTTACGTTATATTTTTGATCTAAAAAGCTTGTTTGTCAGTGTCGCTCAGAACCATAACATACAGAATAAAGAAATACAAAGATTTAAAGTAGTACATTCTGGGTTTGATTTATAAATCCTTTGTTTTAGAGTCATTTTAATTGAATAAAGTATAAACACTAAATTGTATATATACACATGTATTTCATTTACAAACTTATTATGATGTTTATTTACTTCCAGATGTTGAAAATGTAATTTATCTTTCAGAAAATGGACAAAAATATTTGTTTGTCTAAAGCACATCTGTTTAACATTAGTCCAGCCCTAAAACCTGAATAAACGCATGCTTTACAAATGAACTTGCAGGACGGTCGCATGACTGAACGTCCCTCACAGTTTAATCTAAAGTTAATCAAAAATTTGACAGGATAATGAAACGGTCAATTTACTGATCTAAAACCTGAGTCTCTTCAGACGTGGTGTGTGTCCATGTGTTTGTCATTTTTTTGTCGTCACTTCAGTCCGTTTCCTGATTCTATCAGTGCCAGAACCACATGACCCGAATCATGACAGCTGGCAATCAGGAAGTCATGTGGACTGTTAAGAAGTAGTCAGCACATGCTTTACTTTTGCTTTAGGAGAACATTTTTGTAAAAAAAAACAACTAAAAAACTGGATTTTATAGCGAATAAATAATTCAGATTTCATGCCAAATGAGTTGTAGTATAATTTGATAAATACTAGAGATCTGAAGCATGAAGTCCCTTTTTAAAATGCAGTTTTTCACAATGAATACTTTGTTCATATCATGAGACCAGCAAGACATTGTTGCATGGAATAATACACAATAGTGGTGTGTATCGGAAAGAAACTGGCGATACGAACAAGGGCAACGATGCAGTGTATTGCGGTACAGTTGGAACAACGATATATCGGGTTCTGTTACATGTTTAACTTCAACTTACTGGATTCAAACAGATGAATTTATATTTGTATTTCAAAAGAGTAAATATTTGCGTGGTAATTGTTCATTAAAAAAAATTGATATGGTGCTGTTGAATATTGTTACGGTATCATGAAAAAATTTTGCAATACTGAAGTGTAGCGATATTTTTTTTTTACACCTAATGTTAGGGCTGGGTGTAGGACTTTTGAGGCACCGGCCGAAATGTTTGGGTAATGCAGAGTATTAACAATAAAACAATCCTTATCTTTTCGGTGACAAGTTTTGGTGCCGACACGTGATGTTTTTTATCGAGCGATACGCAGCCTTCTCTAAAGTGTATACTTACTATTGTTTCTTCTAGAATTGTGCAGATTGCTTTGACTTCCTCTCACCAAATAGTAAATGATCTTTTATCAGTTATTTGCTTCAATATACTTCCAATGTTGGTTAAACATTCCCACCGTCTGATAGATGATTAACATTAAGAAACGACTTCCATCAGTTTCTGAGACCTGGAATCTGAGAGTCTTTTAAATTAAACACCTCAACGGTGAGAATAGTTTTGAAAACGTAAGTGTTTAAAACAAATTCATCATTAATGGACTTGAAAGTCTAAGCCCTCAAAATTAAATTGTAAACGAATGTTTGTCTATACCTAAACAATATTTATATCATTTTTGTCTTTAACTAAAATTCTTATTTTGCCTACATTCTTAAGTAAAATGTTGAATAGGTTTTGGATTGGGAGTATAGATAGAACTTTATTCTATCTATTGGGAGTATAGATAGAGCTTTATTCTATCTATTGGGAGTATAGATAGAACTTTATTCTATCTATTGGGAGTATAGATAGAACTTTATTCTATCTATTGGGAGTATAGACAGAACTTCATTCTATCTATTGGAAGTTTAGATAGAATAAAGTTCTATCTATTGGGAGTATAGATAGAACTTTATTCTATCTATTGGGAGTATAGATGGAACTTTATTCTATCTATTGGGAGTATAGATAGAGCTTTATTCTATCTATTGGGAGTATAGATGGAACTTTATTCTATCTATTGGGAGTATAGATAGAACTTCATTCGATCTATTGGAAGTTTAGATAGAATAAAGTTCTATCTATTGGGAGTATAGATAGTACTTTATTGTATCTATTGGGAGTATAGATAGAGCTTTATTCTATCTATTGGGAGTATAGATGGAACTTTATTCTATCTATTGGGAGTATAGATAGAACTTCATTCTATCTATTGGAAGTTTAGATAGAATAAAGTTCTATCTATTGGGAGTATAGATAGAACTTTATTCTATCTATAGGGAGTTTAGATAGAATAAAGTTCTATCTATTGGGAGTATAGATGGAACTTTATTCTATCTATTGGGAGTATAGATAGAGCTTTATTCTATCTATTGGGAGTATAGATATAACTTTATTCTATCTATAGGGAGTTTAGATAGAATAAAGTTCTATCTATTGGGAGTATAGATGGAACTTTATTCTATCTATTGGGAGTATAGATGGAGCTTTATTCTATCTATTGGGAGTATGCCGGGAGAGTCAGTGTTTGAACTATATATATATATATATATATATATATATATATATATATATGTGGCTCGTCAAACTGTCACTCTTTGTCAAAATACTTTCCTATAAAGGTCAATCAATGACATAACTCTGGAAAGTCGTGTTTCTGTGAGTGTTTTACACCTCAATATGGAATAAATCATTATCCCATTGTCTCTGGTCAGAGTGTAAAGTTTATTTAATAACTGTCGGGCAGTGATTCAGCACTTTTTAAGGAGTCGTTTGACGCCAGAACAAAAGTAATGGTTGCAGCAGGACTGCCTTGTGTCCTTCCAGCTGAACAGTTGAGCTGTATAAATACCAGTGAGTGTTGACGTGTTGGGACTAACTGCTGTTGTGCGTAGAACTTATTGCCAAACAGTTGCTTATCTCCCATCCCCCGGTGAGAAAATCCCAAACTTAAACAGAGTTGATCTCTAGAACTTTTATTGGTCTTTGACAGACAAAGTAAACTTACAATGAGTTATTAGTTAGTTAACAGAAGGTTATCCAAATACTATACGTTTTTCCCACTATATCCTACTAAATATAACAAACATTCTTTTTTATATATATATATATATATATATATTTAAATGTTGTGTATTTCTGACCTGTGTGGCAACATTGATTGTTATAAGCTTACATTTGCACGCAGCATAAATTAGCGTTTCTTTCTTAGCATGTAGTTGAGTTTCAATACAATTTTTTTTAATATAAAATAAAAGCGATTCTTCTGTAAAACATTGCTCTAAACAAGTTTTCTTAGTAACACACTTTCTGCATTGTCGAGGTTAATTTGGGATATTTATTTATATGTATATATAAATGGGAAGCATTTAAAAGGAGGTCAAAGGTCACATTAAATGAATCTCTGACCACTGTGTCAAGGCTCACACATGCATGAAGGTAAATATGTTGCAACCATTCTACACATGTGCACATGCGTCGGTCCCTGAGTTACATCAAGAGTCTGAGAGAGACTTTTTTTCCATCATCAACTTTCATTCTGACACGGAAGCTTCCTTTGATGACAGACTTTTATTTTGAAATCGGGAGAGCAGAAAATTGAGCAACTTAAATATTTATTTTAAATGTATTATTTTTGTAGAATTTTCTGTCAAAAGAAAAAAAGAAAAAATATATAAATGCAACAAAACAAAAGTATTTTCAGGTCTGGGTCACAAAGAACGACAAACAAATGACCAGGAATGGAAATAAAGTAAAGCAATGAGTAAAAATAAAAGTTAAATAATCAACTGTTTTGAATTGTGACGCAGGAATATTAAATGATGATACATAATTACGTAATAAAAATGAGTTGTCGGACTTAATTAGTACTCATTCTGGTAGTTATTCTGGTATATTTTTTTCCTCACTTGTGCAATATATGTTTTTATTTATACTTTTTAAATAATCTCTGTGATGTTACCCACTTTTAGAAGAATAAAGATAATCTTGTAGAAAATATTTCATGTCTAAAATGTCAATCGATCACAGTCTATACCAGGAAATTAAAAAAAATTACCAAATTAAAAACACAGCAGAATATCGCACTCATCCTAATCATTAAGAAAATAACCCTGGAAATACTTTTCCTACTTTTCATGAACGTCTTTGAATGTTTATTAACCGACAGATTTGTGACTTCAGGTCCACCTGCAGACGCAGCAGGAGGTGAAGATGAGGATGGTGGGCATGGCTGTCCACGTGGTGAAGAGTGACGGAGTTCTGGCTCTTTACAATGGACTGTCGGCTTCTCTGTGTCGACAGGTAGACACGTTTGAGTGTGGATCGTCTTTTCAAGACACAACCTCGTCTGAAAGCGTCTTCTAAACGATCGCTCTTTCATCATTTCTTCCAGATGTCTTATTCCCTGACCAGGTTTGCCATCTATGAGACGGTGAGGGACATGATGGGAAGCGCGAATCAGGGTCCGATGCCGTTTTACCAGAAGGTCTTGCTCGGCACACTCGGAGGTGAGTGGAAGAAAAATTGGATAATTCTACATTTTTCGGCAACAAGATTCAGGTTCAGTTAATGATGGAGAAAAACCGTTGCTGTGTCTCAAATCGCATACTACTCTTTGTATACTAGAAGTTAGTATGCATCAGTATAGTGTACATACTAACTAGTACGCAAATTCTCCACAGATAGTATGTCTCAAATGAAACTCTGCTGCTACACACTAACCGGAAATCACATGACAGCTTCTTCTTCTACTACTATTTAACAATGGTTTAAACCAGCTGTTTGAACGCTATCGCCACCTGCTGGCAGCACGTTTTGCAACTTTGGAAAAAGAAATAAAGAAAAAATATGAGCATCGAATATTTGCGAGATATTTAAGCTTGTATCAGCACCGAAGAAGTGTCATCCTTCTAATGCTGCTGAAAATACACCTGTAAGTATATGAATATATATGAATATATATATATGATGTAACTTCCATTTACAACGTTATTAAGATGGTGGCTGTTTAGGGTGGTTAGTGTCCATCGAACCATGCTCAGCTTTGTTGGCTAAATTTCGCATACTAAGAATTGAGACGCACTAACGCACTAAAAATACTAACTTTGAGTACGCAAGTATGCGATTTGAGACACAGCACGTGTCTTTTCTCGATCCTGATCTTTGGCAGATTTCAAATATCAAAGTGTTTTATTAATCATAGAGCATAAGAAAGCATTAGAGCCAAAGAATCTTGGATTCCGAGTTCGACTCAAACGGAGAGTTTGGCTGAACTTCTGTGAAATTCCTCCAGATTACGCAACAGGTTTTGTCTCCACATGTGGCTCCGGATTTCTTCAGGCGTCTCCTCCCGTCCATGCTGTGAGACACACAGCCTCTGGAACATAATAATTTCCCACCGAAGAGTGAATCCCTTAGTACTATCTTTTTTTTATTGAATTTATATTTTGCTTTTTACAAGATTTACCAAAATATTTAATGTTTTCGTTTCTTAATAAATGTCCCAAACTATATATTAGAAAGTAGGAGTTTGTGTGCAAAGGTACGATGTATCATGATATATAATGATATATAATGATAGTGTAGTAACAAGGATATATCATGATATATATGCTTGTTACTACACTATGACTATATGTGAAGTATTGTGGAGTACTTGACTCTGGTGTTGTGATAGTGTAGTAACAAGTATATATGTGTAGTATTGTCCAGTACTTGACCCTGGTGTTGTGATAGTGTAGTAACAAGTATATATGTGTAGTATTGTCCAGTACTTGACTCTGGTGTTGTGATAGTGTAGTAACAAATATATGTGTAGTATTGTCCAGTAATTGACTCTGGTGTTGTGATAGTGTAGTAACAAGGATATGTGTGTAGTATTGTCCAGTACTTGACTCTGGTGTTGTAGTATTTACAGACCACATGACTCTTGACGAAGTCATAACTGCTTTCATTTGTTTTCAAACCAAAATATGTCCAAACATCAGCTTTAAAAGCTGCTGGACTCGCTGTATCCTCTCGTCCTCAGTAATCACCAGGTTCTCATGTTCCTTTAGCTGTGCTGCCATTTGCCTGTAGTTTATTTGTGAGACAAAATGCCCTGAATATTTGCATGTTGATTGATAAAATGATTGATAAAAAAAAAAGTTGAATCTATACACGCATTGTTTTATATACAAACAATAGAATAACTACAAGAAAAATACAATTTGAAAGCCCAATAAATAGGAAATCAAATTCATTTTTGATGTTTTTCTTACACCCCAGTACAAAGAATAGTTGTTTTATTGGGGATTTTCATTAAATTAACTGTGTGGTGGTATGGTTACACTTAAAAGACACCGTAGAATAACCAAAAAAGCAAAGGAAAAAGCTGTATAGAATTGTGTAGGATCTTGCCTGCTTGAGACCCTGGCTCCTAAAAGGGGAAAGAGACGTTGTCTGTGATGTAACTGAAAGAAACGTTGTTTTTTTTTTAAGTGTTCGGGGTGAAACTGTGAGTGCTGCGGTTGTCTGTCATGTTGAGTGTTGTCGTCATTGTGTGCTCCTGACGTGTGGTACACAAACCAGCCAACTGTGCTAATTCAAACTCTCCATCAACAGGCGTTACGGGCGGATTTGTGGGCACACCCGCCGACTTGGTGAACGTCAGGATGCAGAACGACATGAAACTTCCTCCAGAGCTCCGGAGAAAGTGAGTGACGGTCGAGCATCTCAAAGGATACATTTAAAAAAAAAATGTTTTTTATCTTCACAGTTACAAACATGCGGTCGACGGCCTGGTCAGAGTGTTCAGAGAAGGTAAACGCTCGCTTTCTGAACTCGCCTTCCTGTCCCACGTGTCTGACCCTTGTTGTCCTCGACAGAGGGTCTGCGGAGACTCTTCTCCGGGGCCTCCATGGCCTCCAGCAGAGGGGCCATGGTCACCATCGGTCAGGCAAGTCACATGACTCGGCTTTGTTGAGTCGCCCTGCACGTGTAACGAGTTTTCTTACAGAACCTGTTTACAGCTAACAATAACTTTTGTTTGTGAATAAACAATGGATTCTACGCAGTCGTGTTGAGACAACAAGTTTAGAGAGAATGACTTGAACCACTCTAATCTGGTTAAAAAGTTGTTTTTTAAAATATTTTTCTCCAGTTGAATTTCATTACCGATACCTTTACTAAAGAGTAATAAGATTTGTATTATGCATTTCATTTTGAGTTAAATGATGAATAAATAAATAAAGGTGTATATAATTCCAGCAAAAATCTGATTTAGTAAAAAAAGGTAATTTTTTAAAAATTATATTCTTCACCTACTTGTTAAAATGACTTCTAAAGCGAACGGTTCACGTTTTCTTCATCTACTCTATAACTTACGCTATAATATTTGGCGCCACCTAGTGCCTAAACTGAATTACTGCAGTTAAGATCATGAAACCCGGCATTGAGTTTATTTGGTTCATTAATTGGATTTAGTCATTACAGTTCTTTTCTTTTCTTTAGAGTGTTCTTTTTCTCAAATATGGGAAGAGATACAAGTCAGTCCACCCATCTATGTATAAAAGGAAAAATAATTAATTAAAAAAATATTAAATTATATGTATAAACTCACATATAAATTCAAGAACATGTTCTGTATATGTAAAATGTTAGATAAATGTTTTATTTACATATTTATGAATTATTGGAATAAAAATCTGTGTAGAAATTTGTATTAATCGTTCATTCTGAATTTCTTTAAATATAATTAATTTTAATTGTTCTATAATACAATTGAATGCTTAATTCAATTGTTAAATTGAATTAAGCATTCAATCATAGATTTTACCTTTCAATATATAAATCTTTCATAAAATTGTTAAAAAAAAGAAAAAAGCAAAAGAACCACAACATTTTAATCAAAATATGTTATTTCTTAATGTTTAAAAATGTAAAATTCAATATTCTAATGACAATGTTTCAGTTTATCATGGAGAGAGCGGCTCCAATAATTTGAGATCATGATTATTTGTGCAAATAATCCAACAAACTGTCTCGTGCTACAGCTGGCCTGTTACGACCAGGCCAAGCAGCTGGTTCTGGGGACCGGACTGATGGGCGACACCATCTTCACACACTTCCTCTCCAGCTTCATCGCTGTAAGTAGCACGAGCGACATCACCGGTCGGTCTTTCCAGAAGCTTTAACGCTGTCACTGCAGGGAGGCTGCGCCACGTTCCTGTGTCAGCCGCTGGACGTGGTCAAGACCAGACTCATGAACTCGAAGGGAGAATACACGGTAAGAACATTTTCTTCGTCCTCGTCTCCACCTGTTTCTGACGCGTGTTTTCTTCAGGGCGTCCGACACTGCTTGAGAGAAACCGCTAAGTTGGGCCCAATGGCGTTCTACAAGGTTGGAAACCACACACAGTTATCAAGAGCGAAGGATGGGTTAGCTCACAGGAAGCAACTGGATCATAGTTTGATTAGTGTATTTATAAACTTTTTTATCTGAGACCTATTTATTTTGAGCATGAAATAAGTTAAAAAAAAAAAAAAAAGCTTTAGCTATTTTAATAGTTGGTGCAGGGGGAAAAAATACTGTATGAAAAAATATAGTGAAGCTAGAAACATGGATAATGTAACTACCAACGCTTCAATTAACATTTTTTTCATACTTTAATAATAATAAACAATTAAATTAAACAATAAATAATTAAACAATTTCAATAAAAAAAAAAAAAAAAAAAATTCAATAAAGTTTTACCTTACCTTACCTTAATAATTAAAGTATAAGCATAATTTAGATCCATTTTTACTCTGTTCAACACTAAACTCTCTGCTCTCACGCGTCAGTGAGCGCCACCCAGTGGCCAGTTAAAGAAATGTTTAGCTTTGTATCACTCTTTGAACAAAAAATCTCTAGCTCTAATGTCATAAAATATAACTTGTTTGATAATATATCAGTGCCATGAAAGTATTAGTTAAAATTAGGCAACTTTTTATTGAATATTTATCTTGTTGTTGTTAAGCATAAAGTTATGTTTTTGTGTTAATTGAATTAAAATATTGAGTATTTTCAAAATAAAGGTATTTTTTACACAAAGTTAAATAGTCTAATAATTGTAATAAAGATAAATGCAGTGGTTTGATAGTGACACCAGACGATACCAAAAGAGTACTTGAGGAAACTTTCTGTCAATCATGAAACGCACATGATGATCATGTGACGTTGAAGGCAGATTCCAAAGCAATGTTACTGTCTGGTGACACTAAATATCCATTGTTTAAATCAATCAAATTCACCAATTTCTAATCCATAGCCTTTTAAATTCAATACAAAAATGTTGGTATTATAAATGATTGGAATTACAATATCAAACTATATGTGTTAACATTTTTTAATTGATTTAGAAAATATTAAAAACATTTTAATAAGTGATAAATAATAATTATATTTCAACCTTACTATATAGAAATGATTGAATTGAATTATTCACTGACACTGATCTTCGGCCGGTCGTTGTTTCCTGTGCTCAATTGGAGGTTGATCAATACGTGTTTTTTCTTTCTTTCTTTTTCCAGGGTCTCGTCCCGGCTGGTATCCGTCTGATTCCTCACACGATTCTCACCTTCATCTTCCTCGAACAGCTCAAAACTCACTTCGGCATTCGGATCGTCTCCTGATCGCTTTTAAGAAAGAAGGAAAAAAGAAGGGAAGAGGAAAAAGTATCGTGCCGTTTTACCAAACGTGTGCCTGTACTCCTTTTTGCTCTACCTCCTGTAATCTTAAATTAACTCGTCATTAGATTATTTTCACTTTAAAAGTTTGTGCTAGAGATCATGTTTTAAGGAATATAGTAGCTCATAGATGAATTAATGTAGATTTTCACTTTAACAAAAACACTTTTATTTGTATGTAGGACGCAAAATCAGATGCGTTTTAATGAATCAACGGTGACCTGAACAAGAGTTGAAAGTTTTTTTGTTTTTTTTCATCGGTTTTGCTTCATTTATCCAGACCAATGCTTATGCAAATGGAGGAAAAACAACTTTCAAAAGAGCTGTACTTTTGTGATGCGTCATTCCTGTCATCGACCAAATGCTACACTATGAGTAGATTAGAGAGTATTTAACAAGGTAGTTCTTGATTTAGCAAGAAAATGTAACATTTTCATTCAGTCGTCCAAATGTGTTCTTCCGACGAATCATCGTATTTTTATTTTTAAGGTTCGCTTCCGTTTGTGTCAAGGGTTGTGTTGATATTCCAACCCAACACACGTGAGGAGATAACTTGATTAAAAGGGTTATTATTATTATTATTAAAGACAGATTCATTCGTCTATCTTAAACTCACTCCAGAGAGGAATGTTAAAAGAATCAAAAACTAATTTGTCGAAATAAATCAATATATTTAGCAATAAATCTGGTAAAGTCTTTAGAAATCTGACTTAAAATCTTTTTTTTCCCACTGAATATTTCCCTAAAATGTAGGTTTTTTTAGTTTTTTTTTAACTTCATTCCATTCAATTCATCATCTGGTCAAGAGGACCAATCTGTTTCTTTTTTTTTTCTTTGGCAGAAAACGATGTCTCTTATAAACGTATCCTGTAAACATCAGCCTGAGACACTTCTTAAACTCTACTTTGGGGCTGCAACTCATTCTGTGACGTCATAATGTGAAATGACCAAGTTAATCCTCTTCTTACTTCAGTTATTGTGAAAGAACAACCGCAAACGAATGCCTTGACACATCCTGTTGCCTTCTGGTGTCTGCCCGATAGGAGGCAGTGTAGCAGTGCGCTCCTATCAGTTGCGTCTGCGATCATTGTTTTTGACGCAAAAACACATGTTTGCGTTGAACGATTCCTTTTAAATGTGAACTTGAATAACTCGCAAATCCTAGAAAACCATTGTAACTGGAAATGTCACGTGGTTTTTAAGAATAATCTATTTTTAAGAATTATTTTGAAATTAAAGTGACTAATAACACGTGTGTGTTTTTTCATTGAGATGGTTCTGATACACTGATGGACCACTGACCAATGCATCCCTTCCACCGTGACGGCGACGGTTCGTCCTCGTGGAAGAAGGACACAGTTTAATGCTCCAGTGGTGCTAATAACATCTTCTCCAGGTCGTCTCGTGTTAATGTGATGATCGTCTTCAACGATGACAAACTACTACAAATGTTTCCTCGTTTGAATGAACCCAACTTTATGAGTTCAATCCATCTCACGCCGAGCGTTAATGTACGATAGAATAGACGCTCGTCTGTTCCGTCGCCACTGTTATGAGATGTCTCTTCGGTATTTATCAAAGCAATTGGGTTTATTTTTAATGAAGCACTTAACAAGGGAAGAGCTCCATATTTTACAAATCCTAAGACAAAAGTATGATTTCCTGGACAAAATCTTTGGATTGTTGTAGGGCACCTAATGTGCAGATTTAAGTGTGACTTAAATATTTCTAGGACCTCTATTATACTTATCAGTTTCTTTTTGCACAAAACTCTCATTTAATAAAGATATTTACATTAGAAAATAGGCTTAAGCCCCGCCCACTTAAAATGCGTTGTTTTGGCAGAGAAGAAGTCTCGTCCAAGCAGCCACGCCCACTCTGCTCTGATTGGTCACAAAAACACCAAGGACTCGCATAAATTGCAAACTCACCCCTAAAACTCCCGTTTTGTACATTAAAAACGAATAATAAAAATAAGGTTTGCTACTTTATGTACACATTACAAAAACACCTAAAGGCAGAAGTAACTCTCACCATGTTTACATAAATATTTATTTTGTTTATAAACATGTAGGTATTTAACTGATTTAGGGCTTCTAGGGGAGGACATTTTCACCAGAGTGACGTCAGAATGTATAATTTAAACCGTAATCTTGTTTTGCGAGATTTCAGACGCAAACTTTATTAAGTAATAACTTCAAAACAGAGCAACGTCATGATGAATGAACGACTGCATGATGAAGACTTCAACATTTGCAAGATGTGAATAAGTCGGGAGAGTTGGCTTTTCACCCTTGCCCCCATTAAAGGTGCCCTTTAATGTGTTTACTTTTTTACTTCCTAGCAAAACTTTCGGAAGCACAAACAGTTGATTGAAGTAGAGGTTTGTTTTTTCAGGGGTTAAAGGTCGTATTGAAGCTCCAGACGAATCCTGGCTGCACATTAACCTCCATGGTTGGACTCACTTCGCTGCAGCCAGCTGGAGAATTAGCGGATCATGGAGGCTTCCGTCCATGGAAGAGAAATGCTCAAGACAGGCTGGTAGAACAAAAACACTAGAACACCAGTGACTCTATTGTATCATCAGTGTGTGTCTGTTGTTGTGATATGTGACTCTATTGTATCACCAGTGTGTGTCTGTTGTTGTGATCTGTGACTCTATTGTATCATCAGTGTGTGTCTGTTGTTGTGATCTGTGACTCTATTGTATCATCAGTGTGTGTCTGTTGTTGTGATTTGTGACTCTATTGTATCATCAGTGTGTGTCTGTTGTTGTGATCTTTGACTCTATTGTATCACCAGTGTGTGTCTGTTGTTGTGATCTGTGACTCTATTGTATCATCAGTGTGTGTCTGTTGTTGTGATCTGTGACTCTATTGTATCATCAGTGTGTGTCTGTTGTTGTGATGTGTGACTCTATTGTATCATCAGTGTGTGTCTGTTGTTGTGATCTGTGACTCTATTGTATCATCAGTGTGTGTGTTGTTGTGATATGTGACTCTATTGTATCATCAGTGTGTGTCTGTTGTTGTGATCTGTGACTCTATTGTATCATCAGTGTGTGTCTGTTGTTGTGATGTGTGACTCTATTGTATCATCAGTGTGTGTCTGTTGTTGTGATCTGTGACTCTATTGTATCATCAGTGTGTGTCTGTTGTTGTGATCTGTGACTCTATTGTATCATCAGTGTGTGTCTGTTGTTGTGATGTGTGACTCTATTGTATCATCAGTGTGTGTTTGCACAAAACTCTGTTTTCATTGAAATATTGACATTAGAAAATGATCTTAAGCTCCGCCCACTGAAAAAACATTGTTTTTCTGGAGATGAAATCTTGTTGACCATAACCACACCCACTCTGTTGTGATTGGTCAAACATGGAGATTTGTAAGTAAGTAAGTAAAGTAATGGTTATTTGATCTTACTAGACCAGGGTCACAAAGCGCTTAAACAATCGAAAACAATACACCGTTAAAATAAATACTTTTAAAGATCAAGACACATAAGACAAACACAAGAGTCCCAGAAAATCATGGAAAAACACAAATAAAAGTGTTTTCAGATGTTTCTTGAAGGAGTCAGTAGATCATCAAACACAAAGATCGTTCCAAAGCTTAGGAGCAACAGTCTGGAAGGATTTCTCTCCTCTGGTCCTGAAGCGTGTTCAGGAACCATCAGTAGATTCTGATCCACAGACCTCAGAGCCCGAGCTGGGGTGTAAGTCCGGATCAGATCACTGATAGATGGTCTGACCATGAATAGATCTGAAAGTAAGAACCAGAATTTTAAAGTTGACCCTGAAAGAAACTGACAGCCAGTGTAGAGTTTTAAGGATCGGATAAATGTGAGTTCTTCTACTAGAGCGTGCATTGTCTCCACCTCCAAGGGACTCGTCGTATAAACAAAGCCTGATTACAGCTGAAGGAGGAGTGAAGTCATTATTATGTTATAATGGACTCTCGTCACCTCTCGTTCGTCCAGATTTCAGAGAAACTTTATAAAGAAAAATGGTCATGATGAGAGACTTACTGCATCTTGGAGAGGAAGACTTCAACATTTCAAGTCAGGAGAGTTTTCCCGTCAGTGGATCTTTAATGAGAGTTAACCCATGTTAACTAATGTTTCTCGCATTGGACATAGAATTTGAAGACTCATGTCGACTAATGTTGAATACTTTTAGAGTAATCGGTTCCTTTTTTTGAGTTATAGTCAAAAATGTTTTTTCATTTTAATGTAGTGACTGGAGCTCAGTTGTCTTCGTCTTCATCTTCATCCAAAAAGACACTTGAAAACATCCAAATACCTTCAGGCTGCTGGTCTGTGACGTCCATCTTGGATTAAAGCTCCACTTGAGAAGAATTGTTCCCAATAATACAAATGATTATATTATTATAATATAATAATATGAAGCTTGATTACATCTTGAACACCTCGATACAAAATAATAATGTGAACAAGTGAATTTCAGGATGAAAGAAATGCTTCAGAGCTTCAGTTCCTGACTCGACCAGTGCCAGCAGCAGAAGAGACACAGAATCCTCCATGTGCCTTAATTACCTGTCATCATGGTGCTTCTTCATAGTGTGTGTGGGTGTATGTGTGTGTGTGTTCGTGTGTGTGTGTATGTGTGTGTGTGTGGGGGTGTGTGTGTGTGTGTGTGTGTGTGTGTGTGTGTGTGTGCATGTGTGTGTGTGTGGGTGCGTGTGCGTGTGTGTGCGTGTGTGTGTGCGTGTGCGTGTGCGTGCGCATGTGTGTGCGTGTGCTGGTGTGTGCATGTCCGTGCGCATGTGTGTGTGTGTGTGTGTGCGTGTGCATGTGTGTGCATGTGTGTGTGTGTGTGCGTGTGCAAGTGTGTGCATGTGTGTGTGTGTGTGCATGTGTGTGTGTGTGCGTGTGCATGTGTGTGCATGTGTGTGTGTGTGTGCGTGCGCATGTGTGTGTGTGTGTGTGCGTGTGCGTGTGCATGTGTGTGCGTGTGCTGGTGTGTGCATTTCCGTGCGCATGTGTGTGTGTGTGTGTGTGCGTGTGCATGTGTGTGTGTGTGTGCGTGTGCAAGTGTGTGCATGTGTGTGTGTGTGTGCGTGCGCATGTGTGTGTGTGTGTGTGCGTGTGCATGTGTGTGTGTGTGTGCGTGCGCATGTGTGTGTGTGTGTGTGTGCGTGTGCATGTGTGTGCATGTGTGTGTGTGTGTGTGTGTGTGCGTGTGCAAGTCCGTGCACATGTGTGTGCGGGTGTGTGCATGTCCGTGCGCATGTGTGTGTGTGTGAGTGTGTGGGATGTGAGTTAGTGTGCAGCGGTGGGTGTAATTGTCGCGCAGAAGAAGAAGAGCGATTGTTGGACTTGACAGAAATGTGTGTCTCGTATCACAGAATCTGCAAAGTAATCTTACATTAACTTAATGACTTTTACAAGTTTAAGAAGTTTGTCTTGAGTTTGCATCAATCACTTTATCCCATTATACTTCCCCCTCCCTCCTTCCTTCTCTTCTATCCGTCCTATCATCTCATCCATCCCAGCGTGTCAGTATGCATCCCTTTTATAATCCTTTTATGTCTTCATGTGAGATCCTGTTATCTCTCACCTTAGATGTACAGAGTTATGAGACTTCTCTCCTCCTAAGATACAAACATCTTAACCTCAAATATCTGCTCCTCCTCTCACGTTTGAGTACATTTGTTGAGCGTAAAAGTGATTTATCTAAGTAAGTAAGTAAGTAAAGGTTATTTGTAAAGATCTTTCTAGACCAGGATCACAAAACGCTTAAACAATCAAAAACAATATACAGTTACAATATATATTTTAAAAGATCAAGACAAATAAGACAAGCACAAGAGTTTCAGAGAATCAAATAAAAGTGTCTTCAGATGTTTCTTGAAGGAGTCAGTAGATCATCAAACACAGAGATCGTTCCAAAGCTTAGGAGCAACAGTCTGGAAGGATTTCTCTCCTCTGGTCCTGAAGCGTGTTCAGGAACCATCAGTAGATTCTGATCCACAGACCTCAGAGCCCGAGCTGGGGTGTAAGTCCGGATCAGATCACTGATAGAAGGACTGACCATGAACCAGAATTTTAAAGTTGACCCTGAAAGAAACTGGAAGCCAGTGTAGAGTTTTAAGGATCGGATAAATGTGAGTTCTTCTACTAGAGCGTACATTGTCTCCACCTCCAAGGGACTCGTCGTATAAACAAAGCGTGATTACAGCTGAAGGAGGAGTGAAGCCATTATTATGTTATAATGGACTCTCGTTCGTCCAGATTTCAGAGAAACTTTATAAAGAAAAATGGTCATGATGAGAGACTGAAAGATACTGGAAGCCAGTGAAGAGTTTTAAGGATCGGGGAAATGTGAGTTCTTCTACTAGAGCGGCTCAGAATTCTGGCTGCAGAGTTTTGTATCAACTGCAGGCGAGACACATCCTTCTTGTTCAGACACGATCTAGACATCTCTCTAAGTAATCAAAATATGTAACTTACGTTTTATTCCGAAGGTTAACACACAAGTTCTAAATCAACGTCTGGTGACCTGCAGCAAATCATTTTTATTTTACTTTATTTTACTTTATTTTTTGCAAATTTACAATAAATGTATTTGATATTTTAAAGTACTTTTGTTGTACTTAAAACTACTTTTATAAAATATTTGTAATATTTCTCCAATACAAGTGAATCAAAATGTTTAATTTCCATCTTTCCTGCAGTTAAACACACGTTTTTTATCTAAATCACAGCCAGTGTTTTTCCATCAACATCTGTTTGCCTGCAGCAGTTACAGCGCACTGGTCTTTTCATAGAAACCCCAGTGCGCCGTAAATAGAAATATATAAATATATACGACACATCAGAAGGTTGGTAATTACAATGATATAATGATTAATTTCCCTCCCGGCAACAGTGATCAGTGACAGCCTCTCAAAACGCTTCAAATGGAAACAAACATGTCGAGAAACGATAACAGCCGACAAAGAAAACCAGCCTTGAGTCTCTGGATTTGTCAGGCGGCTGAAATAATGACTCTTATTAAGACTCAGAGCTAAATGAATTCATTAAAACACATCCTGAATTAATTGTCAGTCGCCTGAAACCAGGCTTCACATCAACAGTCAAATATGTGCGAAGCCAATTTGTTTTTATTATTTAGTTCCGAAGGAGAGCCTGAGGTGAATCCACAAGTGCTTCTCTGCTGAAGAACTTTCATCTTACAGGCACGATACAGAGGAATTCCCAGATCAACCGGTCAGATCTTAAAGTTAAACTAAAGTGTGTATGTATTGTTGTGACGTGTGACTCTATTGTATCATCAGTGTGTGTCTGTTGTTGTGATGTGTGACTCTATTGTATAATCAGTGTGTGTCTGTTGTTGTGATGTGTGACTCTATTGTATCATCAGTGTGTGTCTGTTGTTGTGATCTGTGACTCTATTGTATCATCAGTGTGTGTTCGTACAAAACTCTCTTTTCATTGAAATATTGACATTAGAAAATGATCTGAGGCTCCGCCCACTGAAAACACTTTGTTGTTCTGGAGATGAAATCTTGTTGACCATAACCACGCCCACTCTGCTGTGATTGGTCGAGCATGGAGGTTTGTAAGTAAGTAAAGCAATGGTTATTTGTAAAGATCTTTCTAGACCAGGGTTACCGCACGTTATCAGTCCTGGAAGTCTCCACCTCCAAGGGGCTTGTTGTATAAACAAAGCGGGGCGTGATCACAGCTGGCTGGAGGAGGAGTGAAGCCATTATTACGTCATAATGGACTCTCCTAACCTCTCGTTCGCCCAGATTCGAGAGAAACTTTATAAAGTAATAACTTCAAAACATGGTCATGATAAAATGCTAAAATGCTAGTTTTTTGAGAATTTTCTTGCGGAGGTGAGGGTTGATATCGTGTCTTCGCTTTTGTTTTTTTGGCATCTGCCAATCACGGTACAGGGTCAACGATTCAACATGTTGTTATACTGTAGTAACATATATGTGTAGTATTGCGGAGTACTTGACGCTGGTGTTGTGATGGTGTAGTAACAAGTATATATGTGTAGTATTGTAGAGTACTTGACTCTGGTGTTGTGATAGTGTGAAAAATATGTCCAATCATCAGCTTTAAAAGCTGCTGGAGTCATTGTATCCTCTCGTCCTCAGTCATCACCAGGAATCCGGCAGGATTGAATTGTTTCTTTAGCTGCGGAAGACGTAGTGACTGTTTAATGTTTAATGCAATGTTTAATTGCAACACAAAAATGAACAAACTTCTTTGAATATTTGCATGTTAATTGTAAAAAAAAAAAAAAAAATTATTTTACACATACTTTTTTGAAATAAAAGTAGGAAAAACTATGTTAGAAATTACACAAAATATTACAGCATTGTACAAATATATTGCAATAGTTATCATGTAATTCCTTACAACCCTTCACTCCCGCCTCATTTCTCTTGAGCAAATGCAGAGAAACTACAATATGTTTTTCATCCATTTATTCTATTCATGCGCATCATTAGATACACTTTCGTGTCATCATGTGATAAACATTGATGATGTCATAGAGAGGTCCAGACTCAGTGACCTCTGAGGTGAAGGATATGTTAATGTTCCACCTGATGCCCAGAGAGACAATATATGGCTCATGATGTGTGTCTGTAGGTGGAGGTGATCTGGCTTTAATCCCACGCTTACACAGAGGAACATGACTTCTCATTGATGGACCTGGAGGCTGATGTGTCTTTTTTTCTTCTGTAAAAACTACATTAAGATGTGCCTGCACTGAACACGAGGCCGGGGAAAATGGAAAAAAAAAAGATTGTATGACTGTATTCACCATTACATTATAGTAGATGTGCTTATATTACCATTTAATGTAAATTATTATGTTACTTTGGCAGATTTGGTTAAACTACTGTAAAAAAAAAAAGGTCAGATGATGTGAATATGATAAAAATATATATATATATATTTTAGATTCACTGATCACTCGAGAGCTGTGAAAAAACAGTCAAAGGTAAATCTCGTTGAAGCTAGAACTTTATTAATATCTAAACATGTACACTCAAAACGTTTTTTTCTCATCCTGAGTGTATTTAAAAATAATATAATTAAGTTTTGTAATAAATATAGTTGAAACCAGAAGTTTACATACACTGTATAAAAAGACACATACACAGTTTTTTTGTCATGGTTTGACATGAAATCAAAATAAAAGTTTCCTGTTTTAGGTCAATTAATTAACATAACCCAAATGATTTATATTTGCTAAATGCCAGAATAATGACAAAGATAATTTTTTAGACAATTTTTCATTATTTTCTTGAAAGTGATAAGTTTACATACAGCTCATTAGTATTTGGTACCAGTACCTTCTAACTGTATGTCTTCAAAGGTTTATCCTTCCACAAGCTTCTCACAGTAGTTATACCTCCTGACAGAACTGGTAGAACTGAACCAGGTCTGTAGGCCGTCTCGCTCGCACATGCCTTTTCAACTCTGCCCATACATTTTCAATAGGGTTAAGGTCTTTGTGATGTTCACTCCAAAACACTGACTTTGTTCTCCTCAAGTCACTCTGTAACCAGTTTGGCAGTAGCTTCGGGTCATTGTCCATTTAAAGACCCATTTTCGCCCAAGCTTTAACTTCCTGACTGATGTCTTGAGATGTTGCTTCAGTATTTCCACATAATGTTCCTTTTTCTTATAATGCCATCTATTTTGTGAAGTGCACCAGTCCCTCCTGCAGCAAAACAACCCAACTTGATGCTGCCAATCCGGGATTTCACAGTTCAATTCAATTTTATTTTATTTTGTTGGGAGTTGGGATGGTGTTCCCAGGCTTGCAAGCTTCCACCTTTTGCCTCCAAACCAAACGATGGTCATTAATGGCCAAACAGTCCAATTTTTGTTTCATCAGACCCAGGACATCCACTCCAAAAATCAAGATCTTTGTCCATGTGTGCATTTGCAAACTGTTATCTGTTTTTTTTTGTCTTTCTTTAGGAGTAATGGTTTCCTCCTGGCAGAGTCACACTGGTACAGTACTCACTGTGGATCATGACACACTCTTACCAGCTTCAGGGTCTTCACAAGATCTTTAGCTCTTGGCTTGATTTGCACATTTCGGACCAAAGCACGTTCGTCTCTGGGACACAGAAGGATCTCTGTTCTGAGCGACATGATGGACATTCATGGTGTTTCTACTTGCGTATAATAGTCTGCACAGATGAACGTGGCACCTTTAGACGTCTAGAAATTGCACCCAAGGATGAACCAGACTTATTCAAGTCCACAATCCTCTTCCTGAGGTCTTGGCTGATTTATTTTGACTTTCCCACGATATGTTCACAAAGAAGGTTCAGGTGTGACTCAAATCAACTCAAATGTTTTCAATAAACCTCTCAAAAGCTTCAAAAATTGTTTAAAGGCACAGTAACCGTAGTGTATGTAAACTTATGACTGTTAAGAAAATGATAAAAAATAGTCTAAAAATTATCTTTTTCATTATTCTGGCATTTAGCAAATAGAAATAATTTGAATTATCTTAAAGCTAAAACAGGAAACGTTTATTTTGCTTTCATGTCAAACAATGACAAAAAAAAGGGTTTGTGTCTTTTTATACAGTGTATATAAACTTCTGGTTTCAAATTTACATCATTTTATCATTTTTATTTTTACATGAAAGTTGGTGATCATATTTTTTCGTTAAACATTCTCGTATTGCAAATTAAGTTAAAGAAGAAAAAGGTACAAAATATATGAAAATCTTGAAAACAGGAGATGACTGGGGAATGTCCTAAAATGCCTAAAAACAAAAAAAAAAAACGGAAATTCATCAATAGCATGTTGTGAATATGAAACCTGCACCATTTGGATTCTGTTGCACAAACTCGACTAAATGTAGCGAATCAGCACCAGTTTGGTTCCAACTCATTGTGGATCAGTATTGACTGCCTTTAATTACTTCTGTGCAACAATAAAAAAAAGTAATTTACATTATTTAATCATGAGCGTCATTGATTCTCAGTCAATGAAAGCGAGTACGTTGGTCAAGGCTGTTCGTGACGCGAGAGGCGAAGACGACTCAGTTAAAGATGTTCTGAAGACAGAAGCGATGGAATCTCATGGTCGCCAAACGTCATCTGAACGCAGCACCGCGAGGCCAACTCATATTGACTCGTGTGCTGATAACACAAACATGTCGTCCTAGATGAACACAACGATTTGAAAGATGAACAATTGTGTCAGTTCCAGATGAAGAATCACTTGATTCTACATTCGTCGCTTCCACTTTGACCTTGGTGTTTTATTCTGTTGATCCAAGTACAATTACAGCGTTATGGACATGTTTGTGAAGGTACATCGGATCGGACCGGCCTCCTCCACAAGTTAGGATATGAGCCAATTTCCGATTAGAGTTGTGATTCATGACTCAATTGAGTGATTCAGTCAGTCGAGTCAAAAAGTTAATTCTTTATTTAAATCAAGACAAAAATCAAGTTAATCGTGTTCTGTTTGCTGTGGTGGAATTTGGAATATAAAAATGAAATAATCCAAATGAAATATGAAGAGATTAGTAAAATAAAACACGATAAATTAAAATAAAACAAGAGACATAAAATGGCACATAAGTTAACATTAATAATTAATAAAAACAGTTATATTGAATCAAACAATGTTGCTAATCCAGACAGAAAATAAAACACAAATAATTAAATATATTAAATATAATAAATATATATTCTTTTGTTTTCTGTTTTTGACGTGGATGGAAGATGGATTCAAAAATTTGGAAAGTATCGGTTGAAGAAATAGATGTGGCAGCATGGAGGAGGGGATGTCGGCCAACTCTGGAGCTGAGGATTGATCATCAGAGAATTGATAGTTTTACTTCATGTCGGGCTTTGTGGACTCGACAGGCAGCAGCTCGCAGGAATTCTAATTTGCTGTTTCTCGACGTCAGCAACAGTCGAGGCCAAAGGTCGAGTGAGTGAAACCAAAACGCTGTTTCTGAATTCCTGCAGGTTTGTTTTTATATCCAAAAAAATCAAATTCCAGTGCCCATAAATAAAACATCAAGCCAATTATTACCATATAGAGTTCTGGAGTGGGTTTTTGGAAGGACTGTAGCGATACACTTCAGTACGATATATTCAGCTGCACTTCAGTGACATCTTGTGATTGTTCCACTATATTCTGGTTGAATTGATTGGACTGAAAGCTGAAAAATATGTTTATATCAATTATACATGATTATATCAACTATAAAAGCTGCTGGATTTGACTGTATCCTCTCGTTCCTAGTCATCAACCCCATTGTTGTTGTTCCTTTAGCTGTGTAGTACATGATGACTGCTGCCATCTAGGCTTGAGGTTTGATTGTAACACAAAAATGAAACTTTCTTTGAATATTTGCATGTTAATAAGAAATTCAATTGAAATATATACCTTTAAGAAACTTTCTAAAATAATTAAAAAAATTCAGTTGAAAGCCCCCCCTTCCCCCCCAATAAATCCATTAATGTATCTATTCATTTTAATGGATAGAAAAATCAATACAGAGCTGTTGAATATCGATACAGTAACGGGAAAAAATATATATATATCGGTGTATCAATTTTTTCTAGTAAGTTCTAGTTTGTCTTTGCCCTCACAGAGCACCTAAAGGGACATGAAAAATACGTTTTTAGTATTATTATAGTTCTTTTTATCAAGTCCCTTCATTCCAGGATGGACAATTACATTTTATACGTGTACATTTGTAAGGATACGTCAAACCAAGCTAACAAATTGACAGTTTAACTATCTGTAGTCTGATTTTTCATATAAAAAACAAAAAAACATGTACAACAACAATCAGACTACAGATAGTTTAATACACAACTGTTTTATTTCAGCCTGAGACTAAAACTGTGGAAATAATTCAGCCCCTTGTGTGATTTAGTTTGACGGCCATGATCTGGAAGTAGACGAGGAAAGGATGTGTTTACTTACTGTGGATGGACTGAGCTTGTTCTCTGATGCAGGGGTCAGTGTCTTTCATCAAAGGATGGACATGGAGTGTGTTTCTCATAAACACTGGTCGCCGCACACGCTCCACGGTCAAACAATAACCGAGCAGAGGCAGAAAAAGATCAGAAGATTTAATTTAATGTTGTTTTAGTTGAGCGACACTTAGAGTGAAACGCGCTGCCACAGTCGACTCATGAGGCTTCATCGCACAACTATTCTGTGATCCTCTTGCACAGTTATTAATGAGGCTTCCTGTTCACTGCGTGTGTTGTGTGGGCGAGTTCTGGAACGCTACTGCCACCTGCTGATCCATTAGAGCTCATTTTAATTGGACGTGATGATAATGAACCTGAAACAAACCAACTCATGTTATTAATTCAATGAGTAAATACCAATACTTGGTAGTCAAATGTGAAGAAAAAAACACAAATTTATATATCTTTTTTTTTTTAAATTGTTTACTAATATGAAATCATATTGTTTTATTTTGAAAAATGATCTATCGCTCTTATCTGTATTCTTGGTGACTGATGTCCTGCCTGAGAAATACTGTCTACTCAACGACGCAGTTTCCTACCAGAAAGTGTAAAACATTTTTAAGGCATCCCTTTTTTCTATTTAATAAAAAAAAACAGTTCTATGTTTCCTGCAAAACTTTTTTTTCCTGAATTGTGTGAATTTGCTTTTAAACACCGGTGATGAAAACCATGATGTGGTCAAAATTGCTAAGGAATTTAAAATGACATAATATCAACCTTTTCTGAAAAACATTGAAATTGAGTCCTGACATTTTTTTAAAATTATTATTTGATTTTAGTTTGTTTTTTTAATTACTTACATTACTTCTTGTTTGTCTGTAAAGTAATCAAAAAATTGAAAACTATAGATTTGTTTTACATGATGTTTGTTTTTGTATCTCATTTATGCCAATAAGAACATAAAAACAAAATAAAAATAAAACAGTCATAAATACATAAATAAAAATCGATATTTCGATTCAATTGATAGTATTGTTTAAGTAAGTAAGTAATATTTGTAGAACACTTTTCTAGACCAGGGTCACAAAGCGCTTAAACAACCAAAACAATCCTCAATAAAATATATACTTAAAGACGCCACCGAGACAAACACAGGAGTTTCAGATAATCAAGGAAAAGCTCAAATAAAAGTGTCTTCAGATGTTTCTTGAAGGAGTCAGTAGATCATCAAACACAGAGATCGTTCCAAAGCTTAGGAGCAACAGTCTGGAAGGATTTCTCTCCTCTGGTCCGGAAGCGTGTTCAGGAACCATCAGTAGATTCTGATCCACAGACCTCAGAGCCCGAGCTGGGGTGTAAGTCTGGATCAGATCACTGATGGAAGGACTGATGGAAGAACCAGAATTGATCCTGAAAGAAACTGGCAGCCAGTGAAGAGATTTAAGGATCGGAGAAATGTGAGTTCTTCTACTAGAGCGGGTCAGAATTCTCGCTGCTGAGTTTTGTATGAACTGCAGGCGAGACAGATCCTTCTTGTTTAGACACCAAAACAAACTGTTACAATATTCTACACGACACAAACGCATGGATTATAAGCTCCAGAATTTTTCCTAAATTTAGAGATTTTTCTCAGTTTAAGGAAACAGTTTCTGGTCAGTTTTCTGCAGTGTTGCACTAGCGACATCTTTGTCAAATACAACACCCAGGTTTCTCAGGCTCAGTTTGAAACACTGACCTAAGTCACCCAAGTACTGACTCAACCCCGGAACCTTATCATCAGGAGCAATGACCAGAGTTTTAGTTTTGTCCACATTTAGCTGCAAAGTTTTCACTCATTGTTTGATTTCTAGCAAACAATTGACTAAGCTGCTGAGCATCTACAACAACAACAACAATAAATGGAATTTAAACTTCAAATAGAAAGTCTTTAAAACCATTGATGACAATGATAAAGGTTTTGCACGTCAAGTATACCTTGATTTTAAAAAGGCTGAAAGAAAAACCTTGAAATAAACTTCCATTAAAAAACAACCTTCACTCTTTCTTTTCATCGACTGCGGAACACTGAGCAGCCATAAAATAAATAACAAAGAAATCTTCAAGGTGATTTGTGAGCGTGGATATTTGAGAGGAAGCGCGTGTTTGATGGACAGAAGGCTTAGTTACCGGTTTTATTTTGAAGATTCACCGGAAGTTGTATTGCCGATATGATCAAGCTTCAATTATTGATAAAGACGCGGCATTCCGTCTCATCTCAGTTGCTCTTGACTTTTCCTGGAAAATGTGTTTTTAGAGAAAAAGTTCCGCCAGACATTTTCATTCCAAAAGAGTGAGCATGAGTGCGTTACAGAAGTCTCTGTGATCCTCCTGCTGTGTTCCCTGGTGTGTCCTCCTGCACCGGCTCATGTGTCGCTGCTGCGGTCATGATGGAGGCTCCATCCTGGGGATAAGCGTCGGTTCGCGGGACGCTTGAACGAGGCTGGATGCTCAGGTAAGAGTTTTCCATTTTTTTTAACAACTTCAACGGACGATTTTTTTTATTCCTCTTGAAATCTTGCGCTGCGTATTTTTGACGCGCGCGCAATGTTTCTTCTGTCAACCTGCTGTTCTTTTCGGGTTCATGTCGTTAAATGTTATTTACCTTCGTTTTCTTCTTTATTGGTAGCGTGAGTGAGGAAGTCTTTGACAGACTTATAAAATCATATAAAAGATACATATAAGATAAAGATTATCAGGTTGACTTCCCTCTTTGTAATATTTGGTGATTTCTCTTAAATCCTCCATGATAGGATCGTGACATGACGCAAAATCCAATCTCTATTTCTATATTTGTGGTCCTTATTTAAACTTTATAGTTCCGAACCTATCCATGAATGAACATATTTTTTCTAGCGTTAATACGTTAAAAAAAAAAAAAAAAAAAACTTCATTATGTTTCAAGCCAAGATGTAATCATTTAAAACAATTAAAAAGTGCATGAATATTTCTTTCCAATATTCTCTGTGTATATCTTATTTAATAGTGATTTTAAAATGACATTATTATTTGTTATTGTCCAATCCTAATCCTCCATTCATAAAACCTTGTGACCCTTGCACGACCCTAAAAGAGTCAGTGTTATTTTTTATATTTGTATGAAATACATTTTATTTTACGCTTTTTGTTTTGTAATTATTATTTTTAACAAGTTCCAACATGGGTGTAAGAAAATATATATACACCTAAGTATATGGATACTTCTTTCATTATACTGTGTAGATATTTTAAAGTAGTACTGAACGATAAATCGCATTTTCAATATAATCGCGATATTCAAAAATGCTATTATTATATCGCAGAGGTTGCGATTTTATTTAACCTTCATTTAATTGTCGAGTGAGTCCGTTGATCAGTGACGTCTAGAGAAGTTATATAGCAGCAGAAGAAACAAACTACAGTGTTTCCAACAACTTTACATCCTGACATCGTTCATTTGACTCTGTCTGCAGACATGGCAATCGCAATTGTATATTTTTTAATAATCGTTCAGCCCTATTTACATTCATCATGGAAATATGCAGTCATTACATCCTCGGCAGCCTAAATGAAACAAGAAATCCTGTGAGATCCCTGCGATGACTGAGGACGAGAGGATACAGTGAGTCCAGCAGCTTTTGAAGATGATGTTTGGGCATATTTTGGTTTAAAAACAAATGAAAGCAGTTACGACTTCGTCAAGAGTCATGTGGTCTGTAAATTCTATAACACCAGAGTCAAGTACTCAAAAACAATACTACACATACTGTATATCCTTGTTAATACACTATCAAGGCTGTTGCTAAGCTTTGGACTGATCTTCCTCTCTCTTTGCACTTGATAGAGTCTACTGACTCCTTTAAGAAACATCTTAAGACGTTTTTATTTGCGCTTTTCCTTGATTTTCTGAGACTCCTGTGTTGTTTTCAGTATTATCTTGATCTTATAAGTATATATTTTATTTAGTATTGTTTTGATTGTTTAAGCGCTTTGTGACCCTGGCTTAGAAAAGCTCACAAATATAAATTACTTACTTACTTATCTTTTCCATTGTTTTGTGTTATCGTCATATTACCACATTCTTGCCAATACACTGAGGGGATTAATGTATTTAATTATAATTACAAATGATTGTGATGGTCAACAGGGTCTTTTCTCTGTGGATTTAGAACAACTCATTTGGTCTGCGTTGTTATCTTCTTTCCCTCCAGCTAAGAGAAACCACCTCGATTATTTCCGTCCAGAGATTAGCCTCCTTATATATCCTGAAATCTCAAGTCCATCTATCCTGAGAGTTATTCCCTGACATGAGCGCTCTCATTTGTAATGGCATGACTGCAACAAATTTAATTTGTCGGCGGAGGACGGCGAAACACAGCCAACATTTACAAAAGACAGACACTGATTGATGTGGTTTTCAAACGTAGACGAGGTGAGCTTATAGACTCCCCCTAAAAAGACGGTTTTCAGAAGGTAAGTTAGTCTTCAGTCAATGGGCGAAACAAAGACTCGTGAGAAAGGAGCGAACAAAAGTCACTGAGCAGGAGACAGCGGTCGCAGCTTTGACTTTGTCTCCTCAGATAAACGGCCACGTTGAAGATAAAGGATAAAAATCTCCTCTCATGAACAGTTTGAGTCATGATGTGGTGGAGTTAGTATTACCGGAGTCCAAGGTCTGGGTTGAGTATGTGGGTTCGAAGCACTTTCTAGTTGGGGTGTGTATCAGCACGATACGTATCACAACACAATGGAAGCGTTACAATATGTTTCAATATATTGTGATAGTGTAGTAACAAGTATATATGTGTAGTATTGTCCAGTACTTGACTCTGGTGTTGTGATAGTGTAGTAACAAGGATATATGTGTAGTATTGTCCAGTACTTGACTCTGGTGTTGTGTTAGTGTAGTAACAAGTATATATGTGTAGTATTGTCCAGTACTTGACTCTGGTGTTGTGATAGTGTAGTAACAAGGATATATGTGTAGTATTGTCCAGTACTTGGCTTTGGTGTTGTGATAGTGTAGTAACAAGTATATATGTGTAGTATTGCCCAGTACTTGGCTTTGGTGTTGTGATAGTGTAGTAACAAGTATATATGTGTAGTATTGCCCAGTACTTGAATCTGGTGTTGTGATAGTGTAGTAACAAGGATATATGTGTAGTATTGTCCAGTACTTGACTCTGGTGTTGTGATAGTGTAGTAACAAGGATATATGTGTAGTATTGTCCAGTACTTGACTCTGGTGTTGTGATAGTGTAGTAACAAGGATATATGTGTAGTATTATCCAGTACTTGAATCAGGTGTTGTGATAGTGTAGTAACAAGGATATATGTTTAGTATTGTCCAGTACTTGAATCTGGTGTTGTGATAGTGTAGTAAAAGTATATATGTGTAGTATTGTCCAGTACTTGAATCTGGTGTTGTGATAGTGTAGTAACAAGTATATATGTGTAGTATTGTCCAGTACTTGGCTCTGGTGTTGTGATAGTGTAGTAACAAGTATATATGTGTAGTATTGTCCAGTACTTGAATCTGGTGTTGTGATAGTGTAGTAACAAGGATATATGTGTAGTATTGTCCAGTACTTGGCTCTGGTGTTGTGATAGTGTAGTAACAAGTATATATGTGTAGTATTGTCCAGTACTTGAATCTGGTGTTGTGATAGTGTAGTAACAAAGATATATGTGTAGTATTGTCCAGTACTTGACTCTGGTGTTGTGATAGTGTAGTAACAAGAATATATGTGTAGTATTGTCCAGTACTTGACTCTGGTCCAAACATCAGCTTTAAAAGCTCCTGGACTCACTGTATCCTCTCGTCCTCAGGCATCACCAGAAATGCCGCAGGATTTCATTGTTTCTTTAGTTGCGAGGACGTGATCGTAAATTTGAAAAAAATGTTACAGCATTGGGGAAATATATTGCAATATTTAAGTGTGTCAGTATTTCACTGTATCCTTTCCTCCTCTGTCTTCGATTTCATTTTTCCTTTAGTTGCAGAGGATGTAACGACCACTGTCATCTAGTGGACAGAAGTTCAATAGCAACACAATTGAAATAAATATAATTAAAACATCAACAATAAAAGTAAGATATGATTTGAGCAGAACAATAAAGTTTAAAGATCGATACAGTGCTGATGAATATTGATACATTAGGTAGAAAAAGAAGTGTGTTGACGGCTCCTCACACCTCTAGTGAGTGTGGAGGTGATGATCACTGATCATAGCTCAGAGATGTTGTTTCTTTCTTACCCAACACTGGAGATAAATCAGTGGCTGAAGCAGCAGCAGGTGATTGAAAGTGGATGGAGAAGCAGGTTCTTGATCAAAGATGAAAGCATCTACAATATTCTCCATCACTTCAACTGGATTGCATCCAAGAACCAGATCCCTGTGTTCTTCCCATCATGGCTTATATAAGAATAAAAAATGATGTTAATGTACGCATTAGGAGGTTGAAAACATTGCAGTATGGAGGTTTGTGTATTTGCAGAAATTATTTTCAAATTGTATAAGATTTCTTTTTGACTTCCTGCAATCCTGCAGAACTCTGCTGATGGAAGGTAATGCGATAAGAGATGGGAAAGTCGATGAATGTTTGTGCTTCGAGGCGACAACAACAGACACTCTTTTGTTACGAGGAGTCAATTAAATCTACCTTCACCATAGAATTGTCGTCTTATAATTGAGATATATTTTTAAACCGGTGTTGCCGAGTAATAAAAAAAATCCACTTAATAAACATACGTCAGCTTTTAACTTTAGTTCACGTGAAAAAAATATCTTCCTATCAAGACTTTTAAACGTCATTAAATACTTTTAAGCTTCAATGCAAAGTCTTGTTGAAGAATATCATCGTAACAATCTAAGAATCTGGCTTTAAATTCAAGTCACATGACATTTCGGGATGGTTTTAAAAATCCCCCGACAACGTGTGCGAAATTAAAAATTGAGTTAAAATCGTTGAACTGGTGACACTAGAATCTCTTCCCTCTGTTGGCACCGACGCATGAGGGCTCGTTGTTGAAACAGCGAACTGGATGCACGTGTGTTGAGAGACGCGGCGCTCTATAAACACGCCTGTTTATTGAATCAACACCGACCCACACCTGTTCCTCACGCGTGTGGACTCACTCCAGGGTTTTCAACTAATCCACGCTCGCAAAGTTCTCTCCTGCAAATATCCATTCTCGCCCTAATTGCACGTTTCTCTCTCTACTCTACTTTACTGAGCACAACGTTTTCCTTTTTTATTTATTCCTCCAGAGAATCCATGTGAAGATGGAGCCGCAAGACTTTGAACTGGTATCATGTTCATTACAGTAGGACCTCCCTCTGCACGCGCCTGGACAGGTTTTGTTGGTACATTGACCTCTGAATTAATGGTGAAAATCAAATTGTTTTCTTTATTTGTTTTGCATAATGGCAGTCAAGCAGCTGGGTAGATGGGTTCACTGAGAGGGAGTGAGATGTAGAGAAAGTGGTTATAAGTAATAAAGTTTATAAGTAAGATTTTTTATTATTTTTTCATTACGACTCCTCAAACTTAAAGTGGCAGCTCAATTACGTTTAAAAAAAAGTCACTATTTTTCTCTACTCACTCTCATGTTGACTAAGGGTTGGGATTATTTATTATTGTAATCTGTGTCATTTTGTTAATGTATGTTCATTTTATTTAGCGACTGGAGCTCACTTTGCTTTGTCCAAAAATATCCTCTTGGAGGGAATCCTCTAACATAAAAAGGGGGGCCATGGGGCTAAAGGCGGCTGAGGTCTATCCCAGCTTCTAAGGGCAAAAGGCGAGGGACCCCTCGCCAGTCTGTTGCAGGTCACACAGAGACACACAATTTTTCACACACACACACACACACACACACACTCAGAGATAAAGGCAAGGTAGAGTTTTCAATCAACTTCTTGATGTTTTTGGACTGTGGGAGGAAACTGGAGTACCCGAAGTAAACCCATGCAAATGTTGGGAGAACAAACTTCACAGAAAGGTCAATAGTTGCTTTAAGCCGGAAGTAAACCACTACTACACAGTAGATGATTGTATTGGCAAGAATCCGACGATATGTCATGTATCATGATACAGGGTCAATGATATGATATATTGTGATATTTAGTAATACTGTAATAAGGATATATGTGAAGTATTGTCGAGTACTTGACTCTGCTGTTGTGATAGTGTAGTAACAAGTATATATGTTTAGTATTGTCCAGTACTTGACTCTGGTGTTGTGATAGTGTAGTAACAAGTATATATGTGTAGTATTGTCGAGTATTTGACTCTGCTGTTGCGATAGTGTAGTAACAAGGATATATGTGTAGTATTGTCCAGTACTTGACTCTGGTCCAAACATCAGCTTTAAAAGCTCCTTGACTCACTGTATCCTCTCGTCCTCAGGCATCACCAGAAATGCCGCAGGATTTCAATGTTTCTTTAGTTGCGAGGACGTGATCGTAATTTGAAAAAAATGTTACAGCATTGGGGAAATATATTGCAATATTTAAGTGTGTCAGTATTTCACTGTATCCTTTCCTCCTCTGTCTTTGATTTCATTTTTCCTTTAGTTGCAGAGGATGTAACGACCACTGTCATCTAGTGGACAGAAGTTAAATAGCAACACAATTGAAATAAAAATAATTAAAACATCAACAATACTAGTAAGATATGATTTGAGCAGAAAAATAAAGTTTAAAGATCATTACAGTGCTGATGAATATTGATACATTATGGTAGAAAAGCAGTTGTGTTGTGATAGTGTAGTAACAAGGATATATGTGAAGTATTGTCGAGTACTTGACTCTGCTGTTGCGATAGTGTAGTAACAAGGATATTTGTGTAGTATTGTCCAGTACTTGACTCTGGTGTTGTGATAGTGTAGTAACAAGGTTATATGTGAAGTATTGTCGAGTACTTGACTCTGCTGTTGCGATAGTGTAGTAACAAGGATATATGTGTAGTATTGTCCAGTACTTGACTCTGGTGTTGTGATAGTGTAGTAACAAGGTTATATGTGAAGTATTGTCGAGTACTTGACTCTGCTGTTGCGATAGTGTAGTAACAAGGATATTTGTGTAGTATTGTCCAGTACTTGACTCTGGTGTTGTAGTATTTACAGACCACATGACTCTTGACGAAGTCGTAACTGCTTTCATTTGTTTCGAAACCAAAATATGTCCAAACATCTGCTTTAAAAGCTGCTTCAGTCACTGTATCCTCTCGTCCTCAGTCACCGCTGGGATTTCCAAGGATTTTTATTCTTCCTTTTGCTGCGGAGGACATAAGGACTGCTACATTAAAAATGTATTGTGTTATTTTCTACAGATGTAATTAAAATAAAAAAAAACATAAAAGAACTATGATGAAAATAAAACATGATTTAAATCCAAAACGTTAAAAAATAAAATCTAAAAATACTCAAAACATAAGAAATATTTTCTTTAAGAAAGCTTTCTCTGGCTACACACAAAGTACATCACAGCATCTCCATTAATCGAGGCACTATCTTTCATGGTTACTACGCTACATGCACAGGGACTCGACATCTTCACATGACAATAGACAACAAGTGACTCATCTTTTAAGTCACTCAAAATAAAAATCTGATTACGAAACCTTTTCAGATGAGAGCTGCACGAGCAACAGTTATTTCTGCTGGATGGACGTTGCATTCATGTGACACATGAAATAAATGAATAAAAGCTTCTTATTATCCTGAGTTGATGATTCACTGATATAGATTCACAGTAAAGACACAGTTAGTGCAGCTTGTTTTCTCTTTCCCTCCTGGAAATGTCAAATAAAATGTGTGAAACTATAGTTTTACCCTCAATTATTGAAGAATTAAAGAAGCGTATCTGCCAGTTTTAATCTTGAAAACGTGCGATCATTCTTATTAACGCGAGTCAAAAACAGCTCTTAGTGCTTCACGTCTTTCTAAGTTAACAAAAAACTGAATAAAAGTTCAAATCCTGCTTTTTGCAACGTGTGATCTGTATGGAAGTGCATCAGTACCATCAGAATATTGAACTTTAAAATTTAAAAGGTTTGAACTTTGAATCATTCAATCATCACATGATTGTCTGAAAGTTATTATAACTATTTTGGTTTTTGTCTCGTGAAACACACATTTTTTCGTCCACTTTAAGCAGCAAACGCAGCAAATTAAAAAATATACTGAATTAAGAAATTTAGTTTTTTTGAATTATTGGAATTAAAATATCAAACTCTGTGTAAAAAAAAAAGTTGATTTATTTATTCAATATTTAAAAAAAACTCTGGGCACTCTGGTTTCCTCCCAGTCCGTGACTAAGATAAGAGAATAAGCCTCAGAAAAAAATGAATGAATATAGAAATAATTACATTTGATTATTCAAAAATAAAAAGTTGAACGCTTTGAAAAAAAACAACATTTACATTAGAGACATTATTTGTTTGTAAGTTCATGCAGAAATACTCATTGTCATACATACCTTTTAAAAAAAAAAGTTTAGTGATGATATTCAACTCACTAACGCATGAGATTCTTGAGTTCAACTCTCGCATAAAAAGTTTTGTCGACTCAATGTATTTGTTTCCTCGTTCGACTCTTTACTCTGGAGTCTTTTCTTCAGACCACGACACAAACTTTCTCAGATTGAAAGAAGGCCAGTGTCACTTCAGAAGGCTCGAGCTATTTTGGTTAATCGAGTGTAATCCCGTGATCGGCTCTTCCTACTGGATTGTAAACTGTGTAGTAAGAACACACGCACCGTCAGCTAATCTGCCCTGATGTGAAATGATGTGTATCAGTTTATCTTCCTTAAAAGCCCCGTGATTCACGTTCAACCTTCAGGACTATTTTCCTATTTACTCGTAAAATGAAGGACAACACGGTAAATTATGCAGGTTTTTTCCTGATCTGGCTGAATCCTGAGTGCCTGCCACGTTTACATTTTTGATTGAGCCGTTGGATTCGTCTTCTTAAGGAAGCGTGAAAGCCTCGGACGAGAACCTGACACGTCAAGATGCCGGCGATGATCAGTCCTTCGGTTCTTTGTCACACCAAGAGCTGCGTTGATTTTCGTCTCGTGGAAATTAGAAATAATGCAAATCCATCAGATGACTGACACGAGAAGCGGTCGTTGTAGAAGGATCGTTCAGGCAGGAAACGAGTGATAAAAGTAAAGCCCCTACAGTGAATTAACAACTTAAACAACGTCAAAATCCGCTGTTTTGATTGACGGCTAGCGGATCTGATTCATTAATTAAGTGCTCACACTCAACGGGCGGAGCTTAGGACAAAGAAAGTGGTGCATTGGTTCATTTTCTTGCGTTAATAACGATGTAAATTGACTTATATTTACTCAATAAAACATAAAATTCAAAGAAGAAAAAATGGATAATTTGAAAGAATAACATGACGCCTAAGTCTCATCACTCACACGTTGTGTACTAGTTTTGCAGCCTATTATTGTGTCTCGTCTTGTGACGATTCATCCACAGATTTCGATACCAACTGTGTGAAGAGAATTTAGTTCAAAGCGTCTGCTGGTGTGCTATGGAGGCATTGATTGTTTTTGTCTGATATATCTGGTATACGTGCACTCATATGCAACCCTAGAGCCCTGACGCATTAATAATGCAACAATGTAAAGACACACACACGTAGCATCAGGCGCTACTGAACATTATTTCCTGACATCGCACACAGTCTTGCATGAAGAGTGGTCATTGTTCAGCGCACTGGTTATAGTGGATGGTATGTCTGGACACGTGTATTATCAACACACTCTGTAATAAAGTCATTTGTCAGAGTCATGTGATCCTCCGCATGCACTGCATGACTAATGTTTTCATTTTGTTTAACACAGTCGCAAATATTGGAGTCGTCGAAAGCCAAATTTAATACTTCAGATACAGGTTTTACTTTAAATTTAGAAAAGAAAATATATTTTTCTTGCGGGTTTGAACCTCCCTGTTTGAACCTGTTGGTCTTGGATGACATGAACTGCATGACTTTACTGCAGTGCCTCGTGTTACCTTCAGGTCGTATTCGCACATTTGTATTTAACGTGTTTGTAATCGACTAATGTCTATTTAAATAAACCATTTTTTGTTTTTTTTACGAGCTACAATATCTGAGTATTTATATTTACATCAGTGAGTATGATATAGTGATTGCATTCATTTCCATAATGGCAAAGTACCGAAAGGAATTTTTGAAGTGAACAGGAAGAGAAAACGAGAAACTGACCCAACAAGACGTTTCATTTAAACGGACCTTGAGTTCTCAGGACAAATACTTACACTGTTCTACTAGTTAAGAATCAGAATCAGAAAACATTTATTCCCAGTTCTTTAAACACAACACAGGAATTTGTTGTGGTGTATTTACGGGATATAAAAAGTAAATAATACGAATTAAATAAAAATAGATTAATTACATGAAATACACGTAATTTTTAAGAAAAGAGATACATTACCTTTAAATGGCATATAAATAAATAATGAATAGTCAATAAAATAAAATACACTACATTTAATTAAGCAATAATTCTTGATTCTAGTTCGTATAGATCTCAATTTTGTTCAGCCTTACGTATACATGTATTTATGAGTTTATTAACTAACATTTATTATTTTTTATCATCTTGTAGTTACTTTTGTTACAAAAGTTGTGTTACAAAAAGCTGCTCAGCTAATGCTAATGCTAGTTTACGCTTCTATGCTCAGAACTTGTCGATATCATGGAAAACACTGATAGAGTCGCTCATGTTGAGGGTTAAAAACTTATACACTTATTTTAATAAGAGAAAGAAAAAAATGCTGCAAATCAAAATATATTCAGTGTTCGACGAAGCATTCAGGGGCAATTTTCTTGTCTGATTTAATCAAGATAATCTCTTCCAAATCAGCTTGTTGGTTAAATTAGAGAGGTTTGACACAAATTGATACGAAAAACACTTACAATGATATAAAAAACAAACAAATGAATCACACTCATGCCGAGCCAGCACACACACGTCTGAGACTATTACTGAGATTGATATTCCACGTGTTTTATCAATAAAAAATAACCGTGTGGTTGTGACGGGAATATGAATGTATCATTAACAAGATTCTCTGGAGGTTTCCGAGTGTTTCTGACCCAGATAACAATATTTTCCACAATAAAAACTGACTCTCAGCACCCGTTTCTATCTGTGCTTCTCATTTATATGAAACGACGAGAGTAAAAGTAAATGTCGTAACGTATTCAAATATAATGGTAAGATATTAAAGTAGTGAAATGTAAGATTCAAAGAAAAGTAAAGTAAAGTCAAGTAAAGTGCAACTGCAAATATCCAATGCACCATTGCCAAATACTACATGTGCAGTTGTTGACAAAGCAAAATGAAGTATCTTGTTCTTTCGGTTTCATGTTTAAATAGTAACTTAGTACCTACTCGGTACTTAATTAAATTAAAACACTGTGCAGAGGTTTGACAAGCTCCGAGATTTATCGATGCATTTTTATCAAATATGGAATCAACGATTCGTTATATTTTTTATTTTTCCTGAGAACTGAGTGTCTTCCCAGAATCAGCGCATCAAATTCCTGTCTTTTCTATTTGGTCACATCAACATTTGGTCCAGTTACAAGTAGTTCTCAAATGGAATGTGAAATTCCAACCGTATTAAAATTAAAAATTTCGGCAAATACCCACCATAAACACAGAAAAATACGCTCTAAATGTTGTATGTATTTTGTTTATTTAGTTATTTAATTATTACGTTTCAGTTTACTATGTTTTTTTAATGTAATTATTAACATTTTATATATATATATCAACTTTAATGTAAAAGTCACTTGTTTTGTATTATATATTTTTGTATTTCTTTCTGTCTAAACACTACATATGAAATGACTGTGTCGATTTCACAAGACTGTCAATAAACGTTTTCTGCTCGCGATATACATCGTCAGAAAAACACTCCACAGAGGTGAACCTCTAGGGATGCAGAGTGTGTTGTAGGTAAAAGCTGTTTAGCACTAATAGAATGATCTATTTAAGTCCATTGAACATCTCAGATCCCATGAGAGACTGAACTCTCTCTCTCTCTCTCTCTCTCTCTCTTGGCCATTAAGTCGCCTCGGATTTAATGACCAAGACGTACTTTGTAAGTCACAACAGTAAAAATTACGTTTTCTAAAGATATTTAACATCCGTTATATGAGCAAAAAAAAGAAACAATATTTGGCTCAAATTCTGCTCTTCTTGTTGGAGACTCGAATCCGAACGAGTCCATGAGGATGGTTGACAGATGTCGAGACCCCTAATGGAAAAGTTAGGATGAGAGTGTAGGCAGGGTGAAGTGGGGCACTCTGGAGTTTGAGAGGCGCAGAAACGTTCCCGCTGCTTTGGATTTTTCAAGTTAGTTCGTTGAAGTCGCGCGAAGGAAGTCGATTAATTCTGAACATTGTGGTTTGAGGACAGAGTGAAGGAGATCACATGGTGTCAACAACCAATGAGGTTCATCGATGAGGTAAGATCGGGAGGTTATAGAAGCTCTGGCAACAAAACGACTTGATACTGTACGTTCACATTTATAGATTTGAAGTATGAAAACTACATCATACCAGATCTACCACCCACGGTTTTCCCTTCACAGTAATAGCATGTTTGTGAAGGTCCAGATGACTGGACCAGCCCCACCCAACAAGTTAGATATTACATTTATAGGTTGATTTCTTTCTTTTGGGCGAATTATGTATTGTTGCTAAGAACTAAAGCGAGTCACACATCACTTAAACTGGACACATCACAACACGATATATAGTGATACTGTAGTAACTAGGATATATGTGTAATATTGTCAAGTACTTGACTCTGGTGTTGTGATAGTGTAGTAACAAGGATATATGTGTAATATTGTCAAGTACTTGACTCTGGTGTTGTGATACTGTAGTAACAAGGATATATGTGTAGTATTGTCCAGTACTTGACTCTGGTGTTGTGATAGTGTAGTAACTAGGATATATGTGTAATATTGTCAAGTACTTGACTCTGGTGTTGTGATAGTGTAGTAACAAGTATATATGTGTAGTATTGTCGAGTACTTGACTCTGGTGTTGTGATAGTGTAGTAACAAGTATATATGTGTAGTATTGTCCAGTACTTGACTCTGGTGTTGTGATAGTGTAGTAACAAGTATATATGTGTAGTATTGTCGAGTATTTGACTCTGGTGTTGTGATAGTGTAGTAACAAGTATATATGTGTAGTATTGTCCAGTACTTGATTCTGGTGTTGTCATAGTGTAGTAACAAGGATATATGTGTAGTATTGTCGAGTACTTGACTCTGGTGTTGTTATAGTGTATGTTTTCAAACCAAAATATATACAAACATCAGCTTTAAAAGCTGCTGGACTTACTGTATCCTCTCGTCCTCAGTCATCACTGGTATCTCATTCTTCAGTTAGCTGTGGGGCACGTAATGGCTGCTGCCATCTAGAGCCTGGAAGTGCAATTCAACACAAAATTTAAGTGAATTTTATTTCATGTATAGATAAAACAAGTGTATTTTTTTTCTCTTTTCGAAACACTTTTTGATACAGGAAACATAAAATAACTATGAAGAAAATAATATATGACTTGAAAACAAACAGTAAAAATGTATAATTTTAAAAATACCAATGCTATATCGATACTTTAAAAAAGAAATTAAAATATTTAAGTGTATAGACTTTTCTTCCCACAACCCCTAATGGCGATTAAATTGAAGTCAATCCTATTTTAACTAGCTGAGCTCATGGGAAATGGGAACCCTGCTTTTTGTGTGAGTCATAGTCAGTAGAGTGGGAGTAATTAAAAATGTACTAAAGTCTTGCTAGATAAAAGAAATATAATCTTTAACTTCAAAATATAATCACTAACTTTCACCTAATTAATATAGTAATAATTCATAATTCATTTTATTTCAAATCACACAAGTACACCGTACAGACAGATGATAACACAACAGTATAAAGTTAATAATACAGTTTAAAAAGTGATACATCCAAACCAACATTTATTGTAACACAGTAAAGCTGATGAAAAAGGGTTGCGAAGCAGGGATGCGAGCAGGAGTGTCTTACCTCCACTGACGTCTGTGAGCAGGATGGACCTTCGCAACTCCCACAGCAAACGCACAATGAAAATCACGTGACCACAACAGCAGGATTGAGAATCTCTAGTCTGCAGGCACGAGTTCTGTGCGACTTATTTGACATTTTCTGTCTGTTTGACAACATTTGAATATTGATAATATCCAAAATCATATATTAAAATCACTCAAATGACATTTGTAAGACTCGACAAAGTCTAAACGTGATGGAGGTGGAGAAGACAGGTCTGATAGTGATGAACATCTGTCGCCTCCAAAACACTGAAATACAAATTAAAATTCTTTAAGGGTTTGCTAACGTGAAAACTCTCCTGTCATGTAGTGAATGTTCGTCAAGATGCAGTGAGTTCCTCATCATGACAACGAGTCCCTTCGAGGTGGAGATTTGAAGGATTGATGATGCGCGGTGACAAACCTCCATGTTTGACCAATCACAGCAGAGTGGGCGTGGTTATGGTCAACAAGATTTAATCTCCAGAACAACAAAGTGTTTTCAGTGGGCGGAGCTTAAGATAGTTCTAATGTCAATATTTCAATGAAAAGAGCGTTTTGTACAAACACACACTGATGATACAATAGAGTCACACATTACAACAACACACATACACTGATGATACAATAGAGTCACACATCACAACAACACACATACACTGATGATACAATAGAGTTACACATCACAACAACACACACACGCACTGATGATACAATAGAGTCACACATTACAACAACACACACACACTGATGATACAAAAGAATCACACATCACAACAACACACGCACACTGATGATACAATAGAGTCACACATCACAACAACACACACACACTGATGATACAATAGAGTCACACATCACAACAACACACATACACTGATGATACAATAGAGTCACACATCACAACAACACACACACTGATGATGCAATAGAGTCACACATCACAACAACACACACACACTGATGATACAATAGAGTCACACATCACAACAACACACATACACTGATGATACAATAGAGTCACACATCACAACAACACACACACTGATGATACAATAGAGTCACACATCACAACAACACACACACACTGATGATACAATAGAGTCACACATCACAACAACACACACACACTGATGATACAATAGAGTCAAACATCACAACAACACACACACACTGATGATACAATAGAGTTAAACATCACAACAACACACACACACTGATGATACAATAGAGTCACACATCACAACAACACACACACACTGATGATACAATAGAGTCACACACAACAACAACACACACACACTGATGATACAATAGAGTCACACATCACAACACACACACACACTGATTATACAATAGAGTCACACATCACAACAACAACACACACACTGATGATACAATAGAGTCACACATCACACAAACACACACACACACTGATGATACAATAGAGTCACACATCACAACAACACACACACACTGATGATACAATAGAGTCACACATCACAACAACACACACACACTGATGATACAATAGAGTCACACATCACAACAACACACACACTGATGATACAATAGAGTCACACATCACAACAACACACACACACTGAAGATACATTAGAGTTACACATCACAAAAACACACACACACTGATGATACAATAGAGTCACACATCACAACAACACACACACTGATGATACAATAGAGTCACACATCTCAACAACACACACACTGAAGATACAATAGAGTCACACATCACAACAACACACACACACTGATGATACAATAGAGTCACACATCACAACAACACACACACACTGATGATACAATAGAGTCACACATCACAACACACACACACACACACACTGATTATACAATAGAGTCACATATCACAACACACACACACACTGAAGATACAATAGAGTCACACATCACAACAACACACACACACTGATGATACAATAGAGTCACACATCACAACACACACACACACACACACTGAAGATACAATAGAGTCACACATCACAACAACACACACACACTGATGATACAATAGAGTCACACATCACAACAACACACACACACTGATGATACAATAGAGTCACACATCACAACACACACACACACACACACTGATTATACAATAGAGTCACACATCACAACAACGCACGTTCAATTTCAACAATATGAACAAAAACTTTCCTTCATTCATTAATTTTCATGATTTATTGAGTGTCCTGAGCAAACGCTGAATGATTGATTCCTGGGGCTGGAAGTAAAGTTCACTTGAGTTTTATGAAACGACACTGTTTGAATGATCGGGTTCGTCAGCTCAAAGGGAAGGAAACGATAGATGTCATTCAAACAAAATATAGTGAATAAATAAAAGCGATGATATCACTGGCCTTTCTTGATTTAAAAAAAAAAAACCTACATGGTCGAGAGATATTTGAAGTAGATCGCTTGTACGCAAGTTTCTGAATGAAAATAAAAAAATGAAATATAAAAGGCAATTTCAATGCCTTGGAGAAGTCGGAATAATGACGATGATTCACTGCTGCCATGGTAACAGTTGAGATGCTACGCTCTTACGCTCGTATCATATTCATGCTCACTTTTCATCGTCACCGGACTGACTCGGAACATGTTGTTTTTGTTAATTAGTACTAGATGTCATGTGGTTGATACACAGAACTGCGAGGAGGTTTGCGTCACACAGATGATTCTGAGCTCAGTAGACTCAGACTCGTGGACTCAAAACCAAGGTGACAGGATCCTATCAGTGCAGGTTTGGGCTTGTTCGCTAGTGAAAACTTTGGACAGCTCAAATAAAAAACAACATTTATTACATGTATTTCCTGTTTGCTACAATAGGGGGCGCTATATATACGTTTTGACTGGGTTGATATGGATTTCTAGAAATGCCAGAAATAGGTATTAAATAAGCGAATGGAAATAGAGGCCTAGACAGAAAAAAATGAACCATGTTTTGTTTCCCTCCTGTCAATTACACACTGGGACACGTGGGGATTGGTGGATAATAAGCTCCGCCCCCCCCATTGGAAAGCGCTAACCAATCATTTTGACGGAGGGGCGGAGCTTCTTTCAACAGCGAACGAGTTCACGGTGCAGGCGTTTGACGTTCTATTTATCTCGAAATATTTATCTATTTAAGCCAACTTTGCAAAAGTTCCACAGCAACAGGCGTCGGCGAGTGAGTGACAAAGTTAGGTCTGGACAAAATCACAAAAGTACTTAATCAAAACTGTCAATTTAAAAAACTTTCCACGGTCTCCCGTGAGGCTGCGTTGTTTGTCTTGATTCCGTGAATAAACAGATCTGAACCTCAGGAGGCGACTAAATAATCCGCGGCCTCAAAACACTGTTGCTGTGTCGCCTGTGCCCACCGTGTGAACCTGCATGTTTGCGTCTGTCACAGATGTGCTTCCAGAGAATTCTCGTCATGCTGGTTTGAAGGTTAAGCGTGAATTTAACATGAACGACGTACACAAATATGACATTTAGCGCCGCCGCAATCAGGAAGTTTGAAGGCCTCATGTAACCGTCTCATCTTTTATACATTTATATATTTAGGGATGTCAATGTTTATGATACTTTTATACACGTGTAGTCGAGGCTTGTAACGGTTGTGTAACCGGTTACACAACGTTGTGCTAAATAACCACTAGAGTGCAGGCTTCTAATTTATACTTCTTAAGGTCAAGGCAAGTATTGCCTTAAAGAAGGGAATAAATTTGATATATATATACATATATATATATATACATATATTGAAGAGGACATTATAAACTAATATATAAAACAACATGCAATTATCATTCTATCAATGTTATCATTTTCAATAGCAGCTTGTATTCAATGTTTACAAAAAGTATACAAATCCACGTATGTTACACACTTCAAAAATAAAAACACATAAACAACATCGACAGGTTCATGAACTGGTGAGTTTCGAGGGCAAACGAACCACTAAATACTTTTAACACTGATTTAAACAACGAAAAATTTTTAAAAAGTTGTGTAATATTTCCCAACAGCCTGTTATTCCTTGTCCTTCCTTTTTTTTCACCCATTCCTTGCTCGTCATTTTTTAAGTTCTCCGCCTGACCAACATTAGTATGTATTAAAAAATAAAAGCCAAGGGCGGTCACAACAAGTTGTTGCTGTAAACACGGGTACATTTTTCAGGGCATTACGGAAAATGTGGAGGACCATCACGGCAATTTCCATGGTTACCGCGGTTAAATATAAACCCTAGGAGTGTTCTGGTTCCATTCAAACCCCTTATTAATCCAATTACAACGAATCCCTTCCAATAGTTAGCAGAGTAAGAAACAATTATTCATGTAGACCCACTTCAAATATGTACTCAATTTTAGCCAACATAACAGATACATCGAGACGTGAGGAGCAGCGGTGAGAAGCCATACAAGTGAAGGACAGACCGGAACCTCAGGAGACCACTGATGGTGCGACTAAATAATGATCAAAAAGAGCTGAAATTGAAGATGTGAATACAAAGAATGAAGAAGAGAGGTAGAGAAGTAGAAGTGGCGAGTTAAATGTACAGCCGTGTCTGAGGAACACTTAGACTTGGAAATATATACATTTAAATGCAGCGACGTTACTTCAAACATGCACTTAAGAGGTTTTATCCACTTCTTGTCGTCGAAAGAAAACCTCTTACAGTAAAACGTACTTCACATAATTCCATACACACTTGTATTCTGTACATTGAAAGTTTCCGGGGTTTGGAATATGTGACATTTTTAAATCTCTACCTGGAAATAATAGAGACTCTTGAGGTTCTGGTTTATGTTTATTTTCACTTGGCAGGTAAACTATATATATGAAGATTCAGGAAAGTCAGAATTTTCAACAATAATCAAACAATTTTCAACTATAATCCAAAAAAAATTCAACTGTAATCAAACAATTTTCAACTATAATCAAACCATTTTCAACTATAATCAACTAAAATAATTGTCCCAACATGTTTAAGACATAATATTCAGAACAAACAAGATTCTGCCTCATATGTGAACATTTACTTTATACTTTATTCATTTCATTTTGTTTATTTACTGATTTGTATGTACTTTGTATCATTTACGTGTTTTATGTATTCTTATTATGTCCATCCAACCATTTTCTGCTGCCGAATCCCTTATGGTGTTCGAGGGGGGGCTTGAATCTATTCCAGTTTCCTCGGGCAAGAGGCGGAGGACACCCTGGACAGAACACTAGTTACATTGATTACATTAATACTAATTTGATGCTAAATGATATGAGTGGCATAAATAACGCTAAATTACGTAAGATTGAAAATATTGTTTCTGGCTCTCCCCAGTGTCAGAACAGTGTAACTGCAAGATCTGACGCCACCTATGCTTTGTTAAGATTAAGACTCTTTTGGTGTCAGTTTCTGGCTCTAAAACAGTTTAGTGATCATGTGACTCTGAAACTTTTTTTTTAATCAGGCAACAATAATCCTTTGTTAATCCATCTTCTTCTGCTCAAATGAAGGAAAACTTGATTCTCTTGGTGCAGCTTTTAACAAGAGTTTAAAATCCCCAAATATTGTCCAAACACCCTCAGGTTGTGCTCAGTGTGTTGTTCTTTGTGCTGCTACTGTCACGCAGACGCTAATGTGTCTGTTTAGCTGCATCATATGTTCCATCCCCACCTACACGTGTGATCACCAGCTCACCACCGAGGGAAAGTTAATTTGCTTAAACAGAAGAGCTGAGATCTGCTTTACACGCTTGATTTGATTATTCAACCACCACGTCTGAACTAATTCACTTACATTTAAAACCTTAAACCCTTTTACCCTCTTATGACCCGAGTTATTTGTTGTTTCTCTGTGAGCGTCTCTTCTGTGTCAGAGCCTCATTCCGTGGAAATAATGCTTAAACACACACATTTCAACAAAGTCTCTAAAAGCCAGAAGAAACACACACGTACAGAACACCATCGTCAGCATACAATTAAACATACGCAGATACAAACATTTTATTGTAACAACTATTTTTCATACACTTTGTAGTATTTTTGCAGGCCATGCTCTTGTATTTTTTCATTTTTTTCCATCTCTACTTCGGTCCGTGAATATAATCCTAACAGACAACCGTTCTATAGTACAAAAAAAGTTTGGGGACCCCTGATGTAGACCACAAGTATGATTGTCTGGCCGGACCGATGGTTGGTTCAAAATCAAAGAAGACAAATGTTCATGTTGATATGTTTACTTATAAGAAGGAACCGTAAGCATCAATGTTGAGATCATAAGAAGTAAATGTACATGATGTTCGGCCCTCCATTGAGACTGTTGAAAAAAATGTTGGCCCCTTGTGTGAGTGAGGTTGACACCTCGACATTTTTGCCAGCATTAGCAGGACTCCCGTACAAATTTACAAAATCTGCCCCTAACAGGAATAAAGTCTATCTAATCTAAGTATGATTCTGATTGTTATATTATTTTTTTTACTCTTGGACGCTCGATAGGCTTTAGTTCTCTCTGTGTTGTCCGTCCTGTTGAACACATTCAAGTTCCTTCAATTTTAACTGTTATTGGAAGCCTCTGTTTTATTATTGACGAAAAATGTCTCGGACATATTTAGCCTCCGGGACTTTAACAAAGATCAGGGGCCTCAAGTACAAAGTTGTTTGTGTATTTTCTACTACAAACTGTCGTAAAATCAAATCCAAAATCAAAAAATTGTTCACGTACAAACATAGCAGTAAAAAAGTAAGTCAGTAAATAAGTTAAAAAGTCTTCGGGTATTGTTAGATTAAAAATTATTATACACTATACGTATATGCCATACTTAAATTAACGCTAAAAGATCATCAAAATATAAAGTATAAATTACTCGCTTCATCTAAGAGCTTAAACGTTTGACTACACATTCACAATCAACATTTCTCTCAGACTGATTCACTGTTTCAAGACAAGCTTGGAACAGAATTAGAGATACGACACCGGTTATTTAAAACGTCTGTTTGTCTGCCCTTTCACACCTTGGGTCGTGGATCAAAGAACGAAGCGGGACACATCCGTGAGGGGGGGGTTAGGAAACAGAAACCCCCACCCAAGAACATTTGAATGATTAGAAAAGGAAACAAATTAGGAAGTACTCTCCACAGGGGATCGTGGCACAGGGAGTTTGAAGGACCCAATAGGGCGATAGGGGGAGGACCTCCCGGCCCGGAAATTTGCCTTAAATATAGCTATGTTTCTACAGTTCGAGACCTTTTCTCCCGGGGCTATTGACGTGTAACGTCGCCAGGAGGAAGTGCGACCAATCGATCGTAAAGCTTGTATTTTGTTTGACTTGAAGCGGCGAATAAACGCCCCGTGGCACACTCTCGATTGACCATCTTTCTCCACAAAGCGAAGCATTAAGACCCGGGAACAGGAAGTGACGGCGTGTTTGAGCGACCGGAACAGACTCCTGTTTTGAACGTTTTAGTATGTTTGCATCGTACCCGACGTCTTCTGTCTGTAATTATCGGGGGTTAAAGTGTGTGCGTCATAGGTGTTCTTTTGTCTTTGGTGATTAAAAAACAATGTTGTTTGTCTGCGTTTTTTCAATTTTTGTTGCAGGTTTTTTTTTATGGTAATAAAACCAAAATGTAGCAAATACATTTGTTTAGTAATGATGTCATTATGGTATTTATCCATGACCCGAACATAACTACACACACCCACATTGACACTTGGACTTCCTCTGCTATAAAAAGAAACAGAAAATGATCTAAACTAACCAAAATTCAAACTTCACTCTTTTTCTACTCACCCTCATGTCAACTAAAGGAGTTCTAGACACAAATGTTTGTTCATTTTAATGTAGCGACCGGAGCTCAGTTGTCTTCGTCTTCATCTTCGTCCGAAAAGACACTTCTCGTCTGTGACGTCCATCTTGGATTGAAGCTCCACCTTTTCTCCTCAAGAAACAACTCAAAAGTTTAAATATCTTCCCATGTTCTCCTCGAAGCTTCAGGAATGAAGGTTTGTTTCGCTCGACTCTTCGTCGGTCGATCCTGGGAGGAACTCTTCAGAACCAGAACAAAGTGGGATTTGAAACGTTTTAGCTAAAAATGTGTCCCGGTTTACGGTGTTTTTTGCAGAAACGTTTCAGATTTCGTTTTGCTCGCCGACGTCGCAACACTCGCCCCGTCGGGAGGAGAAGTTGAACGATGACACATGTTGTGTTGAGTAATTGAGCTGTTTAACACCTGCTGGTTACACACATTAGTCACACATGGATGCTCCTTTAAAGAGAAGCTGACAACACGTGCACACATGTTCTGTTCCTCGTCAAATACATAGTGTGTTTGAAAGTCAATTAGAAAAGTTTTGATTTTTTTCATCTATGCATTTCTTGTTTTCTTCAAGGTGAAGATCTTGAGTCTCTGTTGTGTTTAAATCTATATTCAGTCAGTGTTTTCCAACTTGTTTCTTTCTTGTAGATCCAATTGATTGTACTTTTCAACAGCTCGATTAGCACACATACACACAAACAGACCAACACGCACACACACACAATCAGACATTCACACACACACACACACACACACACACACAATCAGACATTCACACACAGACACACTCACACAAACAGACCAACACACACACACACACACACACACACACACACACACACACACACACACACACACACACACAATCAGACATTCACACACAGACACACTCACACAAACAGACCAACACACACACACACACACACAATCAGACATTCACACACAGACACACTCACACAAACAGACCAACACACACACACACAATCAGACATTCACACACACACAATCAGACATTCACACACACACAATCAGACATTCACACACAGATACACTCACACAAACAGACCAACACACACACAATCAGACATTCACACACACACACACACACACACACACACACACACACACACACACACACACACACACACACACACAAACAGCCCAACACACACAAACAGACATTCACACACACACAAACAGACATTCACACACACACACACACACACAAACAGACATTCACACACACACACACACACACGAACAGACCAACACACACGAACAGACATTCACACACACACTCTTAAACAAAAATACCAACACACACACAAACAGACCAACACAGACATTCACACACGCACACTTAAGTAAAAATACCAACACACACAAACAGACATTCACACACACAAACAGACCAACACACACAAAAAGACATTCACACACACACATTTAAACAAACAGACCAACACACACAAACGGACTTTCACAGACACAGACACAGACAGACCAACAGACAAACAAACAGACATTCACACACAAACGGACCAACACACCCCGACACACAAACAGACATTCACACACAGACACAGACACACACACACACACACACACACACACACACAAACACACACACACACACACACAAACAGACCAACACACACAAGCAGACATTCACACACAGACACACAAACAGACCAACACACACAAACAGACTTTCACAGACACAGAGAGACCAACAGACACACAAACAGACATTCACACACAAACGGACCAACACACCCCGACACACAAACAGACATTCACACACAGACACAGACACACACACAGACACACAAACAGACCAACACACACAAACAGACCAACACACACAAGCAGACATTCACACACAGACACACAAACAGACCAACACACACAAACAGACTTTCACAGACAAAGAGAGACCAACAGACACACAAACAGACATTCACACACAAACGGACCAACACACACAGACACACAAACAGACATTCACACACAAACAGACATTCACACACAGACACAGACACACCCCCCCACACACACACACAAACAGACCAACACACACAAGCAGACATTCACACACAGACACACAAACAGACCAACACACACAAACGACAAAGACATACAGACACATACATATACTCACGCACACACGTATACAAACACACTCTCAGACGCACACACAAAAAAAGACATACAAACACACTAATATACACAAACACACACACATATATATACTCTCACAACCATAGACACATTAACACACAGACACATGTGTCATGTTGTGTGTCCAGGCCACACGGTGACAGGATCCTGAGAGGACTTCATGTGTTGGGCCTCCTCTGCGCTCTGGTCCTGCTCCCCCATCCTGACAGCATCACTGGCATGTCCAGGGTTTGTCTTGTTCTGGCCCTGCTCTCTCTCTGCAGCTGCACAGGGGTACACACCTCACACCTCCACCTCACATGGACGCCACATCACCAGAGCCTTTGGTCTTCCTGCAGGTCTACACCACCAACACCTTGGAGCTTCTGAAGGAGCAGTGGAGCAGCTACAGGAACCAGTGTCTGGACCTCATGAACAGCACTCCTCCTGCCTCAGGTCAGACTTTGCTCCTCACTAGTTCCTGGTTCAGGTGCAAGATCCCGTTTGTCCTGCAGGGCTGGTCTGCAACAGGACGTTTGACCAGTACGCCTGCTGGCCTGATGGACCCTCAGGATCTGTTGTCAACGTGTCCTGCCCCTGGTTCCTGCCCTGGTATCACAAAGGTGTGTGTGACCTTCACCTTCTGTGTTCCTTTGTTTTTGTGTAAGAGGATGAAAGAACATGGTATCAATGGCAACATATCTGTCTCCGTCTGACTCTTGTTCAAAGTCTTTATGTTTGTCTCTCTCTTTCTGAGTGTCTCTGTGTCTCACTCGTTGTCTTTGTCTTATTCTCTGTCTCTCTCTCTCTGTCTCTCTCTCTGTGTCTCTTTCTCAGTGTATCCGTTCGTCTCGATCTATTTAGGTGTCTCTGTCTCTCTCCCTGTCTATGTCCGTCTCTGTGTCTCTGTCTGACTCTTATTCTAAGTCTCTATCTCTGTGTGTCTGTCTCTTTCTTTGTGTGTCTGTGTCTCTGTCTGTCTGTCTCTGCCTGTCTCTGCCTGTCTCTCTGTCTCTGTCTGTCTCTATCTGTCTGTGTCTCTCTCTCTCTCTGTCTTTCTCAGTGTCTCTCTCTGTCTGACTCTTATTCTAAGTCTCTATCTCTGTGTGTCTGTCTCTTTCTTTGTGTGTCTGTGTCTCTGTCTGTCTCGTTCTCTGTGTCTCTCTCTGTCTGTCTCTGCCTGTCTCTCTGTCTCTGTCTGTCTCTGCCTGTCTCTGCCTGTCTCTCTGTCTCTGTCTGTCTCTATCTGTCTGTGTCTCTCTCTCTCTCTGTCTGTCTCTGTGTGTGTGTCTCTCTCTCTGTATATCTGTCTCTTTCTTTGTGTGCCTGTGTCTCTGTCTGTCTCGTTCTCTGTGTCTCTCTCTGTCTGTCTCTGCCTGTCTCTCTGTCACTGTCTGTCTCTACCTCTCTGTGTCTCTCTCTGTCTGTCTCTGCCTGTCTCTCTGTCTCTGTCCGTCTCTATCTCTCTGTGTCTCTCTCTGTCTGTCTCTGCCTGTCTCTCTGTCACTGTCTGTCTCTACCTCTCTGTGTCTCTCTCTGCCTGTCTCTGCCTGTCTCTCTGTCACTGTCTGTCTCTATCTCTCTGTGTCTCTCTCTGTCTGTCTCTGCCTGTCTCTGCCTGTCTCTCTGTCTCTATCTGTCTGTGTGTCTCTCTCTCTCTGTCTTTCTCAGTGTCTCTCTCTGTCTGTCTCTGTGTGTGTGTCTCTCTCTCTGTATGTCTGTCTCTTTCTTTGTGTGTCTGTGTCTCTGTCTGTCTCGTTCTCTGTGTCTCTCTCTGTCTGTCTCTGCCTGTCTCTCTGTCTCTGTCTGTCTCTATCTCTCTGTGTCTCTCTCTGTCTGTCTCTGCCTGTCTCTGCCTGTCTCTGTCTGTCTCTATCTGTCTGTGTGTCTCTCTCTCTCTGTCTTTCTCAGTGTCTCTCTCTGTCTGTCTCTGTGTGTGTGTCTCTCTCTCTGTATGTCTGTCTCTTTCTTTGTGTGTCTGTGTCTCTGTCTGTCTCGTTCTCTGTGTCTCTCTCTGTCTGTCTCTGCCTGTCTCTCTGTCTCTGTCTGTCTCTATCTCTCTGTGTCTCTCTCTGTCTGTCTCTGCCTGTCTCTCTGTCTCTGTCTGTCTCTATCTGTCTGTGTCTCTCTCTCTCTCTGTCTTTCTCAGTGTCTCTCTCTGTCTGTCTCTTTGTGTGTGTGTCTCTCTCTGTATGTCTGTCTCTTTCTTTGTGTGTCTGTGTCTCTGTCTGTCTCGTTCTCTGTGTCTCTCTCTGTCTGTCTCTGTCTGTCTCTTATTCTAAGTGTCTCTCTGTGTCGATGTCACTGTGTGTATGTCTCTTTCTCTCTCTCTCTCTCTCTCTCTCTCTCTCTCTCTCTCTCTCTCTCTCTCTCAATGTCGTTCTCTTTCTTTGCATCTCTGTTTGTCTCCATCTATTTATTTGTCTCCGTCTCTCTCTTTGTGTATTTCTTTGTGCGTCTGTCTCTGCAACTCTGCGTCTGTGTGTCTCCCTGTCTATGTCCGTCTCTGTGTCTCTGTCTGACTCTTATTCTAAGTCTCTATCCCTGTGTGCGTCTCTCTCTCTGTATGTCTGTCTCTTTCTTTGCATCTCTGTTTGTCTCCATCTATTTCTTTGTCTCTGTCTCTCTCTTTGTGCGTCTGTCTCTGCAACTCTCTGCGTCTGTGTGTCTCTGTTTTTCTGTCTTTGTGTCTCTGTCTGAATCTCTCTCTGTCTGTCTCACTCGATGTGATAACAAATGTTTTAGTAGATATACCGTCCATCAAAACAATTGTGTCTTGAATTTTTTGAATGTTTAAAAATTGAGTTCAAGGACCAACAGGACCTTAAAAGACCCTCATTTCAGCAGAGAAAAGACTTGAGGTCACGACCAAGTGACAGCATTTAAACTCAATTCAAGAGAAAATGATTTTTTTTAGCGGTAATTCTTTTACAATTCATCACAGATCAACGAGGAGGAACAGAAGCGACCGAGTGTCTTTTCTTAACGTCCATTTAACTGTTGACGGCTCCTTCGGATTCAGATAAAAACCTGGAGCTTCCAAACGCTCCACATCGTTAAACACACGCTTTTTTTATGCACTTAAAGGAAATAAATGAAACGTCCTTAAATGTAATCCCGTCTCTGCTCCTTCATGCAGAAAATTATTTTTCAATAAGGCCGACTTATCAGATAAAATACCCAAAACTCTGAGCTGCCAATGCTGATGTCCAAGTTAGCTTTACCAGCGCCGCGGCTTCTCAGATGTTTCCATTAGCATTACCTTTAGAAGAACAAAAACAACTTTGATTAGAATTCTTCAAGGATATTTCTGTGATACATATTTTCATATTATTACTTTTCTGGTCGCATTAGTGCATGAAAATAGTGGTAATGCAATGTAAAATATATTGTTTTTCTCAGTGTGGAAAAGGATTGCCAGAATAAAAGTTTCTATCCCAGACACAACAAAAAACTTTCCCAACGGTATCAAAAACTACTTAACAAAACCCAATTCCTGTCAAGTTAACAATGAGAAGAAAAAAAAATTAAGACCGATTAAACAGGATTTGGGAAAATCCGGACCAACCTGGCAACATTTAAGATGGAGACACTGATGGACATGCTGGTTGATATAGAGATTTTAATGTTTAAACATTGTTGTGTATGTGTGTGTGTGTGTCTAGTCCAGCAGGGTTTGGTCTACAGACTGTGTGACGAAGATGGACAGTGGTCCCCGAAGAACACCAGTGAGTGTGAGGACGACCCTGGACAGGTGAGACACATTTTTGAGAATTTGTGTTGTTTGTCTTACTTTACCAAGTACAATCCTTTGTTTGTGTTTGCGAAGGAGGAAAAACACCCAGAATCATATTACAGTATATGAGTTAATGGACTAGTTGGACTGTCTCATGGAAAACAATGTCATAAAGCAATACACACAACCAACACGCGTACAGACACACAAACACAAATAGTATTTTTTATTATATACGTATATTTTTTTATAAGAGCGCAAAATACACACTTAAACACACAGACGCATAAACAAACATATATACATGAACACACATACACACATTTACAAACACACACACAGGTAGAAAAAAAACTAAAACAAACACAGATATATAAACACAAAGTCACACATTGACAAGCACACACAGACACACACAGGCTCACAAACTCAAAAAGATAGATACACATATGCAAATACACACAGAAAAACAAATACACACATACAAAAAAACACTACATATGTGAAACATATACACAAAACATGAAATACTAGCACAGATTCACCAAGCATATATACCCACACCTACACAAACACACAGGCGCAGGAATACACACATGTTTACAAACACATACACAAACAAACACATACATACACAAGCAAGCAACCACATACATAGATACACACAGGCGCACAACTCACAAATATACAAACACACACATTTCTGTTTAAGGATCATTAAAAGTTCTACCACTCCAGCTTAAACAAAGAAGGTACTCATTGTGAATAATAAACATGCAGGAATACAAACATGTCAAGTCGCTCAACATGTCACTGCAGCAGATTCTTTGACGTTGAAGTGCGTTTGTGTCTCCACAGCATCAGTACGGGCGCATCCTCAGCCAGTTCCGAACCATGTACACGGTGGGATACTCTCTGTCTCTAGGGGCTCTGCTGCTGGCTCTGGGGATCCTCATCACCTTCAGGTAACAGTGCATAATAAAGTGTTGAAAACAGAATGTAATGATCTCCACCGTCTTCTTTGAGGAGCCTTAAGGAGGGGAGGGTCTTGGACTGGGGGGGTTCCAGGCTTGTTTGGGTTGTTGTGAGCTTCACTTTTTTTCTGGTTGCCCCAGATACACATTGTATGGCATTTTTAAGTACATTTGTTGCAACAGGAAGCTCCACTGCATGAGGAACAACATCCACATGAACCTGTTCGCCTCCTTCATCCTGAGAGCCGTGTCGATCCTGGTGAAGGATGCCTTGTTGACGCTCACCCTTGACCCCCAGAGCAGCGGCAACAGCCAGACCCCCGTGATGGTCAACCTACCGGTGAGAGCGAAACGTCCACCTCAACTTTATCCATGACTTTCTTTTTGGCAAGATAATCAACGCAAGTCACTCTTTCTGAATATATTTCAACGTATGTTTGAGATTTAAACTCATACACGGTTGGAGATTCTGTATTCAATTGGAAAATAGTAAGTAAGTAAGTAAGTAATATTTATTTATATAGCGCTTTTCCAGACCAGGGTCACAAAGCGCTTAAACAATCAAAACAATACTCAAAAAAGTATATACACTTTAAAAATCAAGATAATACTGAGAACAACACAGGAGTTCCAGAAAATCAAGGAAAAGCCTGAACAAATAGAAACGTCTTAAGATGTTTCTTAAAGGAGTCAGTAGACTCTATCAAGCGCAAAGAGAGAGGAAGATCGTTCCAAAGCTTAGGAGCAACAGCTTGAAAAGTTTTCTCTCCTCTGGTACTGAGTGGTGTGCGTGGAACCATAAGTAGATTCTGATCCACAGACCTCAGAGCCCGAGCTGGGGTGTAAGGCTGGATCAGATCAGTGATGTAAGGAGGAGCCTGACCATGAATAGCTCTGAAAGTAAGAACCAGAATTTTAAAGTTGATCCTGAAAGAAACTGGAAGCCAGAAAAGAGTTTTAAGGACCGGAGAGATGTTAGTTCTTCTACTTGAGCGGGTCAGAATTCTCGCTGCAGAGTTCTGAATCAACTGCAAGCGAGACTCCTTCTTGTTAAGACATGAAAACAAACTGTTACAATAGTCCAGACGAGAAGAAACAAACGCATGGATTACAAGCTCCAGATCATGTTCCGACAATGAAATGAAATTACCTTGGGAAGCAGATAGTTAGAGTCGCACCTCTATAAGACAGCCAGTGTGATTTCTGACACAGGTTTGAGAGCAAAACGAAATGATAAAAGACTCAGTGTCAAGGCCAGAATACATTGTCTGCTGCTGGGACACCAAGGATGTTATCGCATACAAGTATTGATTCAGTGCCACTTGGCTATTGTGCATTCTACATCTGTTCTTCAGCCCCGGGTTTTCTCTAGCGTGCTTTGTCTTACTCCTGTAGTTCCCCTTTAGTCCCATCAAACAGCAGAGAATCTACAAGAGAACAAGCATTAGGAGTTGTTGCATACATGTCAAGGACAAGGAATAGCTCTATCAGAACCGTTCACTGCACAGTTCCAGCTCCACTCCACCGGAATCTACTCAGTTGTGTTTCCACTGGCCCTGGTACCAACACATTCCGGGCAGAACTGCCATAAAATAGTGCTTCAAAACACCACTTGCATCATTTTGTATGCAACAAAAAGGTATAGCTTTCAATGACCTGTTGCTCCGTCCAACTCCCGCTGGAATGCGTTTATCAGCCTCCAGACACAAATAGGTCTGGACTTCATCAACGGAACAGGGAACATTTTTTGGACCGAAATCCATTTTTCTTAGTATCTGCTTCAAAGAAGGGTTCTGTTAAAACCAAAAACAAACCGAGTAGAGTCTAGTGGAGCATTGAGCCGGTGTAGAAGGAGCATGTAAGTGTGAGGCAGGTGGAGAGCATAGATTATTCTCGGTGACAACCACCCATTAATAGTCCTGATCTCCTCCTGCCACTTGATGCACCTGACACCTCTACCCTATCCCTCGTCATGGCCATAAATTGCTCACCATGTGGGCACTTTCCTTAGTGTGTGTTCCCATGATGAAAATAGACTCTTCTGTGAATGTCAGTTCAACCTTGAGCAACAACGTGAGATGTGTTAAAAAAAAAAAAAAGTTGTATTTATTTCGCCGTCCTCTGATTTGCTGACATCCGGCAAGATGTGAATGATGTTTAGATGTGTATTGTGTTGCCAGGAGACAAGTGACCCCTGATGTTTGTGCTTGACCTGTTGCCCATGTGGATCACTTCAGGCTGTGACGTGGTGTCGCAGTGCCATGGTGATGATGCAGTACAGCGTGATGGCCAACAACTACTGGCTGCTGGTGGAAGGAATTTACCTGCACAGCCTCCTGGTCATCACCGTCTTCAGCGAGAGGAAGTACTTCTACTTGTACCTCGCCATCGGTTGGGGTAAGAGTCAACAACGTACTGTACAATTATCTTGGTTATTAAAGGTTTAAAGACACCATGTCAAGAAATGAAAACGTTATTGGGAGAATAACTGTCAGCAGCACGCCTCAAATGTCACGTGTCGTCCTTGATTTCAGGTGCGCCGCTCATGTTCGTGTTGCCATGGATCACAGTGAAATATCTGTATGAGAACGAAGAGTGAGTTTGTTCCTCTGTTTGAAGGACCTGTTCTCCGGTTGATAAGACATGTATGTAATTTAAAAATGAAACAGAGGGTATTTGAGTGCCTGCTTGAAGTCATAGAACCGGGGTTGTAGCGCTGTTGCACTTATATAGACACATACAAATGTGTAATTTCAACATAATTCAGAGCTGAAAAGGATCGAACTTGACGTCTAGATGCTTCTCACAGGCTGTTTCTGGACTTTTTAATAACATGCATGCATTATTTAACCAAAATAGAGGTTTTAAATTGAGCCAGAACTAATCATTCTGTCAAGAAGAAGTTATACAGAGATTACTTGATAGTTTAATGGATCCTTGATGAGTGTTTTATGAAGTAAAAGTAATAATAAATGTGTGGCGCAGGTGCTGGGAAAGAAACATCAACATGGGATACTGGTGGATCATCCGCTCTCCGATACTTTTTGCCTATATGGTAAGAGAGAAACACGAAGACACACCTGCAGGAAGTTTCCCATAGTATTCTGTTTATTTTCCTTTTTTTTCCTTCTTCAAATGTGTCCTCTTTGAGAAATCCATTGTTTGTAGATTGAAGTGTGTGTGTGACTTATCAACCTCTGGTTGTCATGACGACATGTGGCGTGCCAGGATTCATTGAAATTTCTTTTCCTGGATCTTATTTCTATGGAGACGAACATACGCACTACCTTCTGTGGAGGACACTTCAACACATGCTCAGACTTACTGATTCCATGTGAAGTCCTCTCTTTGGTTTTCTTCACATTTTACCATAATCTTGGCTCCAATAAACAACTGATCATGATTGGATTGTGTCCAGATCCATAGCACGACCCTCACACTGATGCCTCCTTGTGGGTGTAGATCTGTGGCGCTCACTGAGATCTTCGTGGAAAAGTTGCAGTGAATTAAACACTGATGTCTTCTTTCTTGATCCAGATAAACTTTTTCATATTCATCCGAATCATCAAAATCCTGATGTCCAAACTCAGAGCCCACCAGATGAGATACACCGACTACAAGTTCAGGTACAATTTCCTTGTGCTATTAGACGTTATAAGGGGCGACATAGCTCAGATGGTAGAGTGGTTGCCTGCAGTCCAAAAGGTTGCAGGTTCAATCCCAGCTCCAGACAAGCTTGTGTCGTTGTGTCCCTGAGCAAGACACTTCACCCGGATTGCTCCTGATGGTGAACTTGGCGCAAGTGTGCAGCCTACTCCCATCAGTATGTGTGAATGGTTGAATTTCCCCTCGCGGGACTAATAAGGGATTCTAAAAAAATAACTCTGGGGGCAGGAGGAGATTGAAGGGATGATGTTATTCTATTCTATTTTAATCTTTGTATCCTTTTAAGATCTTTGTGTTTTTCTCCTTTGATCTATGCTTTTTGCTCTTTGTTATCTCTTTGCACTTTGTTCTTGTTTTTGCGTTTATGTAACTTCTGTACCTTTTATTGTCTGCTGTGAAATGAAACTTATTTCCCAGAGGATTAATAATGCTAATCTAATCTAATCTTATTTAAAAAAAAAAAAAGAAAAGTTCTGGACGATCCTTTAGATGTGTGACTATCTCTAGGTTGGTCATTGCACTTCAAACCTCTTTAAAGTGCTTTACATTAAAAGCAAACAACTTCTGTTAAAATGTACACAATACATTAAAACAGCACACTAAAAAAACATGATAAAACAACACACGTTCCATTCAAGGAAAATATTGTTCGATAAATTGATAAAAACACTGAAAATAAGGGAAGTAAAATCCCATTGATGAACCCAGTTAAGGGTTGTGGTATTAAATCATATGGTAAGTCAAACTCTTGAAGTCTGATCTTCCTGTGACAAGTTTCCTTATAGACCCTCAGGTTTCCTCCCATAAAAAGGCTAGACTCTAAACTCTTCTTACGTTTTTTTGGTTAGCCTGACCCCGATGATGGACGCAGACGTTGTCTTTCAACAGGTTAGCCAAGTCCACGTTGACTCTCATTCCACTGCTGGGGATTCATGCCATCCTCTTCACCTTCGTCATCGACGAGTCCGTCCCTAAAGGCTCCATGCTGCGGATGATTCGCCTCTTTTGTGATCTTCTCTTCAACTCCTTTCAGGTCAGAGATTCGTATTTGTAGTCGGTTTCCCGCTGGCATTACCTTGAAAGCTTGATGGGGTTTTTTTCTCTCACAATGACTACTGTGTTGATTTCACAAGATGTTCTTGAGTCCTACGTGCTATTCTTGAGATCTGATCGAAGTTCGTACCTTAACGGTGGTTCATTTGTATGATTTGTAAACTGAGCTTTACTTAAGAATGATGAGCTAATAAACTTACAACAGAACCATTTTAGATGGGTGAGGTTTGATTACGGACAAGATGTAAAGTGCCCGCCTTGTCAGCGCTTAGTAAGACTTGCTTGAACACTCTGCGATTTCCTTCATGGACAATTTAATTTTCAGTTCCGTAAGCTTGCCAAAATGATCTTTCCAAATTGTTCCTCCCTGCCAGTCCTGTTTTTGCCTGTGCCCACAAAATAAAGTGTCTATTGAAGTATTGAGCAGGTGATGCTAACCTAGTAACAGGATAGTATAACGAAGTATTCATAAATACTCATCATTGATATGGAGGTTAATCCTTACCATCATTTTTGTTCAAGATCACAATTCTGTCTTGTTAGTAAATGTAAACCCAGATAAGCACTCACACCGTGCATACCTCCGCCAAGAGAACTTTATTGAAAATTCGATTGACATCTCTGTCTTCTTAAACACTGACCAAAGTCAACGGTCGGTTGAGATTTGTCTTTTTTTGTGTTTCAGGGTCTGCTCGTTGCAATTTTGTATTGTTTTGTCAACAAAGAGGTGAGGACCAGTCATATTTCGTACTTGGTAACGGTGCAGTACTTTTGAAATGGTGCTAAAATCGTTTACAAAAACAACTAAAGTACTTTTCAAAAATGTGTTGCTTTTGGGCCCCTTCACTTCAGTTTATGTGAGAACTGATTTTAATATGAGTATTGTTACCCATCCCGACTCAAGGCATGAGTTTATTTCAACTTAATTTCAAATATATTGTATGATTTTGTTGCAGTTACATGTTGAGCGACTTGACATGTTTGTATTCCTGCATTTCTTTTTGGTTTTTAAAACAAAAAAACGTCATCAATCTTTGTGCTACCATTTATAGTAGAAAGCCTTGATCATCTACACAATTTAGCATCGTTGTAAAGTTTAACGTACAGAAATTGGAGTCATGTTTTAGTGGTAACCATGGTCACTCTCGATATCCATGCATTCCCTATTTCCACTTTATTGTTTTCCTTAGTGTAATCTCAGGGTCAAGGTGACCCGATGGCCCAAAAACAAATGTGTTTGTGGTATCCCTCTGGCTCAAGGTTAACGACCTCCACCACTACAAATATGTATTTGTGGTGGTGGAGGTCGTTAACCTTGACCCAGAGACAACACAGGGGCTAATGATGAACTGTATCTTCTGTCTGTCGACTGACGCTGCGCCTCATCCTGCAGGTACAGTCCGAGATGCTGAAAAAGTGGAAGCGATGGAAGCTGGGCAAAGACATTGACGAGGAGTATCGTCACACCTACAGCCAGACGCCACACTTAAAGAGCTATAACGTCCCCGACCTACACGACGACGACCCCGGCGACCTCAATCCAGACTCACATACGCCCCCTGGTGTTAAAATCTGCAACACGGGCACCTGCCCGGCGGTGTCGACGGAGAGTCGGAGGTTAGTCGTCACCTACACCAACGGGACGGGGAAAGTACAGTCGACCAAGCGCAAACTGGCCATTCAGTTCCTGTTCATGCATCACGGCGGCGCCGTCGGTCACGCCAGCAGCTCCGTGGAGGACGTCGGCGTGGAAGAGCGGGCACAGTGTGACTCGCGAGAGGGGGAGGAGACGAAGGTCTGACATACCTGACGACGAGGCTTATTTTCTACGCACATGTGCAGGAAGTCATATTTTTACCGCTGGAATAAAACTATTGATTTTGGATGATTGCCTGAACGCCTCTCGAAGAAGTCGTTAACTTAAGCGATGAGCAATTATTCAAGAGGAATCCTGCGTCCCTGTGATGTATGTGAAGTTCAACCCTCGCTCTACACTTCAGGACTGGGCTGCAAAGATTTGCTGCTTCAGAAAAACAATCACGTCTCTGGAGTTCAATTCAATTGTCGAAGGACATTAACTACAGTAATTTCAACAGAGTCGTTGAGACATTTGTCCGATAATCCGTGTTTTGGCGCCGCCGTAGATGGACGCCGCATTTGCCAAACCCTAAAAAGAATAAAAGTCTAAAATATTGCAGAGTCCACGATGCCTGAAATATATTTAATTCTAATTATCATCGTCTCCCTGAATCTTGAAGAGAATTTCAAAGACGTTATTGTGGCTCATTCAGAATCTGAGGACAAATTGGCATAAAAAGAGTGAGTGACTTCATTCACACAAATACCTTGAATCATAAAACATCTTTACACAACATTCTAAACAGATACTATTCATTGGCATCTCAGTAACTGCTCGTGTCATTACTGAGAGCCAGTAATGTTGTCGTACAAAGACTTCCTAAGACAAATTCACTCTAAGTCCATGGTTCTCAGTCGGGGAAGAGGAGGGGAGCCTTCTCCAGGTTGGGGATGAGATCCTGTGGAGGAGTTTTTTCTGTCTTTGAGGTCGAGAAGCAACGTCGCCTGGTAGAGACTCGGAGAAGAACCGCTGCTCATCCGCATTGAGAGGAACAGGTTGAGGTGAACATCTGACGAGGATGCCTCAGGCCACAGGAAAGACCCAGGATCCGCTGGAGAGACTCATGCTGTGTCTCAAATCACATCCTTCTCTTAGTATACTAGAAGTTAGTATGCATCAGGATAGTGTGCATACTAACTAGTAACTCATTCTCCACAGATAGTATGTCTCAAATCAAACTCTGCTGCTACGCACAAACAGGAAATGACGCGACAGCTTCTTCTTCTACTACTATTTAACAATGATTTCAACCAGCTGTAGGAACACTATCACCACCTGCTGGCAGCACGTTTGGTTTCAAGAAATATGAGAAACCAAATATTTATCAGCAGACATGTCATCCTCCTACTGCTGCTGAAAATACACCTGTAAGTAACAAGATGGAGCCATTTGGGGTAGAAAGTGTCCATCGATCCATACTCGGTTTTGTGGATGTTTTAGTGACAATTAAGTGTGTATGGAGCACTATATTTGACATACTAAGAATTGAGACGCACTTATGCACTAAAAATACTACGTTTAAGTATGCTAGTATGGGATTTGGGACACAGCTTTTGTCTCTCAGCTGGTCTGGGGACGCCTTGGGGAAGAGCTGGATTTGTAGCTGTGCCAAGGTGAAGTCTGGGCCCTGAACCCGGTTAAGCGGCAGAAGACGAAACGAACCAACATAAAACGTGCGAGTGCTAAAATGATAAACTAGGAATCCTTGTTTTTTTTACAAATCAGCGCAAAAAATGAATGAAACATAACTTTCATCAAGCTGCGTTTTTCAAGCCAGTCGAAAAATATTTAAATGAATTGACAGATATTGAATGCTGAGCGAAGAATGTGTTAAATGTAAGAGTACAGATCTCTCACATTGTTTTTATTTAAGCTTTCTCCATCTTGTCGAAGATGATGAATAAGTGGCTTTTTGTATGAATAAATATCAGTATTTGATTTTTTTTTTTTTTTTGTGACACTACATTCATTTAAAAAAATGTATTGTGACCCTTTTAGCAACATAATACTTTGTGTGTTTGTTTTTTATTTTATTTTGTACGTTGACTCACACTTTCTTGTCGTGGTGTCAAAACATATGTCAGCAAAAGACATCTACAGCAGCAACCAAATGAAACATGCTCTCGGAATTTAACCTTTTTCACATGCTCAAAAAGAAATCAAGGTCATAATAGCACTAACTGTGGTCTTTTTAGCCCAAAAAACCCACAGAGAAAAAATAAAGTTAAAAAAACGCCAGAGAAAAGCTCGAAATGTGAAGATATCAGTTTGTGATTTCATTTTGATCTTCACCGCCTGTTAATTACTGCTTCATGTAAACAGTCTGTAAATACTACTGAAAATATATATAATATTCATAACTTATTGACTTTAAAACCACATCAACAAGAAAACTCTGACCATAATTGTGCCACAAATGATGTGTTTGTTTTAAAATATCTGTTGGTCTTTTCTTAACGTGAGCCCCGAGGTTAACAAGGAAACATACATCAAGTTTCAAGAGTGGGCGGAGGTTCGAGCTGTTCCTTTCTTTTTGTTGTTCAGCTTGCGGCACGGATGACTAAGAACTTTTGAGAATAAGATTTAACAAAACCAAACATGGCTCGAAGGGAGTTTTTCTAATGTGTCTTCAGAAGTTGTCAACATGTGGAAAAGAGGTTTTTGTATAATTGTCTGTTCATGTTGTGTTCATGTGCATCTATTAAAAATCTATCTTTTATTTATTTTTAATTGGTGTTTTTATGTTGATGCTTTTTTAACGTTGCAAGTCTCGCTCCTCCATCTGAACCTAAAGAACAAGAATATTCATATGTGCTCGACATCATTTCCTGCGAACACACGCCTATGTATGATTACATTTTGATTGGCATAAAACCCTGGAGGTGTGGACACTGCTCTTCTTCTAGTATATTAAAGCACGATATTCTTCTGTATATATTTGAGTTTTAATATCCTTTCTATTAAATCGGTGAAAAGAATGAATGGATCACTTGTTCATTTGAAGTTATCAAGTGAAATGTTTTTTACCCTCGCTCGATAGCGAATTATATTGAACGGTGAAGAAAAAAACAGCTTTTAATAAAAGTTCAGAATCCAAAAAAACAAAGCAGGAAATGTAAATAAATAAAATTCTATTTCTTCTATTATTCATGTAAACGATTTTTATTCATTAGCTTTGTGACCCTGGTCTAGAAAGGCGCTATATAAATAGAGATTATTATTATTATTAACGCATGATCGAGGGTCCTCGGACAATCCTTGACCTTTGAAGTTCTCATTTGTTATTTCAGGAACTGGATTCAAATATCTATGTGTGGAGATTTGACAAGATTAGTGATCAGTTTAAAGCACCAAAAAATCAAGTATGTCATGGACATTTTTCAGCCTCATAAACACTCGGCCTAGTCTGTCAAACTGAGCCTGAGGAACCTGGGTGTTGTATTTGACAAAGACATGTCTCTAGTTCAACACTTGAAAACTGATCTGGATCTTATGATCCATGTGTTTGTGTCGATCTTCCTCGCCTGCAGTTCATACAAAACTCTGCAGCCAGAATTCTGAGCTGCTCTAGTAGAAGAACTCACATTTCTCCGATCCTTAAAACACTTCACTGGCTTCCAGTTTCTTTCAGGATCATTTAAAAATTCTGTTTCGTACTTTCAGAGCTATTCATGGTCAGACCTTCCATCAGTGATCTGATCCAGACTTACACCCCAGCTCGGGCTCTGAGGTCTGTGGATCAGAATCTACTGATGGTTCCTGAACACGGTTCAGGACCAGAGAAGAGAAATCCTTCCAGACTGTTGCTCCTAAGCTTTGAAACCATCTCTGTGTTTGATGATCTACTGACTCCTTCAAGAAACATCTCAAGACACTTTTATTTGTGCTTTTTCTTAATTATCTAGTTGCCGCTGTGTTCTCTTTTTTATCTTGGCCTTTTAAATAATGTATAGTATTTTAACTGTGTATTGTTTTTTGATTGTTAAAGTGCTTTGTGACTCTCCTGTGAAGAAGGTTCTTAACAAATAATTACTGAGTTACTTACTTACAGTGAATACATTTAAAACGTCTAAACAGGAAGTCATCGAGAGGAGGCGGGACTTAAATCAGACATGTCTGCAATCTGTTGTTAAACTGACGTTGCTCCTACAGAATGTAAAACTTTCCAAAACGTCTTTACATCCTCACTGAGAATACTCCTGACTGATTGAATACCTCAAGAGACTGATAAAAGGAGAAGAAAACGAAAAGATCTGTGCTGACCTTCAATCTTCAAATAAGTCTCAATCTTTTTCCCACAACTCGTTCCTTAAATCTCTTTTCTTCCTCTCATTCAATTTGTTCAGATCTTCTCACCACCTTCATAAATAAGATTTGAAGTTCTGCTCGGACAGCTCGGAGTGATTAAGTCCGCTGACCTTGGGAAGCGCTCAACCTGGGCGCCATGTAGAGTCGCCGCTCGCTTCCCGCCTCCAACTTTTCACTTCTTATATTTGAGTGGCAGCGATCCAAAGACGTGATGTCATCCTGGACCTCAAATAATTCTTCAGAACTGCTCGACAAAATGTCCTGAAAATGATCTCAATGACTACTGACATCTCAGTGGAGGTGAAAATCGATGTATATCTCTCGTTTAAAATGAATGTATACTATATTTAATATAAATATAATAATAATAAATTCATAATTGTAGGTAATTCTGCTAATTTTAATCCCGATAATTCTCTTTTTCTTTGGTCAGTTTATTGTAAATGTATATTTTTGAAACTATACATTTATACCTTAGTAATTCAAATAAAAGTATACTTTTCTCCTCTTTTGTTAATAATTAAGGATATACCTGAGCAGGTTGTTTCAGTAGTGACGGTCTGATGAAGCTTCATGAAACAATGTCATTATCTTCAGAGTCCACTAGATGGTAGTGATGTGTCGATGAAGCTTCATGAATCAGTGTCATTATCTTCAGAGTCCACTAGATGGTAGTGATGTGTAGATGAAGCTTCATGAAACAGTGTCATTATCTTCAGAGTCCACTAGATGGTAGTGATGTGTCGATGAGGCTTCATGAAACAGTGTAATTATCTTCAGAGTCCACTAGATGGTAGTGATGTGTTGATGAAGCTACATGAAACAGTGTCATTATCTTCAGAGTCCACTAGATGGTAGTGATGTGTCGATGAGGCTTCATGAAACAGTGTCATTATCTTCAGAGTCCACTAGATGGTAGGGATGTGTTGATGAAGCTTCATGAAACAGTGTCATTATCTTCAGAGTCCACTAGATGGTAGTGATGTGTCGATGAGGCTTCATGAAACAGTGTCATTATCTTCAGAGTCCACTAGATGGTAGTGATGTGTTGATGAAGCTTAATGAAACAGTGTCATTATCTTCAGAGTCCAACAGATGGCGTCTCTGCTCTATTTTCCTTTGTCCATCAATTATTTTCAGCTAGTGGTTAATCTTTTATTTAAACATTCATCGTGTACGAATCTATTTAAATATATAATTCACTATCATGAGCATGATTTTAAGGATTTTAAACCTGCTTATGTCGACTAATGTAGGCAAATGTGTTTTATTTTTTGTTTTGTTCAAATCAAGTTTTTCATGGCGTCCTGTCCAGGGTGTCCCCTGCGTCTCCCATTAAGGATCAAGTGGAAGAAAATGAATGAATATTTAGAGAGTTCTACTGTTCAAAATAAAATCAATCATTATAGAAAATACAAAATGATTATTGTTATTGTTGCATTAAATGAGGCAGAATAATTTGAAATCCTTTTTATATATTTGTGATCATGTTTATGGAGTATAGTAAATCATCTTTTTGTGGACCTGGATATGATGGAAAGAGCTCATGAATGTTCTGTCTGTGGTGACGACGGAGCTATAGGGAGCAACCTTCCATTGGTTTTGATGAGAACGACGGCGGGGATGGAATTAAACATGAAAGCTGCGTGGAAGTGAGGAGGAGGTTGATTGAAAATAGAGAGGGAGATGGAACGATGCATTTAAATAATCTATGTGTGTGCGCGAGAGACGTTTAATGCAGCAGGGCATTGACAGGACTGATAATCAAACATGTGACTCAAGCTATAATAATAAAGCTTATTAAATGAATTATAATTATTAATAATATAAAGCAGAGCTCAGGAACAAACAGATATTTTAAATATATATGAATCTTTATTTAGAGTTGAAATAAAATGAGTTTCATTCATAATTTTCTCTTAATCACACAATATTTAACAGTGTTAAATGAAGGAAAAGTCAAGGAAAGGCAAGAAGTGAGTAAAACACAACCTCTGTGTCTTCCTGTCCCTGTGATTCTGTTTTTTGTTTTGTTTATCATTTTGTGTTAAATCATTTTTTAATCCTCATCTTAAACATGACATGATGTGTGACATCAAGCAATTAATAATATCAATAATTTAACCAAAGGATTGATGGATGTTGCAAAATAATAATATAATATTAAAATATAATAATAATAGTATACAACACAAATATTTTATATTCATTATTACTGCCTAAAAGGTGTTGCATGGAAAAAGAAAACAGATTTTATTTGAAAGAACATCGAGGTGTGACTCTTGACTAGTAAAAATGAGTAAATCAAAAACTTTAAAAAAACAACTCATTCCATATAAATATTTCTTAAACACAAACTCACACATTGGCACAAAGACTCCAAAAACTAGAAGACACACACGTACAGACTACCATCATCGGCATACAATCAAACATACGTAGATGCAAATACATAAGCTGATGAAGCTTCATGAAACAATGTCATTATCTTCAGAGTCCACTAGATGCTAGTGATGTGTTGATGAAGCTTCATGAAACAGTGTCATTATCTTCAGAGTCCACTAGATGGTAGTGATGTGTAGATGAAGCTTCATGAAACAGTGTCATTATCTTCAGAGTCCACTAGATGGTAGTGAAGTGTCGATGAGGCTTCATGAAACAGTGTCATTATCTTCAGAGTCCACTAGATGGTAGTGATGTGTAGATGAAGCTTCATGAAACAGTGTCATTATCTTCAGAGTCCACTAGATGGTAGTGAAGTGTCGATGAGGCTTCATGAAACAGTGTCATTATCTTCAGAGTCCACTAGATGGTAGTGATGTGTTGATGAAGCTTCATGAAACAGTGTCATTATCTTCAGAGTCCACTAGATGGTAGTGATGTGTTGATGAAGCTTCATGAAACAGTGTCATTATCTTCAGAGTCCACTAGATGGTAGTGATGTGTCGATGAGGCTTCATGAAACAGTGTCATTATCTTCAGAGCAAGCAATTAATAATATGAATAATTTAACCAAAGGATTGATGGATGTTGCAAAATAATAATATAATATTAAAATATAATAATAATAGTATACAACACAAATATTTTATATTCATTATTACTGCCTAAAAGGTGCTGCATGGAAAAAGAAAACAGATTTTATTTGAAAGAACATCGAGGTGTGACTCTTGACTAGTAAAAATGAGTAAATCAAAAACTTTAAAAAAAACAACTCATTCCATATAAATATTTCTTAAACACAAACTCACACATTGGCACAAACACTCCAAAAGCTAGAAGACACACACGTACAGACTACCATCATCGGCATACAATCAAACATACGTAGATGCAAATACATAAACATCTTGTTGTAACTAGTCCTCTTGCTGATTCAGCATTTTAGTGGGATTTATTGCACTTAATTGTACTTTTTATTGTATTTTCACTTTTTTTCTATCTGAATGTCGGTCCGTTAATATACAATATTAGTATTATTTTCAGAGTAATCTGTTCTTTTTTGAGTTTAAGACGTCTGGAGCCCAGTTGTCTTCGTCTTCGTCTTCATCTTGGTCCAAAAAGACACTTATACAGCATTCAAATACCTCCAAACTGCTCGACTGTAACTTCATGAAGAATTGTTGCGGGAAAAAAATAAACGAGTCTCGATTTGAAGAATAAAAATCTACTTAACGGGAAGCATTCAGGGTAAATATCACGAGTGCTTCCAGTGTAGACATTAGACTATATGCACTCCAGATAAAAGGGTTAAACAACATTTCGTGATTATATTTCCCTTCACTTAGAAATATAGGAACAAATATTCATGATTTATTAATATTTTACAAAGGGAGCAGCCAATCTCCAGGAAGCACATGGAGGTGTATGTTTTATATGAGTTAAAACGATTTATGAAACAAACTTGTATGGCTTTTCCTGCATCAAACTTTCATCTTCTGTTGATTTCCTTTTTTTACAGATTTGTGCTGCGTTCACTGATTGAAGCGAGCGCTCCAGTGTTTACCCTAATGGGATGAGGTGTCAGGAATCAGGAATAATGAGGTTTGGAAAATGGTTGAATTGGCCATGAAACAAGATTCAGAATTTTGGCTCATATAATTGACGCAGTATTACATCATAACTTCAATCAGATCAATTAAAGCAGCAATACATGAGTTCTACAATATTGTTTCTGGCTCCCCTTAGTGTAGGATTAATGTAACTACAATAGGATAGCTCCTCTATTTACAACTTCTAAAGAGTTTCAATATATATATATATATATAAGATGAAGATGAAGACGAAGACAACTGCGCTCCAGTCGCTACATTAAAATAAACAAACATTTTTGTCTAAAACTCTAAAAAAAACAGATTACTCTGAAAATAAACCCAACCCTTACTCGACATGGGGTGAGTAGAAAATGAAGTTTGAAATTAGTGTGAACTATCACTTTAATATATTATATATGTATTATATTTTAAGACCGACATTCAGATAGAAAAAAAGTGAATACAATTAAGTGCAATAAATCTCACTATGATATATATACGCTTCAATCTGCATATATAGAAGGTGGAGTTAACAGAATAAAACATTTTTGTCACAATTGATTTATGATCAAAATGTTCAATATTGCTCATTAAATGCTAAAGATAATTTAACATTGTTTTTATTTAAGTATATGCAGGTGTTCAGAACAACACAAAGTCAAACTAAAAACACACTTATGGTCTTCCATCCAATAAGAAGTCACCGTGAGATATTGGCAAATCATTAAATACGTGTAAAGTAGAAAAGAAAATACAACAATCATTTTCAACATGTCAGAAAATCCTCCCCTGTACTTGAGAATTAATTTAAAAGCTTTAAAAGTCAAAGGTCTGATCACAGAGGAGATCCGTGACAACAACAATACAAACATCTGTGAGGGTCCAACACTCCAGACACACACTCCAACATGAACCACATCTCATCATATATAGGAGGTTTTTTTCAATAGAATGTTGAAACACAAACCATAGGTAAGAAAGAGCCCCCCCCCCCCCCCCCCCCCCCCCCCCCCACACACACACACACACACACACACACACACACACACACACACACACCATCAGGACTGAATGAGCCTCCTTTATTCTCGCTGCTATCCTCATTAGCATTTCAGCTTCGCTTATAGCTCTCATGTTGGCATCTAAGAGAGTCTTCTTTCCACCTAGCATTTGCATGTTGGGGATATTTTTACCACGTTATTGAAACGTCCTTGAAAGCTCTTGCTCCTGACTTTTTTTTGTGAAAAGCAACCTTGTCCTACAGAGATTTGCATGGACTCAAAATGGACGCCACAAACTCCTCTGTGTCTCTGCGTCTTCGTTTCTGGCCTTAAAACGGACGAAAATGGTTTATAACTTGAGTCATAAGTCCAACAGCGTTTTTGACCTTCTTTGAATCCTAAGCACCCTTTTAACCCTTGTTGTCGCCTCAGGGTCAAGGTGACCCAAAGGCCCGGAAACAAATGTGTTTTTTGGATCCCTTGTCTGGGTCGAGGTGAATCACGTCCACCACCGCCTATGTATTTATGGAAGCCAGGGAGGTCGTCGACCTAGACCCAGAGACAACACAAGGGATACCACAAACACATTTGTTTTCCCCCTGACCCTGAGATATAACAAGGGTTACTCCATCCCAACATGTTAAAGGAGCAAAAACATAATTAAAACTAAATTAAATGTCCTTTATTTTTTTTTAAATCCTGGGCAACCTTCAGCTTTATATGAAGCACAAGTCGACCTCTGAGCGACCCTTCATCTCGACGAGGCAGACACATGCGTCGGGAATCATTATTTTAGTGCCGCGCTTTATAACAACACTTTGTGTTTCTCTTCGAGTTAAACACGTGATGGATTGCTTACGCTGGCCGTCGTCCAAACTCACTCGTCTTATCCTTTATCGCTAATGTAAGTGATGAGGTTTATACCCACAAATCCATTATGTTTTCACTCACTTATAAACCCTCCCATAATGCATCGCTCTAAAACTGCCAAGATAAAGATCTCTCCGCCCCTAAGGTACCGTGGCGGCACGAGTAAGTGAAGTATTCACCGATGGATAAATTCACACCGTCGTGTCTTCTTGATGGTGCATGGATGGGATCACATGAAGTGACGAATAGCTGCTCATACTTCACACTCTGGCAGTCGCTGGAGTAGAACCAGCAGCCGGTGGAGGCAAACCTGACCTCAGGCATCATGGGTTTTATTGCATCGCACGGTCAGAAAGTAAGCTGTGGACACTCACTCGTGCCCATAAAGAAGCAGCTTATTGCTCCTGTCGAGGTTCAGACTTAATAAGTCTTATTAAAGCTGCTGCTGCGTTCAAGTCGATCCATAAAGTTAGAACAACACAAACCAACACATATGAATAGATCGACATGACATGTGTAAAGTTTTTGTTTCTGTTTCTTCATTTGTCTCAATCGTTTGTTTTAATTGCTTTTTAAATGTATTTCTATAGTTTGTTTATTCGTTACAATATTTCACAATATATGTTTTAAATGCGTGTTCATTTTTTTCCATTGTTTGTATATTTTATTTCTGTTTTTTTTTTACATATATGTTTATTTCAATCGTTTGTAAATTTGTTAAAATTTAAGTTCAATAGTTTGTTCATTATTGTCAATAGTTTGTTAATTTGTTACAGTTGTTTTATTTATTTATTTGTCACATAAAAAACAAAAATTACATTTCAGTTCAATTGTATTTTAATTTACATAATTTGTTTGTTTGTTTTTCAATTATTTTAGACTTAATATAAATATTTTGTTAATTTGTTGCAACATTTATATATTTTTACATACTTCTAACATCTGTTCATTTGTTTCTATGGGTTTATTCCATATTCAATGGTTTCGATTTTTTTTCCAATTGTTGTTTATTTGTTTAAACAGTTTTTATATTTCTTTAAATTTAAAAAAGGCTTGGGTTATTAATTCGTTTTTTAAAGTAAGTTAATGTTTAATTCCAACCAAAGCTGATTCGTATTGTCTTTTTTTACGTTAATTCTTTTGAGGTTTTATATGGCGTTGAATACAATAACATAGTTTGGACAAAAATTTAAGTGATGACGTCATTCAATTGGCCCCAGTTTCCGCTTCGGCTTCGAGATGAAAATGACCTCGTCTAATGTGTTTGAATGAACAGCGCCATCTAGCGTTCATTTAACTTATTTCACTGTTTGAGCAGCATTTACACAAGTCTGTGTAGATATTTGTAAAAAAATAAATAAATAAACATAACATAAACAAATACGTTTTGATTTAAGTGGAAGTTTATCCAAAAATAAAGTAAAAGATCAACACGTGTTAAACAGCAAACTTTTGAGCCAAATGATGTGAGAGGAAAACTTTCTTATAATAATTTTTTGGCGTCGTGTCCAGACATTTTCATACCTATGCTGCCTCCCTGTGGTTGTCTGAGAAACTACATTCTTCAGTTCTAGCAAAACACTGTCTCCCCTTAAATATATCCTCCTTTAATATCAGTGCTGTTATTATTATTATTGTATTTATGTCATTGTATATTTAATATGTTTATGATCAAGGGTGAAATCTGGCCCCCAGGGTCAGCCATGCCCGCCCTGTCAGGAAGGTAGGTTTTTTTAGGTGACGTAAATGTAAAATGTTGTTGCTCAACTCTTTAGTTATTTCCATGTGAGAACACACAACAACGCTAACAACAATCCGGGATTCAAAATGTGTTTATTATCTTCTTCGATCGCTCAACACACATCCATCAATGTCAAGAGAACAGCGCACCCAAGTGGTCATTAGGTTCCACTACAGTTATTGTTATCATTTGACATGAATGGTTACAATTGCTTAGATTAAGTAATAGTTTTGGTTTTCAGTATGGACATCCGTAATACGCTGACAAGAAAAAGTAACAAGGAGAGCGAGCAGGAATCCATGTCTACTGAAAACACACTGAAGTCAACCTGAACCCTGGAGTGAACATTTAAACTGAGAGTCGCTGCAGCTAAAGCTTTACTTGAACTCACCAAGACACCTGCCTTTGACTCAGTTCAGTGATTTTATTGTACCTTTTAAAAACAAGGTTCCTGTAGAATGACTAAATAGCCTATATTGTCATGATGGTCATTTGGTGCCCTTTAAAAAAAACATATTTTTAAGCATCCGGGCTTCATCAAGTAGTCAAACAGATCACACATCACACCTAACATGATTTTGTTTAATGAGATGAAAACTTATTTGATGTTCAATCCAGTGTTCAGTTTGTTTTCAGTGCTTATGTTTTTAGTAGAAGTGAAGCTGTGGTACTTTAGTTTAATAAATGGACACAGCACTAAACTTTGTTGTTGGTTATTACTTGTTTTTATAGATTTTGTCTATCACTTTTTAGAAATGGGAGAATTATTTCTCTGTACTGTGCGAGTCAACCCAGAACCATTGTTCCATTTAGGTTGAAATGTAATGCCCCCCCTTAAATGTTTTTCTGCAGCCGGGTCGGAGCTCTGGTAGAAGAACTCACATTTCTCCGATCCTTAAAACTCTTCACTGGCTGCCAGTTTCTTTCAGGATCATTTAAAAATTCTGGTTCTTACTTTCAGATCTATTCATGGTCAGACCTTCCATCAGTGATCTGATCCAGACTTACACCCCAGCTCGGGCTCTGAGGTCTGTGGATCAGAATCTACTGATGGTTCCTGAACACCTTTCCGGACCAGAGGAGAGAAATCCTTCCAGACTGTTGCTCCTAAGCTGTGGAACCATCTAGCGCTCTATGAATATAATGTACTTACTAACTTACACGACTGTGGCGAGGGGCCCAGAGATAGACTGGGTAGAATAAATACATTTTAAAAGTATATACTTGAGTGACGAGACGGTGCACGAGTGTGTGTTCATGTTGGGCGTGTCTCTGATCGTATTCTTCCAACAACTGTCACCACATGTATGACATGAAACTGTTGTTCAACTGATCGTCTCTCGATGAGAATGATCGATACACTGATCAGCTCATCGATCACCTCCATGAACCCTTCATCAAATATCTTCTGTGTCATTCCTGGAGACACAGCCGGTTTATTCCAGACGGCCCGAATTTCCGGCTGATCCCGGTCCTGGTTGCCATGGAGATGACGTAATGCTGCAGCACTTGGACTCACTGGGCATGCGCAGATTCAGGGAGGACCCTGCAGAAACCATCTTCTCCTCCGCCATTTTCCCAGTCCGATCCAGGAGCCACAGGGACCGGTACTGCCGCAGACGAGCCGGACTCACGCCAACCTTCCACTAGTTTCTCAAAATTTCCTGAAAAAAACAAACAACCGCCAGAATGCGCGAAATCGTTCACCTGCAGGCCGGACAGTGCGGGAACCAGATCGGAGCAAAGGTGAGATTTTTGGTGCACGTTTGCACGTCACTGGCGTGCGTGTAACAATCCGAAGTGTTGTTTCAGCGTGAAGTGTGTGTGTGTGTGCGGGAGAGAAGTGGGTCAACGGAGGGAGGTTGTGTGAGCGAGACAATGGCATCATGTGTGTGAGAGAGACATCCCTGTCTGTCCGCGTCAGGCTCGCCCTGTGTGTGTGCGGGCGTGCACGGCCGTCTGAGTGCGAGAAAAGGGGTGTGGCACGAAGAGCGAGGCCCTGAAGAGGCGACGGACTGTCGTGCACATGATCAGAAAAAAACATCCCCCGGGACAGGAAAAAAAAAAAAAGGGCTATAAATAAACATCACGATGCAAAGATTATTTCACATGAAAGACAAAGTATGATCCTTTGATTCTTTCTGATCCTGGAGGCTGATCGAAGCGATCGATGGATCAATAAGCAAGTAATGACAGGATAAAACAGAAGAGTGTGACTCTCACCACACCCTCAGCTTCTTCCTAACACATGACGATGTTCAAGAATCCATCGCAGTAGAAATATGTGTTGCTATATTTCATTAACTCTTCTGGAAAATGAATCATTTAAAACATTTTTTTATAATAAATGTAATTAAAACACATCCAATTAAAAAAAAAAAAGGCTGTAAGAAGAGATGATATTCTCCAGAATCTCACCTCATTTTGACGATTTTGAATGAGAATGAAGGGCAGAAGGCCTCCAGGAAAATTCAAGTGCATCCAATTTAAATAAAAAGTAACAGATATTTCCATAGCTACAGCTCATTTCCACAATTGTATTGGGGGGGTGAAAGACCCCCGTGAAGATTCAAACGGCTAAAGGATATTTAGACAGTGTTTAATACATATTAAATAAAGATTATTTTCATAATTCCAGCTGGAAAATGTAAGACTCCCTTCTCTCCTTACCCTGCCTCATTCTTTTGTTTTATTTTTTTTACATCTTCTTTTGTCATTGTCAGCATCAGCATAAAAATATTACACAATATTTTGTTATTGGATATAGTATAAGATGGAGTCAATTAAATAGGTATAAATTAAATTAAATAAGATTGATCAATACAACGATAACATAGGTGACTTGTGCATTAAAGTGACATATAACATTGAAATAATCAAATTAAAATTACACAATATTTAGAAATTAAATAATTATTTCTTTATTTTTTATTCCTGTATTAATTAATTCATATTCAAGTAATTTATACATTTTTATTTACCCAGGCAATGCCATGTTAAACACAAATTGCACCAGTACAGAACTCTGCGTCGCAGTTTACAACATAAAGAAAATCTAAGAAAAAACGCATTTTTTTCCTGTAATTCGATATTGTTCTTTGTTCTCTCATGACAGCAATGTTTTCAGACACTATCCTGATTTAGGAAGCATTCATCTATCATAGGTCCTAATGTGATGCTACGTTACTGTGGTTAAACTGAAATGTCATCCCATCAGAGCACTTAAGTAATTCTATTTGAATAATTATTCCGTTAAGGATGTTAACTTACAAAATAAACTTACGGTTACGTCATACAGACGTGTTTGCATGCAGGCAGTGAACACAAATCTAAACTTTTGCTATGATAAGAAACCAAAAACTTCACTGGAATAATTCCACTCTACTCCGGTTGAGGTTTAAGGACCGTTGAGCAAGAAGTTTGATCCTTAATGGACACAATGTGTGGAGAGACAAACATGTGACTAACCAGGTCACTGTGCTAACCATGCTAAGCTATCGGTTTCTTTGATGCTGTGTAGTTTTGGGAGGTGATCAGCGATGAGCACGGCATCGACCCGACAGGATCCTACCACGGAGACAGTGACCTGCAGCTGGACAGAATCAATGTCTACTACAATGAAGCTTCTGGTGAGAACCCACTAAATATTATTTATCATTCATGAATATCCCAAAATGTTTATTTTTTTTAACTCAAATTGTTGAATCCCTTAAGGTGGGAAGTACGTGCCCCGGGCAATCCTGGTGGATCTGGAGCCTGGCACTATGGACTCTGTGCGCTCTGGCCCATTTGGACAGATCTTCAGGCCTGATAACTTTGTCTTTGGTCGGTGAAACTGACAGAAATAACCGATTAAGATTCCGCTGGTAGCTTGACAAGCCCTTTCATTCTAGGTCAGAGCGGGGCCGGCAACAACTGGGCTAAGGGTCACTACACAGAGGGAGCTGAGTTGGTGGACTCGGTCTTAGACGTCGTCAGGAAGGAGGCTGAGAGCTGTGACTGCCTTCAGGGATTCCAGCTCACGCACTCGCTGGGTGGAGGCACCGGTTCCGGTATGGGAACCCTGCTGATCAGCAAGATCCGTGAGGAATACCCAGACCGTATCATGAACACCTTCAGTGTGGTGCCTTCTCCCAAGGTATGGTGATCTCAATGACTACATAGAAACTAGAAGTGTAGCAGAGAAAAAACTTCCGACTTTTTCTGTTGATAAGGAGCTCTTTAAATCCTTAAATTCAAAAATCTTCTGTGCACTTTTGTATAACATATAATGTATTATTGAGCATCGCAAGTCTTCCTAGAATTACTCTGCAAGGCTTTGTAATATTACTTCAGGAGGCTCTGTAGTATAACTCCACAAGGGTACATAGAATCACTCCAAAAGGCTTTGTTATACTACTTCATGAGGCTTCTTGGTATTACTCCACAAGGGTAGGCCACACCACAAAGCTAGAGCCTCCTAGAATAATACTAAAAAGCTTCATACTTAAAGTAATACTCAGAAGCCATACTACAGCTATCAGTCATGCAGTTGAACAAAGTATGCGTAGTAATCTGTTCTAAGCCTTATAGACTGAAAAACATGCCAGTCATTACTAAGCTTCCAATGGAATGACACCTTAGGATGTCAGTCAGGTATACAGTGAGGCAGAGACTCAGGAGCATCTTGTAAAAATGTTTTTTTAAGAAGTATTATGTTCGTCCCAACAGGTCTCAGACACAGTGGTGGAACCGTACAATGCCACGCTGTCTGTCCACCAGCTTGTTGAGAACACTGACGAGACCTACTGCATTGACAATGAGGCTTTGTATGACATCTGCTTCCGCACCCTCAAACTCACCACTCCCACCTACGGAGACCTTAACCACCTGGTCTCCGCAACCATGAGCGGCGTGACTACATGCCTGCGCTTCCCCGGCCAACTCAACGCTGACCTTCGTAAACTGGCCGTCAACATGGTTCCCTTCCCACGTCTGCACTTCTTCATGCCCGGCTTCGCCCCGCTCACCAGTCGTGGCAGCCAGCAGTACCGCGCCCTCTCCGTCCCTGAGCTCACCCAACAGATGTTCGACGCCAAGAACATGATGGCCGCCTGCGACCCGCGCCACGGCCGCTACCTGACTGTGGCGGCCGTGTTCCGCGGCCGCATGTCCATGAAGGAGGTGGACGAGCAGATGCTGAACGTACAGAACAAGAACAGCAGCTACTTCGTGGAGTGGATCCCCAACAATGTGAAGACCGCCGTGTGCGACATCCCCCCACGCGGCCTCAAGATGGCCGCCACCTTCATCGGCAACAGCACGGCCATCCAGGAGCTCTTCAAGCGCATCTCCGAGCAGTTCACTGCCATGTTCCGCCGCAAGGCTTTCCTCCACTGGTACACTGGCGAGGGCATGGATGAGATGGAGTTCACCGAGGCGGAGAGCAACATGAACGACCTGGTGTCCGAGTACCAGCAGTATCAGGACGCCACCGCTGAGGAGGGCGAGTTTGAAGAGGAGGGCGATGAGGAAGGGGCCTAAGTCTCAGCTCCTCTGTCGCCACTCCATTTAAGTCCACTCACCAAACCCCCGATCTGCTCCACTCTACTTCCCACAGCACCACATCTCCCTCCTCTCACGTCTCACTCGGCTCTTCACGCCTCATCTTCCCCACCAGACCAGGTCACTTAGAGGTAGCTAAGACATCCCGTGACCCTTCCGTTCATCTTCATGTAATATTCTTACGCCAGGACCAAGTATTTTAATGTTCACGCTTTTCAATTGACATCTTTGCCTCCTGTGACTGACATAGAAATAAACGTGTTGTGAACAGACTACGAATGTCTGAACCCTCTTTTGTCTTCATGTTCAACTTTATGAAAAAGTTACTGTCACAAAACACCTCAAATAAAGGAAATTGGATTCAGACATTCTAGATATAATTCTGGTCCAACGAGGTGGAAAATCTAAAATGTAAATGGATCTTATCAAAAAATACCAAGTATTGCGAGTAAATAATGGCCCTTCTACACTATGAAGGTAGATTTATTTCTTTATTTTAAATTTGCATTTTTTTTTTTTGCGTTTATCCAAAAAATAGTAATATTATTAATAATAATAGTTGATTCAATCGTTTTTTTTTTTAAAGTTTTTGAATACTTGGAACAGTTATCTCTTATTGAAGTTAGTCTTTTTCAATCATATTTATTTATATTTGCTAAATTAAAAAAAAAAATTATTCGTAACAATGCTTTTATTTAATAACTAATGTTGTTATTTGATGTTATTAAGAATACTTTATTTATTACTATTATTGGAACGAGAATCTCAAACTCCTAAGCTGAGCTAAAAATATCAATAATTGAAAAATAAAATAAATGTATTAAATTATTTTTAAAATATATATAATAATTTTTAATTCAACGTTTAAAAGAAATCAAGTATTAACCAAAATTCTGATGCACTGATACACTTCCATATAAAATAATCTAAAAAAAACTTCAAAATTCAAAGCAGTCGTGTTAGAACCAGCGTCACGTTTACTTTGACACAAAGCAGAGCAGAAGCAGGAAGTGTCTCCACTCTGACGCTGAGTGAGCAGACTTCAGATCCTTCTGCTGCTTCTGTCCAACACCCCCAGAGACCTCCACCCCCACACATGGACACACCGGGCCATCATGGGCACTAGACTGAGGTACACTTCTATTAGTTTGATATTCTTTCCATTTTGATCACCAGCGAGCGTCATCATCTGTTCTTGTGGTGTTTGTCACTTCCTCTCGGCGCCGCACAAGTAGCTTCCTGTATCGATTGTGCAAAATGTATCTTCTTAAATGTTGTCAAAGCCAGCGGACGATGCTGCTGCAGAGCTAAACTTTTCTTAGGCATATATATATATATATATATATATATATACATAGATCTAATAATAAATGTGTGGAATTACTTTACAGGACTATATATAGAATAAAAATCTAATCTAATGTCTTCCTGTAAGAAAAAACCCAGAGCGAACATTCAACTGGTTCTTCGAAGCTTCTTCCCCACTCGCCAAAGACAGAGGTGATCGTTTCATTGTCCCTTTTCTGACCTTAAAAATCTTGTGTCAATGTGTCTTAACAATATTTATTGCGAGTTCTTCCTACTTCCTGTTGAGCTTTCTATGGTTAACTTTAACCATGGAAAGCAACCAACAACTGTGAATCGTCAGGGAAAAAAAAGGAAAAGTTTATCTTCTATCTTTAAATTCTGGCATCTATTCCTGAATGACCACAGATCCACAAGTGAAATTTCAGTTTCCGGAGGACTCCAGTGATGAGGTTTGAACTGCAACATTTCAATTCAACCCTCCTAGTAGATCTTGTTTTGAATGGAATGGCTTCTTTTCCAGGAGTCCAACCAAACAATCCCCAGTTTCTGCTTCCCTTACGACATGCAATGGTGAGTTTGTATGTGACGTGTATTAAGTACATATCAAACTTAAACTGGAAGAATACATGAGGAATTCTGGTATCCAGCTGCCTTAGAGTGAGCAGGATAAACACGTTATATTCGTATTTTTTTAGCACATGAACATGCCTAAAAACCATGCAACTGACCAAACCCTAAACAAGAATTTCAACCTGAATTTTAACCTTTTGAAGATTTTTTAAATCTCTTTTAAAGAACTATTTTATTCAATTGTTCTTTTTTAATCCGAGCCATAGCCTTTCTCTAACTCTAAAGCTAACCCTGACCGTAACCATAGTCCTAATGGTAACCTAGCCCTAACCCTACCTATACCGTAACCCTACCCCTAACTGTAACCCTAGCCCTAGCCTTAACCTTACCCATAACTGTAACCCTAACCCTAACCGTAACCCCACCCCTAACTGTAACCCTAGCCCTAATGATAACCCTAACCTTAGCCCTAACCCTAACTGCAAACCTAGCGCCAAGGATAACCCTAACCCTAACCATAACCCTAGCCGTAACTGTAACACAAGCCCTAACTCTAACCCTAGCCCTAACTGCCCTAATAATTACCCTAGCCCTAGTTGCCAATCCCATTTCTAGCTGAAAAACACGTCACAATAAAGCTCTAAGACAGGCGTGGGCAATTCAAATTCTTCGAGGGCCACATTAAAATCTGTGAATGTTGTTAAGGGCCGTCAAGCAAAAAGAAAGACGAAAAAATCCCTAAAAAGAAAGACATGCGTCATTAGGCCATGACATTTATTAAGATAAATAAGCTGCAATTTTATTCTTGTTTATTGTTGTTATTCAAAACATTTCTTCAATTAACTTGAAAAAAATGTTTTGAGGGATTAAAATATATTCGAAGAATTACACACAAAAAGGAGGTTATGTGAATATGTAAATTAATAATAAATACAAATTACATTTTTTAATACATTAGAACCATTTATACATGATTATACTTTGACATTACAAGGGCCAACAATACAGCCGCACTTTGTCCAGGTCTGCCCTGAGAGAAAGGATGATCATATTTTCTCCACTGGATTCTTTTTTATGTAAAGGAAAGTGTTGACGTGATCATCGGGGTCTGAAATCTGACGTCTTACATTATTTTCAAGTGTGAAGGATGTCGTCGCCGTGCAGCACTTTACTTTCGTCCTGACGGACCTGGAGGGTCACCAGCGCTTCGGCTTCTGCCGTCTAGCCAGCAGCACACACACTTGCTTGTGTATCGTCAGGTACTCGACCCAGACATCACAATTGAAATCTTTCTGTTTGGTAAATATCCCTGTTAATAACAATTCTGCTGAACAGCTGCCTTCCTTGGTTTGAGGTTTTTTATAAACTCCTCAACAACCTGGCGGATAACCTGACGAAAGGACAGGTACGTCTCATAAATTGAATAAATATAGGGAAGCATATAAATTGTTGAATTTTACTACTCAATCATTTGTGGGTTTTTGGTGTCTTTTAAAGGAAAAACTGATGTCTCTGAATAGATGTGTGACTCTATTGTATCATCAGTGTGTGCTTGTTCAAAACTATCTTTTCATTGAAATATTGACATTAGAAAAGGATCTTAAGCTCCGCCCACTGACATGAAAATCTTGTTTACCATGATAATAATCCCATATATAATGTAATAAAGTTAAGATAATTAAGTGATAATAATTTAATAATTTAATTCCAAAAGTTTTTTTTGTTGAATAGTTGAATTTAAAGGTTATTTAAATATTTAAATAAATATAATCATTTTGAAGCCTTTGAAATTAATTATAAAAGTGTTGCCATTTTATATTGAACTTCAAATCTATTATATTTGCATTTATAAAACATCTTTCATTTTATTTTTTTTAGGTTCAATTATTATTTAAAAAAAAAAGGAATTCTACACTTAAAAAACGTGTCAACAATGAATGATAAAACCTGTTTTCCGTCCAGACGAACGAGTTGAAACTCCTGCTGACTGCTCTGTACCAGCAGCCCGTCCCTCTGCCCGCCGGATCCGTCACTCTCAAGATGGTAAAAGTCTGCTTAACTTAACGGAGCAAAATGAATCTCTTTACTTTAACGTGGTTTTCTGTCGGTGGTAAGCTTGCTGTGGTTTTCTCTCTGAGGGAGAGCAGCTCTCGGGGATCATAGCGGGGTCCCGTCCTGCTGGACACCTGGGGGGACAGGAGGGGGTGAGTCCCGCAGGGACTAACAAAAAGAATCTGACAAAAACCTTTTCGGACGAATCAAACTTAACCTTGATGATTTCCCTTTAAGATTTCTTCATTCAAAATTGTATCAAGCGACCTGAACATTATCTTGCTTCCGCTTTTTATTCTTTCTTTGATGCTGGATCTTTGCTCTGATTGGTCGAACGGATCAGAAAGTAAGGAACTTGATATAAAGGAAGACGAGGTCGGTTGCCGGGGCTCGGACGAAAAAATAAGTCGATTTTAAGGATCGAGTAGTTGCTTTTCCCTTTCCTGCTTTGTTTGCTTTGTTTGATTAATCATCACTTTTGAAAAAAAGGAAACTTTAAATGAAAACCAATTGATTGTAACGCTGTAATTAATATTTTCAGGTTCCATACTTTATCGCTCCAGATCCCAGGAGTCTTCCTTCCATTCCTGAAAATGTAGGTCTCTATTCACAAATATCCTTGTGTCATTCATCCTTCTTTCTTTTTGCAGTAACCCCTAACCCTAACCGTAACCCTACCCCTAACTGTAACCCTAGCCCTAATGACTACCCTAACCCTATTAAAGCAACTTTAATTTAAATAAATACTATAACGTTTACTTCATGTGTAACTTTCACTATTCAAGTCCTGTTGCTATAAATGTGTTTTTTTATGTTCAGCAAAACTAAAATCCCTCTTTGCATAAATTTGTATTGATTTAATGAATTGAAAAATAGAATACATTTTACATAAATGTGTGCGTGGTCTATATGGACCACGCCCCTTTCCCCAGGTAGCTGGGATACCACCTCATTTAAGAGTATTAGCAAAAGGCAATGAATACAAGTATTGTATTTGCTTCTTTGTTTCTAGAATAATAATAATAAAGTTTCAGATAAAGTTTGAGCAAACATATAAGGGTTTTGTCTCGAAAAACCATCTGGATCCCAAAGTTATTTGAAGATTGGTCCCTCTGATTGGTGCACAATGAACTTTTCTGGCTTCTTGTGTGTTGTGCGAGTTCTGGAACACTAGTGCCACTAAAGAACTGTATTAAGTTGTTTATTTAAGTTAAATTTCATCGAGAATATTTGGTATCAAGCTGTGTAGTCCGAAAGGATTGGAGTGTGTGTTTGGAGTGATTGTGCGATGATTTCATTCGCTCAGAGGAACTTGACGGAGCTGATCGTAGCGGTGGACGTTGGGAATCTGCTCCGGCTCTACGCCAGTATGTTGTTTGAGAGACGGATCCTTTTATTTGCCAGTAAACTGAGCGCCGTAAGTACTTTTTTATGTACTGAAACATTTACACAAAAAGTGTGTGTTAAAAAGTTTGTTGTTTTTTGGCTTACTCTCTCCTTTTTCATCTGAGAAATCCCTGAACTGTGCATGTGGCGTACAAACAGGAAGTGTGTGTTTTGTCGTGCAAACATTCAGTGTTTGAACTAAATAACTGCCAGTTCTGCTATTTTATTCACTGATACTGGCAGACGAGTTCATTGGCAACTTAAGAACTCACCTGTCAATCAAGAGGCTTTGTTTGGTCATTAGCATTATGATGTTTTTCAAGCTCACGTCTTGTGTGCACGGACTCAGTGCACTGCTCTACCCCATGTGCTGGCAACACATCTTCATCCCCGTCCTTCCTCCTCACCTTGTGGACTACTGCTGGTGAGAACTACATGTGCTGACCTTTATCACTATAACCTTTATTTTATATACATAATTCACATACAATATTAGAATTATGTGTGTCATGTGAACAATATTTGTGTCATGTGAACATTATGTTTGTCATGTGAACAGTGTTTGTGTCATGTGAACATTATGTGTGTCATGTTAACAGTGTTTGTGTCATGTGAACATTATGTTTGTCATGTGAACAATATTTGTGTCATGTGAACATTATGTTTGTCATGTGAACACTATGTGTGTCATGTGAACATTATGTGTGTCATGTTAACAGTGTTTGTGTCATGTGAACATTATGTTTTTTTCATGTGAACATTATGTTTGTCATGTGAACATTATGTATGTCATGTGAACATTATTTGTATCATGTGAACATTATTTGTTTCATGTGAACATTATGTGTGTCATGTGAACATTATGTTTGTCATGTGAACAGTGTTTGTGTCATGTGAACATTATTTGTGTCATGTGAACATTATGTTTGTCATGTGAACAGTGTTTGTGTCATGTGAACATTATTTGTGTCATGTGAACATTATGTTTGTCATGTGAACAGTGTTTGTATCATGTGAACATTATTTGTGTCATGTGAACATTATGTTTGTCATGTGAACAGTGTTTGTGTCATGTGAACATTATGTGTGTCATGTTAACATTATGTGTGTCATGTGAACATTATGTTTGTCATGTGAACATTATGTGTGTCATGTGAACATTATGTGTGTCATGTGAACAATATTTGTGTCATGTGAACATTATGTTTGTCATGTGAACAGTGTTTGTGTCATGTGAACATTATGTGTGTCATGTTAACAGTGTTTGTGTCATGTGAACATTATGTTTGTCATGTGAACATTATGTGTGTCATGTGAACATTATGTGTGTCATGTGAACAATATTTGTGTCATGTGAACATTATGTTTGTCATGTGAACACTATTTGTGTCATGTGAACATTATGTGTGTCATGTTAACAGTGTTTGTGTCATGTGAACATTATGTTTGTCATGTGAACAATATTTGTGTCATGTGAACATTATGTTTGTCATGTGAACAATATTTGTGTCATGTGAACATTATGTTTGTCATGTGAACAATATTTGTGTCATGTGAACATTATGTGTGTCATGTTAACAGTGTTTGTGTCATGTGAACATTATGTATTTTTCATGTGAACATTATGTTTGTCATGTGAACATTATGTATGTCATGTGAACATTATTTGTATCATGTGAACATAATTTGTTTCATGTGAACATTATGTTTGTCGTGTGAACAATATTTGTGTCATGTGAACATTATGTGTGTCATGTTAACACTGTTTGTGTCATGTGAACATTATGTTTTTTTCATGTGAACATTATGTTTGTCATGTGAACATTATGTATGTCATGTGAACATTATTTGTATCATGTGAACATAATTTGTTTCATATGAACATTATGTGTGTCATGTGAACATTATGTTTGTCATGTGAACATTATGTTTGTCATGTGAACAGTGTTTGTGTCATGTGAACATTATTTGTGTCATGTGAACATTATGTTTGTCATGTGAACAGTGTTTGTGTCATGTGAACATTATTTGTGTCATGTGAACATTATGTTTGTCATGTGAACAGTGTTTGTGTCATGTGAACATTATTTGTGTCATGTGAACATTATGTTTGTCATGTGAACATTATGTTTGTCATGTTAATAAAGAATTGTGATTTATTTATACCATGTAAATGTCATGTTTGGTGTATGAAATAGTGACTAGTCTCTAATTTGAACTCCTGTACCTTTGTTCACGCTCCTCTCTCACAGTGCACCTATGCCTTATTTAATCGGGGTCCACACCAGTCTGTCGGAGGTGATTTACAAACAAATACGAGGAAGAAAGAAAACTCAGCGTAACACCTTTGACGTCTGCCTTCTTACAGAGGGTGCTCAGTCGTGGTCTGGAGGAAGTCGTCACTTTTAATGTGGACACTAATACATTGGAGACGCCTTTTCATGACCTCAGGAATATCCCTCCAGAAGTGGTATTTGACAGCATTATTCGACTTCCTTCCACTCGTCTTCACACACCTGTGTCCAGGTGACAGTGCTCAAGGCGCACCTGAAGCGTCAGGCCGTGTCTCCGGGCTGTGGTGTGTCGCGGGCCTTCTTGAGAGCTCAGACCATGCTGTTCGGAAGCTACAGAGAAGCACTCCAGGCTCCCATGGTCTGTGAGCTGTCGTCTCATATCATCACAAGATCTGTTGATACACTGAATTATATGACCTGTGGATATTTTATATGTCTCAGGACGGTGAACTTCGGTTCAATAAAGACCTTTTTCTGAGCAGCAAGTCACCGAGCACCAGACAGTTTCTGCAGAGCGCCGTTCATCTTCAGTTTTTCAAACAGGTAGACGCTTTACAAATAGAAATGACTTACAAGCTTATGATCATCCATGAGCGCCCCCTGCTGGACTTGTTGTATGCAGAAATGCTATGTTTATTATTTCACCAGGCATTTATGTAAGTACCTTTCCCAAACATTTCATTTTTATTTTGTTATTGAAAAGTTGTTGTTGTTTCGTAAGCATTGCATTTTCTTTTTTTGGACTAGTTGAATTCAATAATGTATTTATTCATACATCATATTATATTTGATATATTTGATAAATCACATGGTTTGAAAAGGATTATATATATATATATATATATATATATATATATATATATATATATATATATATATATATATAATGAAATATATATTTTTTTAAATTAAATGAAATATTTAGAAAAATTAATTCATTAATAATTAAAAATAAGCTTTCTTAACTACATATTGATGTATAATATATATGTGTATATATAATATATATATACTAAAATTATATATATGTTTATATATAATTTATATTTAAAAATATATATTTATTCCATAAATTATTTAATTTAATTGTAAAAGAAAAAACCTTAAAATATAAATTTCAAATATTTAATTACATTTTTTAACGATTTAAAACAACATTAAAAAATAATACTGAGATCCATAATTCGACATTTCAATTTTCTGATTTACTTCCATATTTCTCTCTACTCTCTTCAGTTCATCGATGATCGTCTGGATCTTCTAAACTCAGGGAGGGAACCAGACGACCTGTTTGAGGAGGACATTCATAGTCGTGAGACAGCAGGTGTGTGTCCATCAGTGTGTATTTTATGTGATAGGAAAGTTGACAAAATTGTGGTGCAGGCGAAAGTCTCACTGTTTTCTTTCCTGCTTTTGTGTTGCAGAAAAGAACAAATCCTATCAGCAGATTGTCGGGAACCTGAAAGTGAGTTTCCGACGTGTTTCATAAATGTGTTTTATTTTGTGTTTTTTTTCAATGACAGAAAGGGGGCGGAGCTCTTATCCACAACATGAGATCGAAAGCCAACACGAAGGTGAGAGCTTTTCACTTGTGTTGCTTCTCATAACAAAGTCTTCACGTGTGTGTTTGTTGCAGGCCAGAGAACTCAGAAAGTCTGGTTTGAAAAATCTGATCCCACACAAGGTGAGACAGTATTTTCTGACTAACATTCTGCACAAACCTCACGCTCATCACATGACTTTGGCAGGATCCATCCACACTGAAGCATCAAGAGAAACACAAGCTGCACCGCCGAGGCTCCGTGTCCAACCACCTGTCCCAGTCCGACTGTCTGCAGGAGCGCATGCCCATCAAGCAACACTTTGGGATGGTGAGGAAAAAACACACAAAAGTGAGGATGGTAAAAATAAATCACATGGTTTGAAAATCGAATCTTTGTTTTCATCACTCACGACAGTCACGTCCTCCCCGGCCAGCTCACAAGTCCCTCGGCTCTCGAGACAACAACAGCTCAGACTCTGAGGTCTCATGGATCGGGTATGTTTAGTTGAAGATAACCTTGTTTGTTGGATGGATTCATGGATAAAAGGATAAATCAATGAATGGATAAATAAATGGATGGATTCATGATTGATAAACGAATTGATTGACTGATTCATGATCATAATGTCCTTGAATTTTCCAGTGCTGTGTCTTCTCCTGTGAATGAGTCCAGTCCCACAGATGAAGAAGACTCGCGGCTCTCTGACCCTGAAGAGATGGATCTACTCGGGGAGATCTTCGAGACGTTGAGCAGCAGAACCACCCATGACCGCGGGCGTCTGTACGGCACACGGAGCCTGGACCTGTTTGGACCTGACAGCTGCGACTACATCAGCAAGGTATGAAGATGAAGATGATGAAGATGAAGATGAAGATGAAGATGAAGATGAAGATGAAGATGAAGAGGATGAGGATGAGGATGAAGATGAAGATGAAGATGAAGATGAAGATGAAGATGAGGATGAGGATGAGGATGAGGATGAGGATGAAGATAAAGATGAAGATGAAGATGAAGATAAAGATAAAGATAAAGATAAAGATGATGAGGATGACGATGAAGATGAAGATGAGGATGAGGATGAAGATGAAGATGAAGATGAAGATGAAGATGAGGATGAAGATGAAGATGAAGATGAAGATGAAGAGGATGAAGAGGATGAGGATGAAGATGAAGATGAAGAGGATGAGGATGAGGATGAGAATGAAGATGAAGATGAAGATGAAGATGAAGATGAAGAGGATGAGGATGAGGATGATGATGAAGACGAAGATGAAGATGAAGATCAAGATGAAGATGACGAGGAAGATGAAGATGAAGATAAAGATGAAGATGAAGAGGATGAGGATGAGGATGAGGATGAAGAGGATGAGGATGAGGATGAAGATGAAGATGAAGATGAAGATGAGGATGATGATGAAGAGGATGAGGATGAGGATGAGGATGAAGATGATGAAGATGAAGATGATGATGATGATGATGATGATGATGAAGATGATGATGAAGATGAAGATGAAGATGAAGATGAAGATGAGGATGATGATGATGATGATGATGATGAGGATGCGGATGAGGATGATAATGATGATGAAGATGAAGCTGAAGATGAAGATGAAGATGAGGATGATGATGATGATGATGATGACGATGATGATGATGATGAAGATGATGATGATACAACTAATAGTACTAATGCATTATTGCTGCACGTGTTCATCTGTGTGTCCTGGTGTCTTGAAGAACGGTTCCATCAACCCGAGTCACGAGAGCTTGACAGCTTCTCTCAGCAGCAGCGACTTGATGGACAGCTGGAACGCTGATGCGGAAGATCTGCTGGTGGACCTGGACAGCTCCAGAGCGCAGGAAGAGGTGGAGTTTAAACCGGAAGAACAGAAACCGGAGACCAGATGGACAGAGGACAACAGCGAATTGGATGAAGACAACGTAAACACCTTGGAGGACGTGGAGCAAGGAGAGCCAGTGGAGAGAGCACATGAAGAAGAAGAGGACGACACAGGTGTCAATCAAGGTCCACCCACCACAGCTCCAGCTTCTCCAGCAGATCATGGAATCAAGAAGGTGCATCAGGAGGCCAGAATCGCTCCTGGAGTCCTGGAGAGCTTCAGTCCTCCAGAGTTCCCTCTCAAGTCGAGGTCTAGAAGCTCGACTGAGAGCGACACGAGGATCTGTGCTGAAGAGAAGGAGCTTCTTCCACTCACAGTGTCTGAACTGAAGAAGAGGTTTGAGGTCAAATGACTCTTCTTTTAGGATAACATTCATGACCTTTGACCTTTCAGGTCAACTCTTTCTTATGTGGAGAGAACTCCAGTGGTCTCAAAAGACAGTGAAGAAGAAGAACATTTCAAATGTTGAATTATTTGATTTCAAGCATTGAAATGGAATTATTTCTATATTTAATGTTGAATTTGTTGTTTTTTTACTCTAAAAAATAATTTCAAAAATGTTTTACATATATTTTAATATTGTCATTTCAATTATTAAAATGTTTTTTTCCAAATAATTTTTTTTTTCATTAGTAGATATTAATGTAAAGTTGATCGTTTTCGAATTATGACATATTTCAGCTCTGACTCCATTAGACCAACATGTTTATATTGAATTTAAAAGACTAATCATTTAAACACATTAACTTCAGAGCATTTATTTTTTAATTATTCAAATTCAAATCTCAAAGACTACATTTCATTGGAAAATATACTTTTCAAATATAATTATTCCAAAAAAATAAATAAACCACACTTAACATTTTAACATATGAATAATTGAATTTAATTATTTTTTAAAAAGTTTATTTTATTTCAAATGTTCAATTCAATCCTTCAATATCTGATAGCGATGAATACAGCAGCATATTTTGATTCCATAAATATTTTAAATCACTTTTACAAGAGCGAAAAGTCCTTTTTTCTTAAACCCACGTGACGTTTATATCACGATTCCAGCAAAATGTCATTGGTTGCACCGTGCTACCTCGAACAGCAGGTGGCGGTAATGTTGCGGAACTCCGTGAAGAAGACTTTATTATAACTTCTTTTCCAGCCAGTGATGACAGTAAATAATGTCCTGATATTCCCACGTTTATTTACACGTACTTTATTACATTTTATTTTTTAATACAAAACATTTTCCAAAAGTAGTTATAAATACAAACAAAGCCTTCATTCGAGAGAGTTTAAAATACATGTTAGAGCGGAGAGATGGATAATACTTCATTCGTGTCATCAGTCGTTAAAAGTGTGCCGAGTAAAAAAAAGGAAAAAGAGAGACGTCATATCAGACGCTCTTCTTTGGGTAAAGGAAGCGGAAGACTCGGCTTTTCCATTCCTGCTGCCACCACCTGCTTCTTCTCCTCCGCGCTGGGCCGGTACATTCCCTCCATCCTCCTCTTCTTCTTGATCACGCACAGCAGCAGCAGCAGCAGCAGGTTGAGCAGCGACAGCGACGCGACCGCGAGCGTCGTCAGTGGACGCTCCACCAGAGCCTGCGTCGTCATGGCGATGGATGGCAAAAGCTGCAAATAGAAAACGGTTCAAAAAAAAACATGATCAGTTTCACAAAGTGCTTTTAGAAAGAAGATGCTTCATTTAATCTGACAATAAACCAAACCTGCTGATGCATTTTTCTTCTAAATTGAAAGGTTTGTTTTGTTTGGAAATATAATAATAGAAATTGAAATATTTGTAATATATATATTTACACATAGAGTTAGATACTTTTTACCTTTTTTTCTGAATACAATGGTTTTTTTTAGTATTTTGAAATAATTGCAATCAGAAATCGAAATATTTGTATTTTACATCCAATACAACGATTTCGGTACGATGTATATGAATTAGAAAAATCAAACTAAATCGATCAAACATAAATAAAATATTTTTGAAATATTCAAAAATGTAAAAGAATGACATTAAATGATGATGAAGATTAAAAAAAGTGTTTTCTAAACTGCAACCTTTCAATATTATGATGATACTGATCATGTTTTGTGTTTTTCAAAGATTATTTAAACATTTAATTGACTCAACGCTTTTATTCTGAAGGTATAAAGAAAACCTGCTGATGCACTTCCTTTTTTTTTTTATTTCTAAATTGAAAGGTTTGTTTTATTTTGAAATAATTGCAATCAGAAAACATTCTGAAAATGTAAAAAAAAAAAAAATCTAAATACAATGTTTTATTTAGTATTTTACATTCAATATAAACTCTGTGGTACGATATAAATGAATTATAGGAAACAGAAAATCAAACTCAATCGATCAAAAATAAATAAAACATTTTGGAAATATTCAAAAATGTAAAAGAATGACATTAAATGATGATGATGATGATGAAGATAAAAAAAGTGTTTTCTAAACTTCAACCTTTCAATATTATAATGATACTGATCATGTTGTGTTTTTCAAAGATTATTTAAACATTTAATTGACTCAACGCTTTTATTCTGAAGGTATAAAGAAAACCTGCTGATGCACTTCCTTTTTTTTTTATTTCTAAATTGAAAGGTTTGTTTTATTTTGAAATAATTGCAATCAGAAAACATTCTGAAAATGTAAAAAAAAAAAAAATCTAAATACAATGTTTTATTTAGTATTTTACATTCAATATAAACTTTGTGGTACGATATAAATGAATTATAGGAAACAGAAAATCAAACCCAATCGATCAAAAATAAATAAAACATTTTGGAAATATTCAAAAATGTAAAAGAATGACATTAAATGATGATGATGATGATGATGAAGATAAAAAAAAGTGTTTTCTAAACTTCAACCTTTCAATATTATAATGATACTGATCATGTTGTGTTTTTCAAAGATTATTTAAACATTTAATTGACTCAACGCTTTTATTCTGAAGGTATAAAGAAAACCTGCTGATGCACTTCCTTTCAAACAGGAGGCAGGTCGACTTCAACCAACTAAATCCAACTTAAAGACACAAAAAGAGAACATTTGGATTGACCTGAACTCAGCCCGATGCTGACGATTCACCGTTGGAGCTCCTTCACGTTCAGATCATCTCCTCGCTTCAAAACATGGTGAACATCTGGCGGCGACATCAGACAAACACAAATGAAAACAGACAGAAAAAGGACCTTCAACGCCTGATTCAATCCAGTGATCCGCTGGAGAAAATTCCAGCGATAAGTGAGCACTGGACACCCTGGAAAGGTTGTCAAGACACAAGATAGTTGCACCAAAGTGAGGCTTTTAGATTGAAACAGACATTGTCAGTGTTCGCTTCTGTCAGTTTAATTTGGGGGCCAACTTGAGTGTGTAACGCACGAGAAGAAATGTTGACTTTTTATTTGATTTTATTGACATGTTTTTCAAGCGTTGAATTATCTTTTTAATAATCCAAACATTCAGCCACACGAGGCCCCGACCAGTAGCTCAGTTAGTGTTATTACACAAGAGTATTATTATAAATTCAAATGAATTTAGATAAAAATGTTTTATCGTTTTCAGTAAAACAAAATCCAACTATATGTGAAGAAAAATGAATCTTGAAAACATATAAATAATTCAATCAAATTCTTTCCAAATTGAAATGATTAAATAGTATATTGAAACTAAAAAGATTAATAATGATATACTTCTATATTTGAGTCCGTCAAGGAAAGGGCCTTCACTGTTGCAGTGCATTATGGGGCCCATACTGTATTTTACCAGCAGAACTTACAGCCTGGATCAGTTTCTCAACAAATGGTTTGTAAATGTTTATTTTTTTATTTTGAAAATACGTCTGGTACCGTCTTTTTGATGTGAATGGGGAAGTTGCAGTCAGTGGTTCCTGGCGCTAATGAAGTCTTTCTAAAGTTCCTCAAACCTCGACCAATACATATAGAAACTGTCACCTGAGATAAAGTTCTTTTATCTGTGGTCGAGAGAGACGCGTAAATGACGACATATCCGGGCAAACACGCAGGAGTGACATCTTTGCTGAGTTTATCCATAATGTGTTAAAGTTCTTTAATCGACGCACGTGGGGGGGGGGGGGGGGTGAAAAAAAACAACCAAATCTTTCGGGTTAGAAAAATGAACGAGAACTCACCGTGATGCGTTCAATTCCCACGAGTGTCACGTAAAACATCTCTGATCCTGGACCAAGTGATCGCTCTCGAGTGTTCCGCCCCCGGGTGTTGGCGCAGGAATGCCGCAGGTCCTGCTGGACCAGTTCCTGCTCGGAGTCCTGACAGGTGAAACCACAGGTGCGGGAAAACGTGACGTGTGCAGAGACGTTTGTGCTGATGCACGCAATATACCTGTGTGTTCGTGTGTTACCTGAGGTGAGGTGAGGAGGCGTTTGAGTGTCCCGAGCGAGAGGAGAATTCGCATCGACTTTAAGACGAGTCGAAACTATTTTTCTCCCCACACCTGCTGCTACACCTGCCTGTGCTGAGAAATCACGTGGTTTACCAGCGCCAATTAAAAGCCGCGGTTGTCATCCGGTGAAACCAACATTTCTATCAACTATTTAGTAAATTAACTGTAGTGTTTGTATTCATATCTAAACTGCGAATATTTTAATAAATATTATTGTGCAAATGTATACTTAACCAAGTCACGTGATGTGTTCAAACTCAATCAGACGCTGCGTTGCTCTGTTCAGTTTATTTTGTTATTATTATTGGAATCAGAATTAGTTAAAATAATCGACAGTTTTTACAAAAGTTTTATTTTAAATTGGAAGGGTTCGAATTTAAAAAAAAAATATATATTTTTTTTTTCTTTTCTTTTTTTGAAATTATTATATACATACGACGGATTATTTTTAAAATTTTTACTACGAGATTAAAGTTGTGTAAAATACTTTATTACGAGATTAAAGTCGTAGAAAAATATTCATTACGAGATCAAATTCCTGTAAGGCGACCGCGGATATGACGTCACCAACTCGTTTCGTGTCACTGTTTATAAGACGCTCAACGTTGCTCACGTTGACGGATGTGCTCACATTAATCTCATAATAAATTACTTTCCTCGACTTTAATCTCGTGATGAATTGTTTTCCTTCAATTTTATCTCATAATAAAGTATTTTGTACGACTTTAATCTCGTATTAAAAATAATAAATAAAAAATATCTATCTACGTATCTATCTATCTATCTATCTATCTATCTATCTATCTATCTATCTATCTATCTATCTATCTATCTACATATCTATCTATCTACATATCTATCTATCTATCTATCTATCTATCTATCTATCTATCTATCTATCTATCTATCTATCTATCTATCTATCTATCTATCTATCTATCTATCTATCTATCTATCTATCTATCTATCTATCTACCTCTCTACCTATCTATCTATCTATCTATCTATCTATCTATCTATCTATCTATCTATCTATCTATCTATCTATCTATCTATCTACGTATCTATCTACGTATCTATCTACATATCTATCTATCTATCTATCTATCTATCTATCTATCTATCTATCTATCTATCTATCTATCTATCTATCTATCTATCTATCTATCTATCTATCTATCTATCTATCTATCTATCTATCTATCTATCTATCTATCTATCTACGTATCTATCTACATATCTATCTACATATCTATCTACATATCTATCTATCTATCCGCAAATTGATCCCCACAAACAATCTTTGAACCGTTTACAAAATAATATTTTTATAATCTTTAATAGTATTTAATAAAAAATCAAATGTCATCCACATTATTTTATCAATTTAAAACTCAACGTATAATTTTTGTTCTTTTAAAAGCTTTTAACGCGTTTTCTCTCTATTAATTACTTGATGACTCAATATCCTCAGATATTTCTTATCACATTTTTGCTGATGACATCCAGCTCTACTGCTCTTTTGACCCAACTGAGCCCCAAAGGCTGAACAGCTTAGTCAATTGTTTGCTAGAAATCAAACAATGGCTGAGTGAAAACACTTTACAGCTTAATGTGGACAAAACTGAAACTCTGGTGATTGCTCCTGATGATAAGATTCCAGGGTTGAGTCAGTACTTGGGTGACTTAGGTCAGTCTGTCAAACTGAGCCTGAGAAACCTGGGTGTTGTATTTGATAAAGACATGTCTCTTGTTCAACACTGCAGAAAACTGACCAGGAACTGTTTCCTTCAACTGAGAAAAATCTCTAAACTTAGGAAAATGTTGTCACAACATGATCTGGAGCTTGTAATCCATGCGTTTGTTTCTTCTCGTCTGGACTATTGTAACAGTTTGTTTTCATGTCTTAACAAGAAGGATCTGTCTCGCCTGCAGTTGATTCAGAACTCTGCAGCGAGAATTCTGAGCCGCTCAAGTAGGAGAACCCACATTTCTCCGGTCCTTAAAACTCTTCACTGGCTTCCAGTTTCTTTCAGGATCAACTTTAAAATTCTGGTTCTTACTTTCAGAGCTATTCATGGTCAGGCTCCTCCTTACATCACTGATCTGATCCAGCCTTACATCCCAGCTCGGGCTCTGAGGTCTGTGGATCAGAATCTACTGATGGTTCCACGCACACGGCTCAGGACCAGAGGAGAGAAATCTTTTCAGGCTGTTGCTCCTAAGCTTTGGAACGATCTTCCTCTCTCTTTGCGCTTGATGGAGTCTACTGACTCCTTTAAGAAACATCTTAAGACGTTTCTATTTGTTCAGGCTTTTCCTTGAATTTCTCGAACTCCTGTGTTGTTCTCGGTGTTGTCTTGATCTTTGAAGTATGTACTGTTTTGAGTATTGTTTTGATTGTTAAAGCGCTTTGTGACCCTGGTCTCGAAAAGCGCTATATAAATAAATATTACTTACTTACTTACTTACTATTTAATAAATGAATTTAAAAAAAACAACAATATTAATAATAACAGTAATTATTTGAGCACATTTCATCATAATGGAACATTTTGGTTTACTGGAAACATCAGTTTTATCAAGAAAAATTGATTTTATTTTTGTTTATTCTGTCCTTATCCGATAAGTTATTTCTCAACTGCTGCTGGGAAGTCATGTGTGTTTGTGTTGGTACACAAGTAGGAGGACGGACGGCATCACAGTATAAAAACATGATGACTAGAGTTGCTAACACAACAGACTGCAGCTGGACATCAGCAAGATGGTTGGAAGTGGACCGTGGCTGCTGGTCACTCTGGCCTTCGCCGGCTTCTCTGCCTGGGCCGAGGCGGCTCCGATGTAAGTGAAATTTCTTCCTCTTTATCTGGGGTCGGGTCGCGGGAGCAGCAGCCTCGACGGGGAGGCCCTGACTTTTACCCAGCATCATGGTCTAGCTCTTCCATGAGGACCCCAAAGGACTGTAAAGACCTGGAACGCTTTCTCTCTCTGGCATTAGAATCAAACTATAATCAAACAGATGATGCATGCCATCAGTGTGTGAACACTGGGACTGGCTGCCAACATGTTCTGTATCAGGTTCACAAATTAGTTACACATTGTTTGACTAGTCGCTGCTGCTGCAGAGTTGGTCAAACTCTTTGTTTGCTCGTCGCTGTTTCCTAGACGGTGGAAAGTCCAGGTGAGGTCAAACAAACAGGGGGAGGCAGATCAGAGGTAAACATAGATAAACAAAAAGATGTCCCTTTAACTCAGGGGTCGGGAACCTTTTTGACTCAGAGAGCCATGAAAGCAAAATATTTGGAAATTTATTTCAGTGAGAGCCATATAAATAATATTCAGATGTAAGAATCTGTGCTTGACACGAATTCAAGCCCTTTTCCTTTGTTCATCAAAATCAACAAAGAATTCAGACGGGTTCATCCCTTTCCATGCCTCCATTTCAATATGTCCATCATATTTAAATCAAGCACAAGACTAAAATTTCTCCATTTCTGTGATCATGAAAAAACAAAAACAAATGAAAACATGAATTCAAACTAACAGTTTATATTTGTTAATTTTAAACATGTCTGATATGAATCACACAAGTGGATTAATTAAAACTTCAGATGAAGTTTAACGAGAATAAAAGTGTTCATCAGTAACTTCACATCATCATCGCTTTGTCTGATCGTCTCTGACGTCATTAGAATGTGTGTCTCACCTGCACCTGTTTAACGTGTTTGTGTTTCTGCGTATTCTTATTACATTCGTGAGATAAAGGTAATTTACAAATAGTCATCATGTGATGGTGTATTAATACAAGTGTGTTTTAAGGACCGCGATCACAAAAGGAAAACCAGCATTTGTTGCGCTTCCATTGAAACCTGCAGCTTAACTTTGATGGACCTGACGTCATGTTTCTGTGACTCTCGTAGAGAAGAACCTGAAGCGATCAAACGCGCATTATTTTGTTCGATATATTATTTAAAAAAAACAAGCTTATAATTCTATATCGTTTTCTGAATTGCGTAAAATGACTGTCGCACGTTTTGCTCTTTTTATTCTCGATTCATATGATCTTTTCCGTGCATTCAGTGGAAGAGGCGGGAGCTCTGATTGGCTGCTGTGCATGTCAATCAAATTTTCAACCAATCGGCGCAATAACCATTTGATTAATATGCACAGCAGCCAATCAGAGCTCTCTTTACTATTTTATCTATACAGATACTGTATAGATATATATATATATATTATATATAATGATTTCAGAATTATGTTGGTTCTTTCACATTTACATTCACAAAACCATGTGATTGTTGTTAGTTTAAAAAAAACGTGGAAAATAGAAGATCAAGAGTAATAAAGGAAAAGATTTTGAATTTGTTTAACAATAAAATTACAACAACATTTTGAATAGATAAATGATTAATTTAAGTTTACATAATTTACTCAGAAAAAAAGGAAAGAAAAATATTTTAGTTTTAGTTTGCAATAAGAAAACCATTTAAGATATATAATAATAATAATCCTCAATAAATTTGAAGGGTGGGGGAAAAAAACTCTGATCCAGTCTGGGCTGTCACAGCAGATACCAACATATCTCGCCTTGAGATGTTCGTTTTACAAAATGATGTGTAACATGGATTGTTGGTCTCTGCAGGACACTGATGTCAGCTCCCAGCGTACTGCGAGTAGGAGGAGCTGAAAAGATCTTCGTGGAGTGTCAAGACTGCTCCGGTGGAGAGATCGTGGCCCACGTCTACATCAAGAGTTACCCGACTAAAAACCCCACTCTGGTCAACACAATGGTGCCCCTGAACCAAGGAAATATGTTTCAAGGATTCGCGGAAATCACGGTAACGATACACGTCCACTGAAAACATCAGCTTGAGGATTATGGGATGTCGCTCCTTTTGGTTTGATCTCACCAAAATGTGTTTTTGTTAGAGCCGTTTTAACGCTTAAAACAACGATGAGAAATCTGATCTTGGTTCAAGGACACAGTTTAGTGTTCATCAGAGGCGACGAGGTGGAGATAGTTGACGACTATAAGTACCTCGGTGTGTGGCTGGACTGTAAACTGGTCCTGCAACACAGACCAGGTGTATTAGAAAGGACAGAGTAGACTGTACTTTCTGAGGAGGATCATTGAACATCTGCAGGAAACTCCTCTGCATGTTCTACCAGTCTGTGGTGGTTTGATGCTGTGGTGTGTTGGGGTGGGAATGTGTCCACAGTTTGATCATCTGTGGTTGAAGCTGGACTCACAGGTGACAAGAGAGGAGATCACTGGACAAACTACTGTCCATCATGGATCATCATCCTCTGAAAACTGTCATCAGTGAACAGAGAAGCAGATGCAGCACGAATGCTCCTCCCATGATGCAACACTAATAGACTCAGGGACTCATTTGTTCCTCTTGTTATTAGATTGTTTAATACTGAGTCTGGGAGCAGGAGTGAAAAGATGGTTCTATTCCATGTTAATCTTTGTATCCTTTGTCTTTGTTAGATTCCATACAATAACACACTTACAATAACACACAACATACTTTGAGTCATCATCTTTCCATCAGGTCCTTAGAACTGATATTCATCACAGAACCGTCCAATTGGACCTACACCCAGAGGCATCTAAAAAAGGTCCACCTCTACTTCCGGATTCCAGATGTTTTTCCAATAACAATGAGAACTGTTCTTCAATTTGATATTGAAAGTTAGATGAAAAACATGCATTATTAATAAAACAAATGATGTGACTTTTTGCACGAATGAAACAAACACCAAATGCTGTTGTTGGTAAAAAGACGCCTCCAGAAAACATGGACAGATGAACCTACTCCGGATCAGTCTTTACTGTAACAACCACACACTGATGACGATGTCTATTGTCTGCTGTCTCTAGATTCCTGCAGAAACCTTCAGCAAGGACCCTAATGCCAATCAGTTTGTGTACCTTCAAGTCCAGTTCCCAGACCGACTGCTGCAGAAGGTGGTGATGGTCACCTTCCAGCCCGGGTACATGTTTATTCAGACGGACAAGACCCTCTACACGCCCAACACCAAAGGTAGGAGCGGCTCAGGGAGCAGCCGTAGACCCGCCTTTATGTTTTTGTTATAACGTAAGACATGAATTAAAACAAGGCAAAATAAATAAATGTAAATAAAGCTTTAAATAGTGCAGAAAATATAACTTTTAACTTCTAAAATATTACTTATAACTTTATGTTGGAAAAAATTCCAACATAAAACCACAGTCTAACAATAAAAACAAGGCGGAAATAAAAATATGACTTAGAAATCTTTTATTTTTGTAAAGGTGACTGCAATACATTTCATTACATTTCCGTACAATCTTGCTCAGTTAACAACAAAAAAATATATATTGAAGAATCAAAATGTATTTCCTCACTTCCTGGTCATGGAGTATCTACCGTGGTCTGCTAGCTAGCTGTGGGGCTAGCTGGTTTGTATTTTGTGATTAAATATTTGTTTGTTATTTCTTTGTAACAGTTCTCTACAGGGTGTTTGGATTGACGCCTCAAATGAAAGCTTTAGGAACCAATGCATCCGTCGCCATTGAGATAATGGTATTTAATATTAAACTGTAGCTGAGTGTTGTGACGTCATTTCTGCCTCATCTTTGTTTGCTAAGACACCAGAAGGAAACATCGTGCATGACGACCAACTGGCTCTGAACTCGGGGTTACTCAACGATGAATATCAACTCGGAGAATTAGTCAGGTAGGTGTTTATGTTGATTTGAATCACCTTAAACGTGTGTTACTTGGAGCCTTCATGACGTCAGAATAAAACAAAATGGAAGCTTGCACTAGGGGTCGATTAAGGTCGTTGCATAGACTGCACCTGTGGGCCTGTGTCAACTGCTGGTTGGTTAGAGTCGTCCTTACTTTGTGTAGCAATTGTGTTGTTGGGAAATAAGGAATCTCCCCTGTATGGAACACAACTAATTTCTTTCTTTCCAAAAGCTGTACCTGTACCCACAACCTTTCACCACCTAGCTTGGACCCACCCAATCCCATTCAGTCAGTCCCACTTAGGGCATCGTCCCCTCTTCCTACAGGGGCGGTAAACCTAGACTAACTCCTCTGTAATGAAATGTCTTCCCTTAGCCCTCAGATCCTAGTTCCGCTTCTGTCCCATGCCAGCTTTTTTTAATAGGCTAATGCATGAGCAGTCTCCAGGCGATCTTGTAGCCTCCTTGCATACTCTCGACCTGGAGGAACTGTTGGCGTGTCAGGGGGGCCTTCCAAAAGCAACTTCTGCTGAGGTCCATAATTCTCCTGCTGGCATGAGCAGCATAGGGGTGCAGGATGTGGACTCCCGGACAGCATCTCGCGGGTGCTATTGTCAAGATAGCCAGCTGCTTTGCCAAGGTCCGTTGCTTTGGGGATGTAGAGCTGCTTTCCGGGTATTATGCATTCCCATGCAGTCAGACATATAATTAAAGACCGGCAACCAGTACGTCTACCATGATCTCTGCCCCCTGATCAGGGCTTGCATACACCTTGGGCCACTTTGTAAAATAGTCCATGGCTACCATGACCTAGTGGTTCCCTTAAACCACATGTGTCAAACCAGTCCAGTATATATATACACCACCCTGGCCCTTTACTGGACCGGTTTGACACCCCTGCGCTTAAACAGTACAGGAAAATGGCCGTTTGCAATCAGCGTTAAAAAGTAGTAAAGAAAGGAGCTGTCGAGTCACTTTCGGTAAGTGTGTAGCGGCAGTGTTTGATTTAGGACAGTACTACCCTGTCGAGATTTTCGCACTGCTCAAGTAAGTGCACTGTCCTAGAGTGTACTGTAAAGCAGTGAACTTAGAGAAGTGCGCGAATTTGACACACAGCATTCGACTTCCGTTCCTGCTCCGGCTCCGTCTTCCATTGATCCTCTTTGTCATAACCGTCACTCACTGGCTCCTCCTTCACTTTGGGAGCTGCTCTGCTTCCGCTCAACATCATTGAAGAGTTTCACTCAGTGCAGACAGTTGGTCACACTGATGAGTAATACTGTCGCCACTTGCAGAATTAATCAAAAACAGTCTTAATAGTAAAGCTATGTAAATATTTCATTATTTTAGTCATAGTTTTATAAAGGAAAAACTCTGTTCTGGATGACTTTAATGTTTCCTTTTATCTTCTTCCTCAGCTTTGGAGTATGGAAAATCATCGCTAGGTTCCAGGACATCCCACAAAGACCGTTCTTTTCTGAGTTTGAGGTTAAAGAATATGGTGAGATCTTCACTCATCTTCCTCACAACTCCCTCAGTTTTCACTACGTAACCAAACTAACTAACCTAAATACTTCCACTGCAGTGTTGCCCAGTTTTGAGGTTAAACTGACGAGCGGTGAGCAAAGATTTTTTTTCATCGATGATAAAAAACTCACTATTGACATCGAAGCTAGGTATGTTAATTACTTTTTCTCCACTTTTGTTCGTGTGGCTATTTTGTTGTTATTATTATCATTATGTTTTGTTTAGGTACCTGTTTGGAAAAGAAGTGGAAGGAGTGGCTTATGTGCTGTTTGAGATCGATGATGGGGAAAAGAGAAATGGTTTGCCAAGCTCACTGAAAAAAGTGACTGTAAGTTGTTTTACTCTAATGCAACAAAATGTTGCGAAAGACTTAAAACAAAAGGTTTGACCAAAATGTGATTTACACCAAATGGTCTGAAATTGTCTCATTAGATCGAGAAGGGCAAAGGACATGCGACGTTGACTAAACAGAACATTACAGACACTTATCCAGACATTAATGCTTTGGTGGGAAAATCAATCGTCGTTGCCGTCAGAGTGCTAACCGCTACCGGTAAGACACTGAGGAAGGTTCAGGCCAGGAAGTAAAGCCAAACTGAGGCAGATATCTTATTATCTCTCATCTCTTCCGCATCAGGCAGTGACATGGTGGAACAGGAGTTGAAAGGGATCATGATTGTGTCATCGCCTTACAAAATCAACTTCAGAAGGACTCCCAAATACTTCCAACCATCCCTGACCATGGATCTTATGGTAGGTATCAATCCATCTGGTCTGAACAGCAGTTGTTAATTTGAAATGAATGTTCAATGAATAACATCATTGAGTGGTCACTTCTCACCAATCATTTGAACTTTTACATACTGGCTTTACAAACATTTCAGCTCAGTCTTTGATTATTTTGAACTTAGAAGAACGTAGAAGTGGAAGCACAGAGGCCAATCTGTCTGTTATGGTTCTCATTCATCCAGGCCATGGTTATCCAAGTGTAGCGTTCTATGAAGACCTTTCACCTTTCATCCCAGATATTTCTTCAGTTCCAAATGAGCTGGGGATAGGAGTCAGTATGTATCCTGCTAGGAGCAGGAACAGAGAACAATTGAAAGGGGGTGTGAATCAATGTATGGGCTGAAACCCACTAGGAGGAGTTCGCCTTGAGAGGGTAGTAAAAAGCCATCAGTGTGCTGAGGTCTGGTGCAGGTCACCTGGAAGGGGGTCATGACGCTCACTGTCCAGCAAAGTCTGACCATCACATTCCTTTCCTTTTCTGGAACTCCTGTTGTGTTATCAGTTTTATCTTGATCTTTAAAATATATACTTTATTGAATATTGTTTTGATTGTTTAAGCGCTTTGTGACCCTGGTCTGGAAAAGCGCTATACAAATAAAAATGACTTGCTTACTTACTTACATAGTCCCTGTTGGGGTTGGTGGAGGCTTTCCTAGGGAGAAAGCTCAGCACTGCATTGTAAGTGGCCTCACAAAGCCAATCACCCCAATGGGTTTAAAACGATCAAAACATGGAGTCCGTTCCGTCGCTCCAACATGACGTCACTTCTGTCCCGGGTCTTATACTTCGCTTCGTGGATGAACAATCCAGAGTGTGTAACGGGTCGTTTATTCGCCGCTTCAAGTCAAACAAAATACAAGCTTTCAATTACGATCGCGACCGGACGCACTTTTTCCCGGCAACTGTACAGGCCAATAGCCCCGGGAGAAAAGGTCCCGAGCTGTAGAAACATCGCTATATTTAAGGCAAATTTCCCGTTCGGGAGGTCGTCTCTTTACGGCCAAATGGTCCTTTCAAGTTTCCTGTGTCCCGATCACCGGCAGAGAACTTCCTAATTTGTTTTCTTGTAATCTAATCATTCAAATGTTCTTGGACGGGGCTTTTCTTCTCTTCCGTCTTTTAACCCCCCTTTTGTGTGTCTTGCTTCGTTCTTTGATCTACGATTTTAAGGTGTGATTTGCAGAAAAACAGATGTTTTAAATTACTGGTGTCGTATCTCTAATTCTGATCCGAGCTTGCCTCGAACCAGTGTGAATCAGTCTGAGTGGAATGTTGATTGTGAATGTGTAGTCAAACATTCGCGCTCTTAGATCAAGCGAGTAACTTATACTTTATATTTTAGCGTTAATTTAAGTATAGCGTATACGTATAGTGTATAATATTTTTTATCTAACAGGTTTTAGCCCATACAGTGTTTCCACACCCTCCCTAATTTTCTAGCTGGACATATACTGGCTCCTGACCCCAGCTTATTTGGAATTAAAGAAACCTCTGGGAAAGAGGTGAAACATCTCCCCTAGAATTCTACACAGTCCAGTTGACGATTTCAAACCACAGAAGTCTTACCGCCACTCAAAAAGCTAATAATGCTCTTTAAGGGAATCTTTGCTGTGTCATGGGTTAAAATGGATAGATATGTTGTTTTTCTTTGGAAATGTAAATATATAAAGAGTATTCTCTTTGGACTTTACCAAATCTCTACCATTCTTATGAGAACTAGAGCCATTATTGTACAGAGTCTACAAAAATAGAAAATAGAAAGATCTATAAATGTATGAATGGATTAATCCACTGTTCGGCCAAATGTCTTAACATTGACATGCTTTTGAGTCTGAGTCTTTGCGACATCAAGTAAGAACTATTGTAAACTCCAGTCTCTGAATCTCACTTGCGATTGACAGATTCCCCCTTTTTAAATAGAAGAGATAAAAACTATGTTTATTGTTTTTATTTGATTGTTTTTATTTGGCCAGGTTGAAGTTCTCAATCCCGACGGAAGTCCTGCTGTAAATATTCCCATTTCAGTGGATCCTGGTAATATAGTGGGCGTCACCAACACCGACGGTGTGGCCAAGCTTCCATACGATACAGCTCCCAGTGACAAAAAACTGACCATTACTGTGAGTCTGGACATCCAAAATCTTTGTGATCTAATGATGCTCAAGAGTGAAGTTCAGTCTTGATTCGTGACTTTGTCTGCAGGCAACAACAGACGTACAAAACATTCGAGGACATCAAGCATCAGCAATCATGACAGCTTTGGCCTATCAAACAAAGACAAACAACTACATCCACATCGGTAAGAAAAGATAAACACTAGCGTAACAAGCAAGCACACTTAAAATATGCTAATTTGTAGGAGTGGAAAAAACTAAGTTTAAACTTAAGGACAACATGAAAGTCACTCTGAACATGCAGTCCAACCAAGAAAACATTGACATCACGGTCTTGGTGAGCAGCTTAACGTTGTTTTGTGTGAAGATTCCATGACCTTTTAATTCACTAAACACATGGATCTCTGCACAGCTGATGAGCAAGGGGCAGCTTGTGAAGTCCTTCCGTCAGAAAAAAATAGGCTCAATGAGAAACATCCTCATCCCCATCACCAAAGAGCTGGTGCCATCGTTCCGAATCGTGGCTTACTACCATGCGTCTGAAAACGACGTTGTTTCAGACTCTGTGTTTGTGGATGTCGAGGACACCTGTATGGGATCGGTAAGCATAGTGTAAACCTGTGACATTTGTGTACCTGGACCGTTTTATCTGAGCTAAGACAAAAGGGTCAACAAACCCGTTCCATTTCATGAACTCTTAAACCAAACAAAACAAAAAAATACCATTTTACAAAGTTACTGTTCCTTCAACCTCCATGCTTGATCAATCACAGCAGAGTGGGTGTGGTTATGATAAACAAGCAGACAAACAGACACATACTGATGAGTACAATAGAGTCAGAGCTCGTATATTTTTGAACACTAGAATCTTCATTTGCTAATCTCTGTTTAAACAACCAACCTATCGGTATTTGTAATGCACTGGTTTCTTGGAAAGACCACAAACCACTCTTAGTTGAGCAGCAAATGTTGTCACAGAATTGGACGATGCCTAATCTCTCTCCCTCATGCAGCTGAAGCTGGAACTCCTAGATAAGCATACAACATTCAAACCCAGTAGAGTGATGGGTATGAAGTTGACCGGAGATCCTGGTGCAGCCGTGGGAATGGTGGCTGTGGACAAAGGAGTCTATGTTCTCAACAACAAACATCGGCTCACTCAACAAAAGGTAACATCTTCTCTGTCGCAAGTTATTAAAGCCACAATATTATAGGTTTTAAAAATATAATTTTCTGGCGACCCCACGTGTCAGAAAAGTGTAACTGCAATTGTGCAAGTAGAACAAAGGCTATTCAACAAATATTTCCCAACATTTTAATGTTTCAAATAATGTACAACATATAAATTGAAATAGCAACGGCTAGGTGTTTTCGCATTACATATCCCTTGTTGCCAGTAAAGACATCTTAATGCAAGAGGCCGACAGCCAGGTGTGGCTCTTTTGATGATTGCATCTGGCTCGCAGATTTCGGCTTTTCAGATAAAACATAAAATATTATCACTTGTTTCAGGGGTGGGCAATACGTCGATTGCGAGTAGATCGTGTGATTTAATAAAATATGATATAAGAAAATAGTAAAGAGAGCTCTGATTGGCTGCTGTGCATATTAATCAAATGGTTATTGCGCCGATTGGTTGAAAATTTGATTGACATGCACAGCAGCCAATCAGAGCTCCCGCCTCTTCCACTGAATGCACGGAAAAGATCATATGAATCGAGAATAAAAAGAGCAAAACGTGCGACAGTCATTTTACGCAATTCAGAAAACGATATAGAATTATAAGCTTGTTTTTTTTAAATAATATATCGAACAAAATAATGAGCGTTTGATCGCTTCAGGTTCTTCTCTACGAGAGTCACAGAAACATGACGTCAGGTCCATCAAAGTTAAGCTGCAGGTTTCAATGGAAGCGCAACAAATGCTGGTTTTCCTTTTGTGATCGAGTCCTTAAAACACACTTGTATTAATACACCATCACATGATGACTATTTGTAAATTACCTTTATCTCACGAATATAATAAGAATACGCAGAAACACAAACACGTTAAACAGGTGCAGGTGAGACACATTCTAATGACGTCAGAGACGATCAGACAAAGCGATGATGATGTGAAGTTACTGATGAACAGTTTTATTCTCGTTAAACTTCATCTGAAATTTAATTAATCCACTTGTGTGATTCATATCAGACATGTTTAAAATTAACAAATATAAACTGTTAGTTTGAATTCATGTTTTCATTTGTTTTTGTTTTTTCATGATCACAGAAATGGGGAAATTTTAGTCTTGTGCTTCATTTAAATATGATGGACATATTGAAATGGAGGCATGGAAAGGGATGAACCCGTCTGAATTCTTTGTTGATTTTGATGAACAAAGGAAAAGGGCTTGAATTCGTGTCAAGCACAGATTCTTACATCTGAATATTATTTATATGGCTCTCACTGAAATAAATTTCCAAATATTTTGCTTTCATGGCTTTCTGAGTCAAAAAGGTTCCCGACCCCTGCTCTAGAGTGTTTGCTTTGTCTAGATATTTTTCAGTTTAATGTTTTCCACGTCAACTTTACGTTGCTTTGAGAGGACCATGTTGCATGATCTAAACTGGAGCTAAAGTCCGGCAGATGTTAAGGCAAAGTTGTGATTCGAGAGACATTTGACAACAGTGTAACCTTTGGTAACAATCAGATTTGGGACTTGGTGGAGAAGCATGACACTGGCTGCACACCAGGTGGAGGAAGGGACGCCATGAATGTCTTCTATGATGCAGGACTGCTACTGGATACCAACACTGCTTCTGGAACCGAACACAGAAAAGGTAACCAGATGCTTAAAAAAAACATCATATTATTTGACTTAAGTTTTTAAGTAAATTGATTGTTTTATTTTCAGCAATGTGCTTAAAGCAGTAGCTAGGTTCTTTTTAAGACTCTTTCTGTACCCTCTTTAGTTTTGAAATGTCCAACAACAAGCAGAAGAAAACGAGCCTTGACTCTGAGAGAAATTACAGAAGGTTTAGGTACGATCTACTTTCTTATCAATTACCACCAATTGACAAAATGGTCAATGATTAATTGCATTTTCATGCTTTGTGTTTAGCAAGTAATTTTACCGTAAAGTTGGAGAAGGAATGTTGTCGTGAGGGAATGAAGGAAACATTGTTGTCCTACTCCTGCAAGACACGGAGCGAGTACATTGTGGACGGAGCCAGTTGTGTCCGAGCCTTCCTGCACTGCTGCACAGAACTAGAGAATCAACGGCCAGAAGAGAAGTTCAAGAATCTCCAGCTGTCTCGTGGTATGAAGAGACGAAAACAGGGATTAGCTATGATGGATTTCTTACAATCATCAGCACTTACTATCATTTGTTATTCCTTTATTTTGGATTTCAGTCGTGGAGGTTGACGATGATTATGTTGTCAGCGGTGACATTTTGACTCGCTCCAAGTTCCCTGAAAGTTGGCTGTGGACATACATGGATCTTCCAGAATGTACAGAAGGAGCATACATATGGTGAGAAATCATATATTAACTATATATTTACACATTTGTCATTTATATTGTTTATGATTATATTTTCTTTATGAGTAAATATATATACTGTATATACAAAAAGATATAGATAGATACATTGGATGGATGAATTGATGGATGGATGGACGGATGGATGGATGGATGGACGGATGGATGGACGGACGGACGGATATATATGGAGATAATTGAGCTGTAAATCCCAATGTGATATTTGAATAAAATAAAAAATGCAAATAAATTAAAATTAGAATGAAATAGAGAAATTTGTACAGTAAAGGATTGTACTGCAAAAACAACTAGAAGATGTATTTAAAGCGTATCAAAAGCATGGAAGCATTACTGAAATTAAGTAACTAGTAATTGTGAGAAAGAATCGATGAACATTGTGTTTGAATGAGCGACTGATGATCAGTTTTTTCTTTCAGTGATACTACGTCTATTACTAAATATATTCCACTGCAAGACTCGATCACAACTTGGCAGCTAACCGGTATAAGTCTTACAAAAGACCTCGGTGAGCACAAGTTCAAATGGTGTTTGGTGTATTTGCTTGTCTTCATACCAGTCTTCTGATCTTGAAGGGATATGTGTGAGCGAGCCATTGGAGGTGATTGTCAAGAAGAATTTTTTTATTGAACTCAAGATTCCGTATTCGGCCGTCATTGGAGAACAAGTTGAAATCAAAGCAATCATCCATAACTACCAGACCGAGGGTGCCGAGGTAAGAAAATGATCAATAAAAAGTGTAGTCGTCGTCTCATGACTTCCTCTCTACCCACTGTTTTCAAGGTGAAAGTGGAATTCATAGAACAGCCGGACATTTGCAGTTCAGCTTCCAAACGTGGATCGTATATCGAGAAAGTTGTTATTGGACCAGAAACCACACGAGCTGTACCGTTTGTTATCATCCCCATGAAACAAGGAGACCATCAGATCCACGTCAAAGCTGCTGTGCGTTACTCTGAGCTCTCTGATGGAATCCAAAAGACGCTTCGTGTGGTGGTGAGTTGGGCTGTGTATTTGGAAGACTCTGGTGATATTTTTTGTGATACTGTAGGAACAAGGATACATTTGTAGTATTGTTGAGTACTTGACTCTGGTGTTGCAGAATTTACAATCCCATGACCGAAATCCAAACATCAGCTTGAAAAGCTTCTGGAGGCTACTGTATCCTCTAGTCCTCAGTTATCACCGGGATCTTCGTCAGAAGAAGTAATGACTGCTGCCATCAAGAGGCCAGAAGTTAAAAACATATACAATGAATTAAAAACTAAATTGATACAGTGGTGTTGAATATCGATACAGTATAGTGGGGAAAAAACTGCAATATTTTAGTATATTGATATTCTAGTGGCGAGTAAGAAAAACGTTGTTTCTCCTCTTCATATGATGATGACTATTGATGAGCTCTTGTTAACCTTTTCCAGCCCAGGGGCGTCCTGGTAAAAACTATTAAACATGAACATCTGGATCCAGTGAAGCAAGGTATAGGTGAGTGAACTGCTGCAGGACAATCTTCCATCGTTGAGGTTGTCACTGACTGGACCCTTCTTTAGATGGCAAACAAACTGTATCTCTGAACAGCGGAATTCCCAGGCACGACATAGTTCCCGGCTCACCAGCCAACACCATAATCTCAGTGACAGGTGAGGAAAACTTTAGTTGCCCTAAGCAGCGCGGATTGTGGACTTGTCTGCCGCCGTTGCTCCCCCAACCTCTGTAAAGAAGAAACAAAAACAAGGAGCGAAAAAGGAGCCACAAAATAAAATGTTAGAACTTATTAAGAGAAATTAAGAGAAATAACCTCTGATTAACAGGCAGAGAAGATTTAAGTGTGGTGCTCGAAAATGCTATGAGTGGAACCGGAATGGATGCCTTGATCTACCAACCACACGGCTGTGGAGAGCAGACCATGATCCACATGACCCTGCCTGTCATCGCCACTATTTACTTGGACAAAACCAATCAGTGGGAGGAAGTTGGCCTCAACAAACGTGATGAAGCAATTCAACACATCGAAACAGGTATGTAAACATGCATCACAATATATTCTGTAAAAACACAACAACTTTTTTTCCCTTTTAATCCCTATTAATATTTCCCTCTTCTTTTCAATTAGTAGCCATTGTGTGTGAATGTATTGTTTTTCTGTTTTTCTAAATAATGTATTTAATTCAATTTAAGAAATCATTGACTGAAGACTTTTAAGAGTGTAGATGATTGTTTTCAAGGTATAAATTCAACAGTGTTACGGGGTGTAATCACCCAGCTTTCTTTTATACAACGAGTCCCTTTGAGGTGGAGACTTTCCTGGATTGATGCTGTGAGGTGACAAACCTCCATGCTTGTCCAAACACAAATCGATTTAGACATGAAGAATAGATTTAAATAACTGGTCAAATGAATCTCCCGACGTGTAGAAAGTGTCCATGCTCTTGTTTAAATAAACCGTGTGAATATGAATGCATTGAAACATTTATCTTATTTACACAATTTCAAGATGAGAATATTCACATAGATGTAATTGGTATATCAGCAGATCATGGTTGTTGTTTGTCTTTTTTAATACTTTCAAAATGTTGCTTTATATTTCTTAGGTTACAAACACCAGCAAAAGTATCTCAAATCCGATGGTTCCTTTGCTGTGTGGGCAAACAAACCAAGCAGCACCTGGTAAGACATAGAACATGACTCACGGTTTGATTCCACTGGATGTCAGAGTTTATTTCGTTCGCTTGCATGTTTAACCTCAGTTAAAAAAACCTCTTGGAAACATTTGAAACATATGCTATTTGAGGAGGCAAAGCATATAGAAATATCTACTTTACCACTTGCAAATGAAAAAAAATCTCTCAGGACATTTGTAACACATTACTTGCATCAAAAACACTTGAAACTGTTCGTAGATAAGGAGGCAAGACATATAGAAATCTCTTTTGCATGTGAGGGTTTACCACTTGCAAATGAGAAAACCTCTCTTCACACTTGTAACACATTCCATGCACTAAAAAATCTCCTAGAAACATTTGAAATTTATTGCTTATGAGGAGACAAAAAAAAGAATCTCTCTTGCGTGTGAGGGTTTACCACTTGCAAATGAAAAAAATATCTTGGGAAAACCTCCGTTCACATTTGTAACAAATTTCTTGCATTAGAAACATTGGAACCGTATGGTAGACGAGAAGGCAGAACATCCATGTATCTGGTAACATTTTTTTTTTGCAAACAGGGAAACCTCTCAGGACTCATGGGAGAACCTTGGTTCGGGATTTAACTCTTAAAATGATTGGTTATGTTTTGAGTCGTTGAGAAGGCAAAACATAAAAATCTCTCTAGCATGTTCCTGTTCACCACTTGCAAATAAGAAGATCTCTCAGGATCTACTTGAAATCCTCTGTCAATCCATTTTGTCTCATTTTGAAGGTTGACAGCATATGTGCTCAAAGTGTTCTCATTGGCTGAACGACTTATCAACGTGAAGAAAAAAGTCCTTTGCGACGCTGTCAAGTTTCTGATCCTGAATGCTCAACAGCCTGATGGAATGTTTAAAGAAGTTGGAACTGTATACCACGGGGAGATGATTGTATGTATTCTGTATAGTTTATAAACCTCCATTCTTCAACCTCTTTTCTTGAAAACCTTTTCTTTTTCCAGGGAGATGTGAAGGGCATAGATGGGGACGCCTCCATGACAGCTTTCGTCCTCATTGCGTTGCAGGAGTCTCATGCACACTGTGATGCTACAATTGGTGTAAGTTTTTATTTGTACTGTTTTACTCAAAGTCAAACTAGAAAATGTTCTTGAACCCTGGAATAATAATCCAAACGAAAATGTACACATATTTGAGTTTGACTAATATCAATGAGAAATCATCTTGTTTTACACTTAATTTGGCTCCATAAAGTTAAAGGTAAAACTATTTAGTTTCACTATTTAAAATACATCATAAACAATACGGATTATATGAACGTTATAAGGAAGAACAGTCAGATAAAAAATATTCAAATCCTCTTTCAAATACCTGATGACAGAAGTCTCAAGATGATAAACATTTCCATCCACTAAATTTGAGAAGTCTTGTATTCATTCCAAGTTGTTTCTCGTCTGCAGAGTCTTTCTGGAAGTATAGAGAAAGCAGTCGCCTACCTGGAGAAACGCCTGCCGTCCATCAAAAATCCCTATGCAGTAGCAATGACATCCTATGCTCTGGCCAATGAAGGGAAATTACAAAAGGACGTACTCTTCAAGTTTGCAGCACCAGGTAGTTTGGTTTTATAGTGCACGTCTAAGACCACATAGCCTCTGTCAGGTTAGGAAAGTGACTTAGAGCTGAACCTCAAAGAAAAGGTTTAGTTTTACTTCAAAGTCTGTCAGATTTCTTTCTGAATCTGAGAGCTGTTAGTTCACTGTTATATCTTCATCGCAGTTCCACAAGCCGTTAATTATATCCAAAAGTTTTCACCGAACAGAAAAAACGGAATGAGTTATGATCCTCAAGGTCGGGGAGATGTTTAGTCCCCCAGAGCCCTGGCTTGAAGCACCCCCACATTCTTTTCTCACACAAGCAGTAATAAGAGATGCAAGTGAGAGTACATTAGTATTTCTGGTGAATTTGATAAACATCCTGCCTCATCACAATCATTTAAAGTGTAGTGGTTGGTACAAGCTGTATTTAGTTGGTGACATTACTTTGAGTTCATGATCAGGTTTCTTGGACACTGTAACAAGTACTGGTGGGAACCCAAACTCATACCACACGGATGCCTGTTCTAACTCTAGCAGCCATGTTACCCCGACAATAATACTGAGAGGCCAAATTCAGCATCAACTGTGGCAGAAAAATGATGTTTGAATTAACATGTATTTGTCTTGATCAGCGAGAACTCACTGGACCGTGCCTAGGGGCCACATCTACACTCTAGAGGGCACAGCTTATGCTCTTCTGGCCTTGGTCAAGGTTAAGGTAGGTGGACAATAGTGTATTTCCACTAAAGCTAAGATTTGAATACACGCAACGAATATATTTGTGTAATTTGTTAAAAAGCAGCAGCAGAATTACACATTATCATTCCATATTTTATAAGATGAACTCAAAGATCTACAACATATCAAGATGCTGATTAGACAGGAGTGCCTTGGACTGGTCACAATAAAAGGCCACTCTGAAATGTTCAGTTGTATCACAGCACAATGCCACAGATGTTTGAGTAGGCGTGTAATAGGCGTGTTGACAGCAATGTCCACCAGAGCTGTTGCTCGTGAATTGAATGTTAAATTCTCTACCAAAAGTCGTCTCAAAAGGTGTTTGAGAAGTTGGCAGTACATCCAACCAGCCTGACAAGCGCAGACCACGTGTCGCTGCACCAGCCCAGGACCTCCACATCCAGCATGTTCCCCTCTAAGATCGCCTGAGATCAGCCACTCGGACAGTCAATCGGTTTGCACAAGCTGTCAGAAAACTGTCTCAGGGAAGCTCATCCGAATGCGAGTGGTTTTCTGAAGGTTATGTTGTGGATCGAGTGGCCTGTGGTGGCGGGTTATGGTGCATTTTATTGATGGCACCGTGAAATGCACAGAGATACCGTGACAAGATCCTGAGGCCCATTGTTGTGCCATACATCCAAGAACATCACCTCATGTTGCAGCACGATAATGCACGGTCTCCATGTTGCAAGCATCTGTGCACAATTCTTGGAAAACTGAAGACATCCAAGATCTTGCATGGCCTTCGGCAAACTCACCGATTTAGACTGATTTGTGAAGAATACTTGAGAGAAATGGTTATGTTGTGTATGGAGAAAATATTTTAGATCTTTGAGTTCATCTTATAATTTTTCAGTACATATGATCTTCGGCTTGAAACGATATATATCAGAATATTCACAATATGAGTTAATACAATAAGATACATATTGATCATTGTCATGGATTGTTGTGGTTTTGATTTTGGGATTTTTTTGTTGACCTGGATTAATCTATACTTCCTGTTAAATGGATACTTTGTGGGGACACAAAATATATTTGGCCAGACTTGGTATCCATTAATCTTTTCAATTTAGGCATTTGAGGAAGCCAAACCAATCGTGAGATGGTTCAGCAAACAGAAGAAGGTGGGCGGAGGTTTTGGTTCAACCCAGGTAAATTTTTCAAACGAAAAATATCGATAAATCTATTTTTTGTGTGTTTAACTTATTTACATGTCGGACCTGCTTCTCAACAGGCGACTATCATGGTCTATCAGGCATTGTCTGAATACTGGGCCAACGCAAGAGAACCACAATATGATCTGAACGTGGACCTCATACTGCCAGGAAAGTCCTTGCCTGACAAATTCAGATTTAATACCAGAAACCATTATGCAACCAGAACATCCAAGGTAAGAACACAGACTGGAAATGACCAAATACTGGCGCGTCAGGAAGTTTGCTACCAAACCTTTGATTCAGAAAAACAACAGTAATCAACGAGTAAATGATTCTAAAATATGTTCGGCTACAGCTCGACGAGATCAACCAAGATGTGGAAGTCGTCGCGTCTGGCACTGGAGAAGCAACTCTGACGGTGAGTGGAGCTCAAAGTAGACATTGTGGTCGTCATACGTGTCCGAAGACATGGACAAATAATTCAAATGTTTGTGTAGATGGTGTCACTGTATTACGCAATACCTCAAGAAAAAAAGAGCGACTGTGGGAAGTTCAACTTGTCAGTGCAGCTGATCCCAGGTAACATTCTTTCCTTTAAACAAGGCGATTATTAACGTACTATCACCAAGAAACAATAACGTAATAACAAAGGTCTGAAGAGTAGGATTAAAGTATGATGAAAAATATTGTTTGCATCTTCAACATTTTGCAGTTAGGACTTCGTCAAGAGTCATGTGGTCTGTAAATTCTACAACACCAGAGTCAAGTACTGGACAATACTACACATATATCCTTGTTACTACACTATCACAACACCAGAGTCAAGTACTGGACAATACTACACATATATCCTAGTTACTACACTATCACAACACCAGAGTCAAGTACTGGACAATACTACACATATATCCTTGTTACTACACTATCACAACACCAGAGTCAAGTACTGGACAATACTACGCATATATCCTTGTTACTACACTATCACAACACCAGAGTCAAGTAATGGACAATACTACACATATATACTTGTTGCTACATTATCACAACACCAGAGTCAAGTACTCGACAATACTACACATATATACTTGTTGCTACACTATCACAACACCAGAGTCAAGTACTCAACAATACTACACATATATCCTTGTTACTACACAGTATATATTGCAAACACACAAATATATCGCAATATGCTGTTGTCCATGAATTGGATACGTATCGTATCGTCAGATTCTTGCCAAGACACACCTCATATGTTTAAGTAGGCGGTTAGGTAAATCTAGAACAATTTCACAATAGTATAGTTAAAGTTATATTGTTAAACCAAAACACAGTTTCTTCCACTAATTGGTATCTTGTAAGATTCATATACAAAGGAATTTCTACGGCAGATTGGTTTGCCTATTCAAAGTAAAGTTGTATCGATTTTAGCCAAACAAGTGTTGAAAATGTTCTGCTCTTCCACCAGTTGGATCGGAAAACTACGAAGATATCTTCAAGCTGAGGATTGATGTTTTGTAAGTGCAGACGTCAACGTTCATGTTTAATCTGGAATCTTTCATTTTATTTCTAGACGGGAACATGTGACTGTCATGTAAAATGATCTTGCTGATAGAAAACCCTTTTTCTTTCCTGATAATTTACAACACAATATTTTATCGCAAAAAGCCGTCACAGGCACTTGGAGAAATAAACGCCAAGAACAACAAAAATACAAGAAGAAAAGAATAGAGGCGTACTATCACAATCTGGCGCCTGTTGCTGGGGCAGAGGTCGCTTTTCAGTTTATTAGCACCTCCTGCTGAGGCAAAGCCTCAATAATTATAATGATCCTAATAATGGCATCATTTGGAGCCCCTCATTTTAACCAACAGTTTTTCGAGATGTACCTCTAGGCAAAAGAGTTTTTGCATCTCTGAAATTGATAATAAATAATATATGGTTCTCTCACCGTCTTGCACAGTTACAAAGACACAACAAGGGACGCAACAATGACCATTTTGGACATAGGCCTGTTGACTGGCTTTGTTGTTGAAACAAAGGACCTGGACGCGGTAAGAGCCGGGGGTGAGGGGCACATATATGTTCATGACGGTGGAAACATTTTTTCATCTCCAGTTGCTCAAAGGAAAAGCCGCAACCATTTCAAAGTATGAGATGAACAAGGCTCTGTCCGAGAGAGGATCACTGATCATTTACCTGGACAAGGTATGAGATCCTGCCTCCGTGCCCTCATCCCGTCTGGATCTCATCATGTACCGTCCACAGGTGTCTCACCGTCGTCCAGAAGAAATAACCTTCAGGATGCGTCGCACGATGCCGGCCAGCGTTCTACAACCAGCAGCTGTGTCCGTCTACGAGTACTATGATCGTGAGTCTCTCGACATGTGCGGCTAATTTACAGGTGAAGTTAAAAAAAAATGTTGCAGAGACGCGGTGTGTGAAATTCTACCATCCGAAAAGAGAAGGCGGAAAACTACTCCGTCTCTGTACCAAAGATGGATGCAAATGTGCTGAAGGTGAGTTTAAATCTTCTATGGTACTAAATCAGCAGGGTGAGAAATATGGATACTTCTTTGATATTTCTTGTGACGATACTGTAGCAACTTAAATGTTGTTGTTGTTTTTTTTGGTTTGTTTTGGCTTTCAAATCATGTTTTATGATTAAACATGTTTATAAACAGATTAAACATGATTATAAAGTATGTACTTTTTTGAGTATTGTTTTGATTGTCTAAGCGCTTTGTGACCCTGGTCTCGAAAAGCGCTATATAAATAAATATTACTTACTTACTTACTTACTTATTATATATGGTTGTTCATAAGGTTTATATATCATCAAAGTGTGTATGAAATAAAATAATGTTTTAGTTTTTTTAAATAACATACAAATATTCAAAGAATTTGTTCATTTTTGTGTTGCAATCAATCTTCTGTCAACTACATGGCAGCAGCCATTAAGTGGCTCCATGGTTAAAGACAACAATAAAATCCTGACCTGAGGACAAGAGGATACAGTGACTCCGGCAGCTTTTAAAGCTGCAGTTGGACATATTTTGGTTTGAAAACAAATGAAAGCAGTTACGACTTATTCATGTGGTCTGTAAATTTCGCAACACCAGAGTCAAGTACTCAACAATACTACGCATATATATCTTATATCTCAAAATATCGCAATGTGTATAATTGTTGTCTTGTATCTCAAAATATCGCAATATGTCTAATTGTTGTCTGTGTATTATTAAACGTCAGTGGCGGGCCGTGCATTACACACAGCCCTTCAGTGGAGCTCGTCGGATTGAATCCACGTCGCATTAACTAATGTTATCTTTACACCATGTAGAGCCGACTGTGTACTGTTATAGGTCAATAAGACGCTTATAATATTATATAATATAAATGAGCACAACATTAGCGCATCTTGAAAATATCACACACTTTGAGTTTGTGTAGTTTCCATGGCAACAATACCCGCTTCACGCATTGAAAGTTGAGAGTTGCGATTATTGAATGATCAACACACAACAATGCAGCCCGGACCACCAGCCTCTTGACTCCCAGGAATGTGAACCGTGTGGAGTCAATCATTCCTCCAGAGTTACATACTGAGGATTTAATGAAACTATTATGCAGGAATGCGGTACAAAGCGCGTTCGCATCACAAACACTCATGTGGAATTTTAATATCAGAAAATAACTCAGAAAATCATTCATTTTAAAATATTCCACTTTTACATTGAAATGAATAAAAGAAAAATGAAAGATGAACCATTCAGTATTCTGATGAAACTGATATCCTTTCTCAATGGTTGAAGCTCCTATACCTGTATAAATCGAATCCAGATTATAAATAAGGGATTCCAGTCCAGGTCAGCCAAAACGGAACAACATCGTATAATAAATTCTCACTTTCTCAACTGTCTTCTTCCAGAGAACTGCAGCATGCAGAAAAAAGGTGAAATTAACAACAACCAGAGAACAGCAAAGCTTTGTGAGAGCACAAAGGACAACAACATAGATTTTGGTAAGTGTGAGCGACATGTTTGTGTCACCTCTGACACATGCTACGATCTAAGACTTCTTCTGTTCCAGTCTACAAAGTTTCTGTGGAGCAATTCAAAGATCATATGGCGACCGACATTTACACCATGACAATCCTAAGAGTCATCAAAGAAGGTGAGTGACACGTCTCGCTAACCACGAGTCCGAGTAAAGTCTTAAATAAAATGTCACAAGTCAAGTCGGAAGTATTTAGTCGAAATTCCAAGTGAAGTCTTAAGTCACAAGTTCGGGTCAAGTCTTGAGTCCAAGTCAAGGCTTATGTCAGAAGTTCAAGTCTCAAGTCATAGGTCACAAGTTCAAGTTACGTGTAAAAGTGCATAAGATTGCAGATGATCTTTTAATATATTTATTTTAACTAGGTCTTTAAGAAAGGGGTTCATGGTTACAAGAATCACTTATTTTCCATAACTCTGTCCCATTTCAGGAAGTCTGGACGTTGCCCCTGAAGGACAACTGAGAACGTTCCTGACTTATCCACACTGCAGGGAGGATCTGGGTTTAACACCTGGGAAGACCTTCCTCATCATGGGCTCGTCGAGGGACACCTACGAAGACACAGATGGAAAGTAAGTACAATCCAGTGAGAAAAATGTTGCGAGAATCAAAAGACACTCCGGAATACGTACTTAAACACACCTAAACTCTTACTGCATTCAAAGCCTAACCCTAATATTTGAGTGTTTTATTCCAGTTCTTGGTAATAATAAGATTTGAAATGTAAAATCCATCCATTCAATAATCTTATGACACTGATACACTTCCACACAATAGTCTTTTTTGTCATGATTCAGCATTTTGGAATGTACATTACGGAATTTTGTTAAGACTCGGGCATCAAAACAAGACCTAAAACAGAAAAAAAAAGAGTATTTATCGACTACTTACTTACTTGAAAGTATAATTGTTGACATCCATCTCCTCTAGAGGTCTCAATATCAACACGAACAATCATCTAGTTTGACATGAGTTTGACATTGTATAATACTATTTATTATATTACACGCCGCACTTTCTTTTGCTACTTCCCTGTAAATGTGTTTTAAGCTACAGATTCAGTGTCGTTCTTGTTTTCTAAAAAAAAAACAAATGAATCTCCTCAGGTACCAGTACGTGCTCGGCGAGAACACCTGGGTCGAGTACTGGCCCACAACTGAAGAGTGTCAAGAGGATGAACACACGCTGGTGTGTCGCGGTATCAAGCAGATGATCAACAAATTTGAAGTCATGGGATGTGAAGGTTGATATTGTTGTTATGATTCGTTGTTTCTCTAACTTTGTAAAAATACAAATAAAATGTAATCTTTATCTAGATTCAATTTTGTGTGTTTTTTTGACCTAATTATAACAGCCTTTATATGTTTATTTTTCTTTCAAGGCTTAATCAACACAAACAAATATTAATAAACAAGTGAATTCATCAACCGTTGAAATATATTTTGAAATAATTTATTCAAATAATTTTTAAATTCAAAGGTATATTATTTGTAGTTATATTTTAATATTATATAACATGTATAATTATATATCTTTTACACATAAGAGTTTGAAATTCAAATTACAATAATGAATTAATAAAAAAATATATTTATATTATTAATTTCTGTATAGAAATGTATAAGTGTTCCACCATGATTGGGCTTAATCATTTGATCAAGGAGCTCGGTACTCTGTTGGTTTTGTCTGGTGACACTGTTATAGCAACAATTTAAATATTGAATTAAAAAAAAAAAGGAAAAAAAATCATTCATTTTGAAAATATTAAATAAAGAAATATATATATATATTCTCAAAATAAATAAAAAATGTTACTTTTCTGGGACGCCTGTGTTTGTTTTATGTTGTCTTGGCCTTTAAGAGTTTTTTCATTGTATGTATTTTTAAATGTGTAAAGCACTTTGTGACCCTGTGTCTACAAATAACTATTACTTACTTATAAATGTTAAAATCAACCATTAAATATTCTGATGACACTGATATGTACTTCCATTAAATTGCTATTATTACTAGTCTTTCTAAGTTATCCAACTTTAACAAGATAATCATGTCAGGTTTCAAATCAATTAATTTTCATATATAACAAAATCTACAAGTCTGGCTTGTCATAGAAGTTCCTTTGCTAGACGATAGGTGGCAGCACCGACGCACAATCACCATAAAGACGCCAAAGAAGAGGAGCGTGACGCACGTCCGGCAGCAGATACCGGCTAAGGCAACTGTTGTCGATCATTTCAATCTCATTCACAACCGTCCAGTCACAGAGAACCCGGGAACACGGCAGCAGCGGCGAGTGGAGATTCAAACTACAGACCTTTGGGGAAATTATCCACTTTGAAGACCCGCCATGGCTAAAGTTCAGGTGTTGAACGTCGCTGTTCTGGACAATCCGAGCCTGTTTGGAAACCCTTTCCAGTTCGAAATAACGTTTGAATGTATGGAGGACCTGCCTGAAGGTAAACGCCTTATTCTTTTGTGTGTTAATGGTGACATATTTTGACGTTATAAGAACAAAAGCTGTATGTTTGTTCCTTTTTTTGTCAAAACAAACGTTCGAGTTACACCTAACATAACATAAAAGAACGTGCAAGTTCCTGAGCTGAACTTTAAAGACACTTTTCGCTTTCTTTTTTTTTTTCACCGCCCCATATTTTCTGTTTTGTGTGTTGAAGCTACTAAAGTAGCGAGAATTGGCGCTGGCGCGTTTATGGTCGGAGTCCCGCCTCCTCTTCGCTTCTATTGGCTAGCAACTCCTCGGGCTGCCCTTTCTAGATCACTGATTGGCTCAAGAGAATAATTCTGTGACGACACGGGCTGTGGATTTTGCCGCGAAGATCGACGAGTAAACCGACGTTTTGATCTCAACTTCCTTTAAAATGTAAACGTTTTGAACGTAGTTTTGCCATCCGCTATACGGAACTATTCATTGACAACTGTTGTGTACGGACTGTTTATATGTATTTGTACAAACAAAACATAATACTAGTATTACACACGTTGCCATCCAAATATTTAAAAATGTATATACATTTTTTCTACAGTTTCCACAAGAAAAAAACAAACTAGTAATGAGCTATTGTGTGTAATATATATGATTTATTATGCATTCTTTATCTCATTTGTGTCAGATCTCGAGTGGAAGATCATCTACGTTGGTTCGGCTGAGAGTGAGGAGTATGACCAGGTTCTTGACTCGGTTCTAGTTGGCCCGGTACCAGCTGGCAGACACATGTTTGTTTTTCAGGTGAGTTTGATCTATTTTAAAAATGCAATTTAATTCAAGGAAATAATCTTCATTTATTTCTAATTGTATATATTTATCCCTCCCAGGCAAACGCTCCAAACACTGGCCTGATCCCGGAAACCGACGCCGTGGGGGTGACGGTGGCGCTAATAACTTGCACGTATCGCGGACAAGAATTCATCCGTATTGGTTACTACGTCAATAACGAATACACGGACCCTGAGCTGAGAGAAAATCCGCCCCTGAAACCAGACTACACTCAGGTAATGTTTGCCGAAATGACTTATTGGTTGTTAACATTTAGAGTTTATACTCTGAATATATATTTTTTTCATCACTATAGCCATTCCTTTTCTTTTTTTTTTGTTATTTTTGAGTTTATTTAGTGTGTATTAAAATAAGTTGATCCTTTTATATACAAAATTGTGTGTGTGTATATAGATATATACATACAAACACACACTTCCGGCCGATAGATGGCAGCAGTCATTACATCCTCCTCAGCCTAAATGAACAAATGCATCCTGTGAAATCCTGGCGCTGACTGAGGACCAGGGGATACAGTGAGTCCAGCACCTATTTAAGGTGATGTTTGGACATATTTTGGTTTGAAAAAGCAGTTACGACTTCGTCAAGAGTCATGTGGTCTGTAAATTCTACAACACCATAGTCAAGTACTGAACAATACTACACATGTATACTTGTTACTACACTATCACAACACCAGAGTCAAGTACACGACAGTACTAAAAATATATACTTGTTACTACACTATCACAACACCAGAGCTAAGTACTCAATAATACTACAAATGTATACTTGTTACTAAACTATCACAACACCAGAGTCAAGTAATGGACAATACTACAGCTTTGTGACCCTGGTCTGGAAAAGCGCTATACAAATAAAAACGACTTACTTACATAGATCCTTGTTACTATACTATCACAACACCAGAGTCAAGTACTGGACAATACTATAAATAATTCCTAGTTACTACACTATCACAACACCAGAGTCAAGTACTTGACAGTACTACAAATATATACTTGTTACTAAACTATCACAACACCAGAGTCAAGTACTCGACAATACTATAAATAATTCCTAGTTACTACACTATCACAACACCAGAGTCATGTACTCGACAATACTATAAATAATTCCTAGTTACTACACTATCACAACACCAGAGTCAAGTACTCGACCATTCTATAAATAATTCCTAGTTACTACACTATCACAACACCAGAGTCATGTACTCGACAATACTATAAATAATTCCTAGTTACCACACTATCACCAGATAGCGCATCTTTGACCCGGAAGTGTGATACACATGGTAGCGCTAATACTCACCACTACTCAATTGTGTACAAACCTGGTAACACAGACATGAGCAAAGAGCTGAACGTTGACAAAAACTAAGGATATTTTTTATTTATATAATTCTCTTGAGTCTTTTTATATCATAATATCATGTTAATATTTAAACGTGTATTAGGGTTTATGTTTGAACAAACCACAGCATGCTATGTGGCCCCTTGGGAAATTTAATTGCCCACCTGTAAGCTAAACTCGCATGAAGTCAACTTCTCACAGACACACTATAAACGTACGTGGAAAGAATGTTGTGAGTGAAATGAGTCTCTTGACATCTTATGCCTTCAACTTGGATCAAAAACGCCTATAAATGGATTATTTCAACCCATAAAAACAACTTGAACGATTAAAAGTATTCTACAGCACTCGGACATTTGGAAATGTATATATATAATTATACATTAAATTTGAAAGAAGAAAATAAGATTCTCATTGCAAGATCCTGGAGTTTTATTGTTCCTTTATCGTCAGAGGACGTAATGGCTGGGAATATAATTGCAACACAAAAATGAACACAAACCATTAAATTACTAAATACTAAAAATAAAAATCAGTACCGTTAGTTTTGTGTATCGAAATACAAATGAATTGTGTGAATATTTTCCTACATTTTAGAGCAAACCCTCTCGTGCTTCCCTTCTGTAATCTTGACTTTTGCTTTCACAGCTCCAGAGGAATATTTTGGCATCCAACCCCCGAGTCACCCGCTTCCACATCAACTGGGACGGCGTCGCTGACAAAATGGAGGACGGCGAGAACGTGGATCCGTCCCCAAATGTCAACGGCATGCTCCCGCCTTCCTGTTTACAAGGAAAGATGCCGCCAACGGGACTAATGCCGGACAATTCCATGGACTGCATGTAAGAAACTGAGGTGCTTCAAACGTGGACCAGACTTAAACACACAGACTCCTGGGATGACAGTGAGGATGTTAGCACTTGGTCGGGATTCTTTTGGTATTTCTCTACTTATTGCGCGCTCAAGATGATGATGATGATGATGATGATGACGGTCCGAGGATGACCACCCTAATCCTGGAGTGGACACGCGCCTTCAGAATGAAAGCTTTGATCAGTAACATATCGGCGGCCATAGTGAAGACTCCTCAAATGTTATGAAACATGGTGGATTCTCACTTCCAGGTCGGTGATGCTATTCATTGTCGCATTGCCTTGGAGAACAGTCGTGTCACCGATCCAAGAGTCTTCCTCAGTGACTACACAATGGGTCAATATAATAATGTAAATAATAACTATTCAGCACTTGTTTTTTCTCCCCATCTCCTCTGCTTATGTTTGTCACAATGATGAGATCAATAAAGTACTTTTTTTTTTCTACATTATTGGCCCATATGGTTCAGAACAACAAGATCTCGTGTGAGCGTGTGCGCATCCTCTCAATCTCCTCTTGTTCTCTCTCTCTATATATATATATATATATATATATATATATTTGTACTTTCATTCATAAAACGCAGTCGCAGCTCAACCATTTTTCCACTCCAGCCTGAAGTTGCTTGGCAACTGCAGCAGAGAAATGGAGGGAAGGGAGGGAGGCGGGCAGTCTGCCTTTTATTTTCCTCTCACTTGAATAAACTGTCACATCAATATATTTGGCGCAATTCCGAGAAACATTTGCTGGTGAAAAAAAAACGACATTTTTTAACAGCAGATGTCGACGCTAAGAGGGGATTTAAGCGGTAAACGTCTGAATTAAATGCTTTGAAATCACATTTGAAATACACCACGACTAACAGTTTTTTTTTGGGTTGTTTTTAATTCAAGATTTCCTTTATTTTTGACTCGGTCAGGGCTCGAGCCTGCGACCAACATTCTAAAAATAGACCCCCCTGCTGACGTCACTACCGTGTCTCAGGCGTGAGGGGCGGGGCCGCTCACTCGGAAGCAGACGCGACGACCAATCAGCGGGCGGCGCGTCCGCGTCAATCACGCCGGGCTCGCTCGAGTGGGCGGCGATGCTCGCTCGGCTGTAGTTCCGTCATTCCGCTCGTCTCCGGGGCTACGGGGGTCGGGGGGGCTCCGCGTTAATTCGGGCGATCTCTTCGTCGAGTGTCCGTTTGTTTTGCATCGACACCCCGGATTCCCGGGCAGGATTTCCCGCGCTGGTTCCGCGGGACGAGACGCCAGAATCCCACCTGGAGGAGAGAGAGAGAAAAAAAAGAAGACCCCCCTCCTGTGTCTTCTCGGTCGCCCCCATCACCGATGAATGCCTCCAGCCGGGCTCGTCTCGTCAGCTGTCAGCCCACTGAAGACCCACCCCTCGGACGAGTGCTTCACCTCGGCGAGCCTGGTCCCGCTTGAGAAGGGGGGGCGAGGAGCCGCGGACACGCTCGTTGTCAAGGAGCCATCATGGGCAACGCGCCCACGGCCAGGAAGGGCAACGAGATGGAGAGCGGTGGGTGCTTCTCTAGAGACCCTTGTGGTGGCGAGTCTGGACCTCGAGTCTCGGGCCTGTTGTGTGGCTTCATGGTTTAGATCTGTCGAACATCCAGAGACGCCTTTTTTTTTTTTTTTTTTACTTCTGCTCGGAAGTCTGTCGGTGCCATAATAATGTTTAACATTTCAATTGTTCAAACTTTCAGTACATGTATGTTAAAGATAAGAAAATATACATTTTGAATAATTTAACTCAGCAATTTCAATACTGAAAGCCTGAATGTTTTTTTTTTTTTAATATATATATATATATAATTAATAATAAAAAATAATTGTAATTCCAATAATTATAATAATAAAATCCAAATTTTCTCTTGTTATCTATTCAATTCAATATAAAAATGTTGGTACAATAGTGACACCAGACAATACTAGAAGAGTACAGAGCTACTCGGTCGAACATGTGATCGTCTGTGCGGCGCATGATTGGCTGAAAGTAAAAAAAAAACTCTGAAGCAGCTCATCCAATTGAAAAGCTTCCAGGTTTACAATTAACACCATTTTTTCTTCTACAGTTAAAGAGTTTCTTGCCAAAGCCAAGGAGGACTTCCTCAGGAAGTGGGAGAGTCCTGCACAGGTGTGTTCACGATCTGACGCAGTAATCATACGTAGAGTATTTCTTTTCACCATGTTTTTAATGTATTACTTTATAAAGTTGCTCTGAAATCTGGGCGAACGAGAGGTTACGAGAGTCCACTATGACGTTATAATGGCTTCACTCCTCCAGCTGTAATCACGCCCGCTTTGTTTATACAATGAGTCCCCTGGAGGTGGAGACTTCCGAGATTGATGACACTCGATGACGAACCTCCATGCTCGACCAATCACAGCAGAGTGCGTGGGGTTATGGTTCAACAAGATTTAATCTCCAGAAAAACAAGTGTTTTCAGTGGGCGGAGCTTAAGATCATCTTCTAATGTCAATATTTAAACGAAAATACTTTTGTACAAACACACACTGATGATACAATAGAGTCACACATCACAACACACACACTGATGATACAATAGAGTCACACATCACAACAACACACACACTCACACACTGATGATACAATATAGTCACATATCACAACAACCCACACACACTGATGATACAATAGAGTCACACATCACAACAACACACACACACTGATGATTCAATACAGTCACACATCACAACAATACACACACACTGATGATACAATAGAGTCACACAACACACACACGCTGTTGATACAATAGAGTCACCCATCACAACAACACACACACACACTGATCATACAATAGAGTCACACATCACAACACACACACACACACCCACTGATGATACAATAGAGTCACACATCACAACAACACACACACACTGATGATACAATATAGTCACACATCACAACAACACACACACTGTTAATAAAATAGAGTCACACATCACAACAACACACACACACACTGTTAATACAATAGAGTCACACATCACAACAACACACACACTGTTAATAAAATAGAGTCACACATCACAACAACACACACACACACTGTTGATACAATAGAGTCACACATCATAACAACACACACTGATCATACAATAGAGTCACACATCACAACACACACACACACACACACTGATGATACAATAGAGTCACACATCACAACAACACACACACACACACACACTGATGATACAATATAGTCACACATCACAACAACACACACACTGTTGATACAATAGAGTCACACATCATAACAACACACACACACTAATGATACAATAGAGTCACACATCACAACAACACAAACGCACACTGTTGATACAATCGAGTCACACATCACAACAACACACACACTGTTGATACAATAGAGTCACACATCACAACAACACACACACTGATGATACAATAGAGTCACACATCACAACAACACACACACACTGATGATACAATAGAGTCACACATCACAACAACACACACACACACTGTTGATACAATATAGTGACACATCACAACAGCACACACACACTGTTGATACAATAGAGTCACACATCACAACAACACACACACACTGTTGATACAATATAGTCACACATCACAACAACACACACACACTGTTGATACAATAGAGTCACACATCACAACAACACACACACACTGTTGATACAATATAGTCACACATCACAACAACACACACACTGATGATACAATAGAGTCACACATCACAACAACACACACACACTGATGATACAATAGAGTCACACATCACAACAACACACACACACTGATGATACAATAGAGTCACACATCACAACAACACACACACACTGATGATACAATAGAGTCACACATCACAACAACACACACACACTGATGATACAATAGAGTCACACATCACAACAACACACACACTGTTAATAAAATATAGTCACACATCACAACAACACACACACACTGATGATACAATAGAGTCACACATCACAACAACACACTTTAGTTATTATGCTATAAACGCGACTAAAACATGTTCTCTGGGTAGAACACGGCCTGCTTGGATCAGTTCGAAAGGTTGAAAACTCTGGGAACAGGATCTTTCGGTCGAGTGATGCTCGTGCAGCACAAAGAAACGGGGCAACACTATGCCATGAAGATCCTCAACAAGCAGAAGGTCAGATCTTCTCACTACAACTGTGCAGATTATAGTTGATCTACTTCTGAACACAGTTTGTTTGTAACAGGTGGTGAAGCTCAAGCAGATCGAACACACGCTCAACGAGAAGAGGATCCTTCAGGCCGTCAGCTTCCCTTTCCTGGTGCGGCTGGAGGATTCTTTCAAGGTACGGTCACATGATCATCCGGGAGTCACGTGGTTGGATGAAAGTCTGATCAAGTAGCTTTTTAAATTCAATATTTGAACCATCAGCCAATCACACGATCCATCACCTGGATGTTCGATCAATTAGCTCGGTGCTCGTTTGTTATTGTCTGGTTACACAATCATACAGTTTTATGTTGGACATATTGAATTTAGGAGTGTTATTATTATTTTCTTTTAATATTGGAAGGTCTCCTAAATTAGAACTCTGTAGCTCAAATATTCATCTCAAGTCAAACCTTTTTTGTCGTTAGTTCTTATCAACTTCAAAGTCAGTTTTCGGAATGTTTCGCGATCGGTAGCATCTTTTAAAGCAACAGTTCACGCACAATTCAAACTGCACACATTTTCTACTCGCCCTCATGTCGACTAATGTTCATCATTTTCAGAGTAATCGGTTCTTTTTAGAGTTCTGGACTAAAATGTTTGTTCATTTTAATGTAGCGACTGGAGCTCAGTGGTCTTCATCTTCGTCCAAAAAGACACTTTGAAAACATCCAAACACGTTCATACTGCTCGTCTGTGACGTCCATCTTGTCCACCGAGCTCCGGTCGCTACATGAAAATGAACAAACAATTTTCTTTAACAGGCTAACTTCCTTAGCATTTGTCGCTACTTCCTGCTGTGAACTCGTTCTTCTTTGTACAGGACAACACCAACCTCTACATGGTGATGGAATACGTGCCAGGAGGAGAAATGTTCTCGCATCTACGAAGAATCGGCAGATTTAGGTTCGTTTTTTTTTTTTTCCCACGGTCGGTTTCGCTCACGTGTCGCTCTGCCCTCACTGGCGTGTTCAGTGAACCACACGCTCGCTTCTACGCCGCTCAGATCACACACTGATGATACAATAGAGTCACACATCACAACAACACAAACACTGTTGATACAATAGAGTCACACATCACAACAGCACACACACACTGATGATACAATAGAGTCACACATCACAACAACACACACACACTGATGATACAATAGAGTCACACATCATAACAACACACACACACTGATGATACAATAGAGTCACACATCACAACAACACAAACACACACTGTTGATACAATCGAGTCACACATCACAACAACATACACACTGTTGATACAATAGAGTCACACATCACAACAACACACACACACACTGTTGATACAATAGAGTCACACATCATAACAACACACACACACTGATGATACAATAGAGTCACACATCACAACAACACACACACTGTTGATACAATAGAGTCACACATCACAACAACACACACACTGATGATACAATAGAGTCACACATCACAACAACACACACACACTGTTGATACAATAGAGTCACACATCATAACAACACACACACACTGATGATACAATAGAGTCACACATCACAACAACACAAACACACACTGTTGATACAATAGAGTCACACATCACAACAACACACACACACTGTTGATACAATAGAGTCACACATCACAACAACACACACTGATGATACAATAGAGTCACACATCACAACAACACACACACACTGTTGATACAATAGAGTCACACATCACAACAACACAAACACACACTGTTGATACAATAGAGTCACACATCATAACAACACACACACACTGATGATACAATAGAGTCACACATCATAACAACACACACACACTGATGATACAATAGAGTCACACATCACAACAACACAAACACACACTGTTGATACAATCGAGTCACACATCACAACAACACACACACTGTTGATACAATAGAGTCACACATCACAACAACACACACACTGATGATACAATAGAGTCACACATCACAACAACACACACACACTGTTGATACAATAGAGTCACACATCACAACAACACAAACCCACACTGTTGATACAATAGAGTCACACATCACAACAACACACACACACTGTTGATACAATAGAGTCACACATCACAACAACACAAACACACACTGTTGATACAATAGAGTCACACATCACAACAACACACACACACTGTTGATACAATAGAGTCACACATCACAACAAAACAAACACACACTGTTGATACAATAGAGTCACACATCACAACAACACACACACACTGTTGATACAATAGAGTCACACATCACAACAGCACACACACACTGATGATACAATAGAGTCACACATCACAACAACACACACACACTGTTGATACAATAGAGTCACACATCACAACAACACACACACACTGATGATACAATAGAGTCACACATCATAACAACACACACACACTGATGATACAATAGAGTCACACATCACAACAACACACACACTGTTGATACAATAGAGTCACACATCACAACAACACACACACTGATGATACAATAGAGTCACACATCACAACAACACACACACACTGTTGATACAATAGAGTCACACATCATAACAACACACACACACTGATGATACAATAGAGTCACACATCACAACAACACACACACACTGTTGATACAATAGAGTCACACATCACAACAACACACACACTGATGATACAATAGAGTCACACATCACAACAACACACACACACTGTTGATACAATAGAGTCACACATCACAACAACACACACACACTGTTGATACAATAGAGTCACACATCACAACAACACACACACACTGTTGATACAATAGAGTCACACATCACAACAACACAAACACACACTGTTGATACAATAGAGTCACACATCATAACAACACACACACACTGATGATACAATAGAGTCACACATCATAACAACACACACACTGATGATACAATAGAGTCACACATCACAACAACACAAACACACACTGTTGATACAATCGAGTCACACATCACAACAACACACACACTGTTGATACAATAGAGTCACACATCACAACAACACACACACTGATGATACAATAGAGTCACACATCACAACAACACACACACACTGTTGATACAATAGAGTCACACATCACAACAACACAAACCCACACTGTTGATACAATAGAGTCACACATCACAACAACACACACACACTGTTGATACAATAGAGTCACACATCACAACAACACAAACACACACTGTTGATACAATAGAGTCACACATCACAACAACACACACACACTGTTGATACAATAGAGTCACACATCACAACAACACACACACACTGTTGATACAATAGAGTCACACATCACAACAACACACACACACTGTTGATACAATAGAGTCACACATCACAACAACACACACACACTGTTGATACAATAGAGTCACACATCACAACAACACAAACACACACTGTTGATACAATAGAGTCACACATCATAACAACACACACACACACACTGATGATACAATAGAGTCACACATCATAACAACACACACACACTGATGATACAATAGAGTCACACATCACAACAACACAAACACACACTGTTGATACAATCGAGTCACACATCACAACAACACACACACTGTTGATACAATAGAGTCACACATCACAACAACACACACACTGATGATACAATAGAGTCACACATCACAACAACACACACACACTGTTGATACAATAGAGTCACACATCACAACAACACAAACCCACACTGTTGATACAATAGAGTCACACATCACAACAACACACACACACTGTTGATACAATAGAGTCACACATCACAACAACACAAACACACACTGTTGATACAATAGAGTCACACATCACAACAACACACACACACTGTTGATACAATAGAGTCACACATCACAACAACACACACACACTGTTGATACAATAGAGTCACACATCACAACAACACACACACACTGTTGATACAATAGAGTCACACATCACAACAACACACACACACTGTTGATACAATAGAGTCACACATCACAACAACACAAACACACACTGTTGATACAATAGAGTCACACATCATAACAACACACACACACACTGATGATACAATAGAGTCACACATCATAACAACACACACACACTGATGATACAATAGAGTCACACATCACAACAACACAAACACACACTGTTGATACAATAGAGTCACACATCACAACAACACACACACTGTTGATACAATAGAGTCACACATCACAACAACACACACACTGATGATACAATAGAGTCACACATCACAACAACACACACACACTGTTGATACAATAGAGTCACACATCACAACAACACACACACACTGTTGATACAATAGAGTCACACATCACAACAACACAAACACACACTGTTGATACAATAGAGTCACACATCATAACAACACACACACACACTGATGATACAATAGAGTCACACATCATAACAACACACACACACTGATGATACAATAGAGTCACACATCACAACAACACAAACACACACTGTTGATACAATCGAGTCACACATCACAACAACACACACACTGTTGATACAATAGAGTCACACATCACAACAACACACACACTGATGATACAATAGAGTCACACATCACAACAACACACACACACTGTTGATACAATAGAGTCACACATCACAACAACACAAACCCACACTGTTGATACAATAGAGTCACACATCACAACAACACACACACACTGTTGATACAATAGAGTCACACATCACAACAACACAAACACACACTGTTGATACAATAGAGTCACACATCACAACAACACACACACACTGTTGATACAATAGAGTCACACATCACAACAAAACAAACACACACTGTTGATACAATAGAGTCACACATCACAACAGCACACACACACTGATGATACAATAGAGTCACACATCACAACAACACACACACACTGATGATACAATAGAGTCACACATCACAACAACACACACACTGTTGATACAATAGAGTCACACATCACAACAACACACACACTGATGATACAATAGAGTCACACATCACAACAACACACACACACTGTTGATACAATAGAGTCACACATCATAACAACACACACACACTGATGATACAATAGAGTCACACATCACAACAACACAAACACACACTGTTGATACAATAGAGTCACACATCACAACAACACACACACACTGTTGATACAATAGAGTCACACATCACAACAACACACACTGATGATACAATAGAGTCACACATCACAACAACACAAACACACACTGTTGATACAATAGAGTCACACATCATAACAACACACACACACTGATGATACAATAGAGTCACACATCATAACAACACACACACTGATGATACAATAGAGTCACACATCACAACAACACAAACACACACTGTTGATACAATAGAGTCACACATCACAACAACACACACACTGTTGATACAATAGAGTCACACATCACAACAACACACACACTGATGATACAATAGAGTCACACATCACAACAACACACACACACTGTTGATACAATAGAGTCACACATCACAACAACACAAACCCACACTGTTGATACAATAGAGTCACACATCACAACAACACACACACACTGATGATACAATAGAGTCACACATCACAACAACACAAACACACACTGTTGATATAATAGAGTCACACATCACAACAACACACACACACTGTTGATACAATAGAGTCACACATCACAACAACACACACACACTGTTGATACAATAGAGTCACACATCATAACAACACACACACACTGATGATACAATAGAGTCACACATCATAACAACACACACACACTGATGATACAATAGAGTCACACATCACAACAACACACACACACTGTTGATACAATAGAGTCACACATCATAACAACACACACACACTGATGATACAATAGAGTCACACATCACAACAACACAAACACACACTGTTGATACAATAGAGTCACACATCACAACAACACACACACACTGTTGATACAATAGAGTCACACATCACAACAACACACACTGATGATACAATAGAGTCACACATCAAAACAACACACACACACTGTTGATACAATAGAGTCACACATCACAACAACACAAACACACACTGTGGATACAATAGAGTCACACATCACAACAACACACACACACTGATGATACAATAGAGTCACACATCACAACAACACAAACACACACTGTTGATATAATAGAGTCACACATCACAACAACACACACACACTGTTGATACAATAGAGTCACACATCACAACAACACACACACACTGTTGATACAATAGAGTCACACATCACAACAACACACACACACTGATGATACAATAGAGTCACACATCACAACAACACAAACACACACTGTTGATATAATAGAGTCACACATCACAACAACACACACACACTGTTGATACCACAGAGTCACACATCACAACAACACACACACACTGTTGATACAATAGAGTCACACATCATAACAACACACACACACTGATGATACAATAGAGTCACACATCATAACAACACACACACACTGATGATACAATAGAGTCACACATCACAACAACACACACACACTGTTGATACAATAGAGTCACACATCATAACAACACACACACACTGATGATACAATAGAGTCACACATCACAACAACACAAACACACACTGTTGATACAATCGAGTCACACATCACAACAACACACACACTGTTGATACAATAGAGTCACACATCACAACAACACACACACTGATGATACAATAGAGTCACACATCACAACAACACACACACACTGTTGATACAATAGAGTCACACATCACAACAACACAAACCCACACTGTTGATACAATAGAGTCACACATCACAACAACACACACACACTGTTGATACAATAGAGTCACACATCACAACAACACAAACACACACTGTTGATACAATAGAGTCACACATCACAACAACACACACACACTGTTGATACAATAGAGTCACACATCACAACAAAACAAACACACACTGTTGATACAATAGAGTCACACATCACAACAGCACACACACACTGATGATACAATAGAGTCACACATCACAACAACACACACACACTGATGATACAATAGAGTCACACATCACAACAACACACACACTGTTGATACAATAGAGTCACACATCACAACAACACACACACTGATGATACAATAGAGTCACACATCACAACAACACACACACACTGTTGATACAATAGAGTCACACATCATAACAACACACACACACTGATGATACAATAGAGTCACACATCACAACAACACAAACACACACTGTTGATACAATAGAGTCACACATCACAACAACACACACACACTGTTGATACAATAGAGTCACACATCACAACAACACACACTGATGATACAATAGAGTCACACATCACAACAACACAAACACACACTGTTGATACAATAGAGTCACACATCATAACAACACACACACACTGATGATACAATAGAGTCACACATCATAACAACACACACACTGATGATACAATAGAGTCACACATCACAACAACACAAACACACACTGTTGATACAATAGAGTCACACATCACAACAACACACACACTGTTGATACAATAGAGTCACACATCACAACAACACACACACTGATGATACAATAGAGTCACACATCACAACAACACACACACACTGTTGATACAATAGAGTCACACATCACAACAACACAAACCCACACTGTTGATACAATAGAGTCACACATCACAACAACACACACACACTGATGATACAATAGAGTCACACATCACAACAACACAAACACACACTGTTGATATAATAGAGTCACACATCACAACAACACACACACACTGTTGATACAATAGAGTCACACATCACAACAACACACACACACTGTTGATACAATAGAGTCACACATCATAACAACACACACACACTGATGATACAATAGAGTCACACATCATAACAACACACACACACTGATGATACAATAGAGTCACACATCACAACAACACACACACACTGTTGATACAATAGAGTCACACATCATAACAACACACACACACTGATGATACAATAGAGTCACACATCACAACAACACAAACACACACTGTTGATACAATAGAGTCACACATCACAACAACACACACACACTGTTGATACAATAGAGTCACACATCACAACAACACACACTGATGATACAATAGAGTCACACATCAAAACAACACACACACACTGTTGATACAATAGAGTCACACATCACAACAACACAAACACACACTGTGGATATAATAGAGTCACACATCACAACAACACACACACACTGATGATACAATAGAGTCACACATCACAACAACACAAACACACACTGTTGATATAATAGAGTCACACATCACAACAACACACACACACTGTTGATACAATAGAGTCACACATCACAACAACACACACACACTGTTGATACAATAGAGTCACACATCACAACAACACACACACACTGATGATACAATAGAGTCACACATCACAACAACACAAACACACACTGTTGATATAATAGAGTCACACATCACAACAACACACACACACTGTTGATACCACAGAGTCACACATCACAACAACACACACACACTGTTGATACAATAGAGTCACACATCATAACAACACACACACACTGATGATACAATAGAGTCACACATCATAACAACACACACACACTGATGATACAATAGAGTCACACATCACAACAACACACACACACTGTTGATACAATAGAGTCACACATCATAACAACACACACACACTGATGATACAATAGAGTCACACATCACAACAACACAAACACACACTGTTGATACAATCGAGTCACACATCACAACAACACACACACTGATGATACAATAGAGTCACACAACACACACACACTGTTGATACAATAGAGTCACACATCACAACAACACAAACACACTGTTGATACAATAGAGTCACACATCACAACAACACACACACACTGTTGATACAATAGAGTCACACATCACAACAACACAAACACACACTGTTGATACAATAGAGTCACACATAACAACAACACACACACACTGTTGATACAATAGAGTCACACATCACAACAACACAAACACACACTGTTGATACAATAGAGTCACACATCACAACAACACACACACACTGTTGATACAATAGAGTCACACATCACAACAACACACACACACTGTTGATACAATCGAGTCACACATCACAACAACACACACACTGTTGATACAATAGAGTCACACATCACAACAACACACACACACTGTTGATACAATCGAGTCACACATCACAACAACACACACACTGTTGATACAATAGAGTCACACATCACAACAACACACACACTGATGATACAATAGAGTCACACATCACAACAACACACACACACTGATGATACAATAGAGTCACACATCACAACAACACACACACACTGATGATACAATAGAGTCACACATCACAACAACACACACACACTGTTGATATAATAGAGTCACACATCACAACAACACACACACACTGTTGATACAATAGAGTCACACATCACAACAACACACACACACTGTTGATACAATAGAGTCACACATCACAACAACACACACACACTGTTGATACAATAGAGTCACACATCATAACAACACACACACACTGATGATACAATAGAGTCACACATCATAACAACACACACACACTGATGATACAATAGAGTCACACATCACAACAACACAAACACACACTGTTGATACAATCGAGTCACACATCACAACAACACACACACTGTTGATACAATAGAGTCACACATCACAACAACACACACACTGATGATACAATAGAGTCACACATCACAACAGCACACACACACTGATGATACAATAGAGTCACACATCACAACAACACACACACACTGATGATACAATAGAGTCACACATCACAACAACACACACACTGATGATACAATAGAGTCACACATCACAACACACACACACTGATGATACAATAGAGTCACACATCATAACAACACACACACACTGATGATACAATAGAGTCACACATCACAACAACACAAACACACACTGTTGATACAATCGAGTCACACATCACAACACACACACTGTTGATACAATAGAGTCACACATCACAACAACACACACACTGATGATACAATAGAGTCACACATCACAACAGCACACACACACTGATGATACAATAGAGTCACACATCACAACAACACACACACACTGATGATACAATAGAGTCACACATCACAACAACACACACACTGATGATACAATAGAGTCACACATCACAACAACACACACACACTGTTGATACAATAGAGTCACACATCACAACAGCACACACACACTGATGATACAATAGAGTCACACATCACAACAACACACATACACTGTTGATACAATAGAGTCACACATCACAACAGCACACACACACTGATGATACAATAGAGTCACACATCACAACAACACACACACACTGTTGATACAATAGAGTCACACATCACAACAACACACACACACTGATGATACAATAGAGTCACACATCACAACAACACACACACACACTGTTGATACAATAGAGTCACACATCACAACAACACACACACACTGATGATACAATAGAGTCACACATCACAACAGCACACACACACTGATGATACAATAGAGTCACACATCACAACAACACACACACACACTGTTGATACAATCGAGTCACACATCACAACAACACAGACACTGTTGATACAATAGAGTCACACATCACAACAACACACACACACTGATGATACAATAGAGTCACACATCACAACAACACACACACTGATGATACAATAGAGTCACACATCACAACAACACACACACACTGATGATACAATAGAGTCACACATCACAACAGCACACACACACTGTTGATACAATAGAGTCACACATCACAACAACACACACACTGATGATACAATAGAGTCACACATCACAACAACACACACACACTGATGATACAATAGAGTCACACATCACAAAAACACAAACACACACTGTTGATACAATAGAGTCACACATCACAACAACACACACACACTGTTGATACAATAGAGTCACACATCACAACAACACAAACACACACTGTTGATACAATAGAGTCACACATCATAACAACACACACACACTGATGATACAATAGAGTCACACATCATAACAACACACACGCACTGATGATACAATAGAGTCACACATCACAACAACACAAACACACACTGTTGATACAATCGAGTCACACATCACAACAACACACACACTGATGATACAATAGAGTCACACATCACAACAACACACACACACTGATGATACAATAGAGTCACACATCACAACAACAAACACACACTGTTGATACAATCGAGTCACACATCACAACAACACAAACACACACTGTTGATACAATAGAGTCACACATCATAACAACACACACACACTGATGATACAATAGAGTCACACATCATAACAACACACACACTGATGATACAATAGAGTCACACATCACAACAACACAAACACACACTGTTGATACAATAGAGTCACACATCATAACAACACACACACACTGATGATACAATAGAGTCACACATCATAACAACACACACACTGATGATACAATAGAGTCACACATCACAACAACACAAACACACACTGTTGATACAATCGAGTCACACATCACAACAACACACACACTGTTGATACAATAGAGTCACACATCACAACAACACACACACTGATGATACAATAGAGTCACACATCACAACAACACACACACACTGTTGATACAATAGAGTCACACATCACAACAACACAAACCCACACTGTTGATACAATAGAGTCACACATCACAACAACACACACACACTGTTGATACAATAGAGTCACACATCACAACAACACAAACACACACTGTTGATACAATAGAGTCACACATCACAACAACACACACACACTGTTGATACAATAGAGTCACACATCACAACAACACACACACACTGTTGATACAATAGAGTCACACATCACAACAACACACACACACTGTTGATACAATAGAGTCACACATCACAACAACACAAACACACACTGTTGATACAATAGAGTCACACATCATAACAACACACACACACTGATGATACAATAGAGTCACACATCATAACAACACACACACACTGATGATACAATAGAGTCACACATCACAACAACACAAACACACACTGTTGATACAATCGAGTCACACATCACAACAACACACACACTGTTGATACAATAGAGTCACACATCACAACAACACACACACTGATGATACAATAGAGTCACACATCACAACAACACACACACACTGTTGATACAATAGAGTCACACATCACAACAACACAAACCCACACTGTTGATACAATAGAGTCACACATCACAACAACACACACACACTGTTGATACAATAGAGTCACACATCACAACAACACAAACACACACTGTTGATACAATAGAGTCACACATCACAACAACACACACACTGTTGATACAATAGAGTCACACATCACAACAAAACAAACACACACTGTTGATACAATAGAGTCACACATTACAACAACACACACACACTGTTGATACAATAGAGTCACACATCACAACAGCACACACACACTGATGATACAATAGAGTCACACATCACAACAACACACACACACTGATGATACAATAGAGTCACACATCACAACAACACACACACTGTTGATACAATAGAGTCACACATCACAACAACACACACACTGATGATACAATAGAGTCACACATCACAACAACACACACACACTGTTGATACAATAGAGTCACACATCATAACAACACACACACACTGATGATACAATAGAGTCACACATCACAACAACACAAACACACACTGTTGATACAATAGAGTCACACATCACAACAACACACACACACTGTTGATACAATAGAGTCACACATCACAACAACACACACTGATGATACAATAGAGTCACACATCACAACAACACACACACACTGTTGATACAATAGAGTCACACATCACAACAACACAAACACACACTGTTGATACAATAGAGTCACACATCATAACAACACACACACACTGATGATACAATAGAGTCACACATCATAACAACACACACACTGATGATACAATAGAGTCACACATCACAACAACACAAACACACACTGTTGATACAATAGAGTCACACATCACAACAACACACACACTGTTGATACAATAGAGTCACACATCACAACAACACACACACTGATGATACAATAGAGTCACACATCACAACAACACACACACACTGTTGATACAATAGAGTCACACATCACAACAACACAAACCCACACTGTTGATACAATAGAGTCACACATCACAACAACACACACACACTGATGATACAATAGAGTCACACATCACAACAACACAAACACACACTGTTGATATAATAGAGTCACACATCACAACAACACACACACACTGTTGATACAATAGAGTCACACATCACAACAACACACACACACTGTTGATACAATAGAGTCACACATCATAACAACACACACACACTGATGATACAATAGAGTCACACATCATAACAACACACACACACTGATGATACAATAGAGTCACACATCACAACAACACACACACACTGTTGATACAATAGAGTCACACATCATAACAACACACACACACTGATGATACAATAGAGTCACACATCACAACAACACAAACACACACTGTTGATACAATAGAGTCACACATCACAACAACACACACACACTGTTGATACAATAGAGTCACACATCACAACAACACACACTGATGATACAATAGAGTCACACATCAAAACAACACACACACACACTGTTGATACAATAGAGTCACACATCACAACAACACACACACACTGATGATACAATAGAGTCACACATCACAACAACACAAACACACACTGTTGATATAATAGAGTCACACATCACAACAACACACACACACTGTTGATACAACAGAGTCACACATCACAACAACACACACACACTGTTGATACAATAGAGTCACACATCATAACAACACACACACACTGATGATACAATAGAGTCACACATCATAACAACACACACACACTGATGATACAATAGAGTCACACATCACAACAACACACACACACTGTTGATACAATAGAGTCACACATCATAACAACACACACACACTGATGATACAATAGAGTCACACATCACAACAACACAAACACACACTGTTGATACAATCGAGTCACACATCACAACAACACACACACTGATGATACAATAGAGTCACACAACACACACACACTGTTGATACAATCGAGTCACACATCACAACAACACACACACTGTTGATACAATAGAGTCACACATCACAACAACACACACACACTGTTGATACAATCGAGTCACACATCACAACAACACACACACTGTTGATACAATAGAGTCACACATCACAACAACACACACACTGATGATACAATAGAGTCACACATCACAACAACACACACACACTGATGATACAATAGAGTCACACATCACAACAACACACACACACTGATGATACAATAGAGTCACACATCACAACAACACACACACACTGTTGATACAATCGAGTCACACATCACAACAACACACACACTGTTGATACAATAGAGTCACACATCACAACAACACACACACACTGTTGATACAATCGAGTCACACATCACAACAACACACACACTGTTGATACAATAGAGTCACACATCACAACAACACACACACTGATGATACAATAGAGTCACACATCACAACAACACACACACACTGATGATACAATAGAGTCACACATCACAACAACACACACACACTGATGATACAATAGAGTCACACATCACAACAACACACACACACTGTTGATATAATAGAGTCACACATCACAACAACACACACACACTGTTGATACAATAGAGTCACACATCACAACAACACACACACACTGTTGATACAATAGAGTCACACATCACAACAACACACACACACTGTTGATACAATAGAGTCACACATCATAACAACACACACACACTGACGATACAATAGAGTCACACATCATAACAACACACACACACTGATGATACAATAGAGTCACACATCACAACAACACAAACACACACTGTTGATACAATCGAGTCACACATCACAACAACACACACACTGTTGATACAATAGAGTCACACATCACAACAACACACACACTGATGATACAATAGAGTCACACATCACAACAACACACACACACTGATGATACAATAGAGTCACACATCACAACAACACACACACTGATGATACAATAGAGTCACACATCACAACAACACACACACACTGTTGATACAATAGAGTCACACATCACAACACACACACACTGATGATACAATAGAGTCACACATCATAACAACACACACACACTGATGATACAATAGAGTCACACATCACAACAACACAAACACACACTGTTGATACAATCGAGTCACACATCACAACAACACACACTGTTGATACAATAGAGTCACACATCACAACAACACACACACTGATGATACAATAGAGTCACACATCACAACAGCACACACACACTGATGATACAATAGAGTCACACATCACAACAACACACACACACTGATGATACAATAGAGTCACACATCACAACAACACACACACTGATGATACAATAGAGTCACACATCACAACAACACACACACACTGTTGATACAATAGAGTCACACATCACAACAGCACACACACACTGATGATACAATAGAGTCACACATCACAACAACACACATACACTGTTGATACAATAGAGTCACACATCACAACAGCACACACACACTGATGATACAATAGAGTCACACATCACAACAACACACACACACTGTTGATACAATAGAGTCACACATCACAACAACACACACACACTGATGATACAATAGAGTCACACATCACAACAACACACACACACACTGTTGATACAATAGAGTCACACATCACAACAACACACACACACTGATGATACAATAGAGTCACACATCACAACAGCACACACACACTGATGATACAATAGAGTCACACATCACAACAACACACACACACACTGTTGATACAATCGAGTCACACATCACAACAACACAGACACTGTTGATACAATAGAGTCACACATCACAACAACACACACACACTGATGATACAATAGAGTCACACATCACAACAACACACACACTGATGATACAATAGAGTCACACATCACAACAACACACACACACTGATGATACAATAGAGTCACACATCACAACAGCACACACACACTGTTGATACAATAGAGTCACACATCACAACAACACACACACTGATGATACAATAGAGTCACACATCACAACAACACACACACACTGATGATACAATAGAGTCACACATCACAAAAACACAAACACACACTGTTGATACAATAGAGTCACACATCACAACAACACACACACACTGTTGATACAATAGAGTCACACATCACAACAACACAAACACACACTGATGATACAATAGAGTCACACATCACAACAACACACACACACTGATGATACAATAGAGTCACACATCACAACAACAAACACACACTGTTGATACAATCGAGTCACACATCACAACAACACACACACTGTTGATACAATAGAGTCACACATCACAACAACACACACACTGTTGATACAATATAGTCACACATCACAACAACACACACACACTGTTGATACAATAGAGTCACACATCACAACAACACACACACACTGTTGATACAATATAGTCACACATCACAACAACACACACACACTGTTGATACAATAGAGTCACACATCACAACAGCACACACACACTGATGATACAATAGAGTCACACATCACAACAACACACACACTGATGATACAATAGAGTCACACATCACAACAGCACACACACACTGATGATACAATAGAGTCACACATCACAACAACACACTTTAGTTATTATGCTATAACGGTGGGTCTCGCTCACGTGTCGCTCTGCCCTCACTGGCGTGTTCCTCTCTCTCCCGTCACGGCGTGTTCAGTGAACCACACGCTCGCTTCTACGCCGCTCAGATCGTCCTGACCTTCGAGTACCTGCACGCTCTGGACCTGATCTACAGAGACCTGAAGCCCGAGAACCTGCTCATAGACCAACAGGGCTACATCCAGGTACAAGTTCTACCTCCGAGGAGTTGCTTATTTCCAAAAGTATGTGGACAACACGTGAAAGTATTAGTGCAACAGAATGTTGAATTGAACTATTAGCAGTACAACTACTAGTACAATTGAAAAAGATTGAATCTTTTCAAATGAATTGTGTTCAATTGTGTGACCGGACCATATTGACGAGTCTGTCCATCAAACAGGTGAATAATGTTTCATTCAGAAAGTTTATTTTTGAATTACTGGAATTATAATGTTTAAGAAATTCAACATTTGAAATGTACATATTTCTCAAATATCCAAAAATAACAGGAAATACTTGAAAAAATCCAATAAATGTTGAATTCAAAAGCGTATATTATTCTGATGACAACGATACGGTTCTGAATGTTAGACGAGAATGTAAATACTTTCAAGAAACTTCACATTCGATCCAGTTTTATTTCCCATAATAAGTCAACACATGTACTAAAACCCCACACGAGTATTTGTTCATGCATTAACAAAAACATTTTCCCGTTCTAAGGTGACAGACTTTGGTTTTGCCAAACGTGTTAAGGGCAGAACCTGGACACTGTGTGGAACCCCGGAATATCTGGCCCCAGAGATCATCCTCAGCAAGGTACTGCGCCCACCTTACTCATGGGGCCAGTTAAACACTAAACTCCCATAATGCCTTTCCAAACACCCCTCTGTTCAGTGACAGCGAATTGGTCTTTATAACATTTACTATGTTCCTATATTCAAAATTCATCGACAGCTGTGATTGGTTGGCTGGGCGGCAAAGCATTGTGGGACCTTCAATCTGTAAGAACAAATATATGAATGCAACATATTTCAAAGTTGTATATTTTCGGGGGTTTTTGAATCACAGGACATTTTTTTTCTAAACTAAAAACCTGCCCTGAAGTTAGTGATGCGTCAGTAGATGGCGCTCTCGGATAAAAGGTGACTCATTTTCATGGTAACCCAGGGATACAACAAGGCGGTGGACTGGTGGGCCCTCGGTGTGCTGGTCTACGAGATGGCTGCAGGGTACCCACCTTTCTTCGCAGACCAGCCCATTCAGATCTATGAGAAGATCGTGTCGGGGAAGGTAAGCGACGCACAACTCATCTCAACCATCGCCGTGAACACATGTGTGTCGTCCACAGGTGCGTTTTCCATCTCACTTCAGCTCAGACTTGAAGGACCTTCTGAGGAACCTGCTGCAGGTCAAACACACACACACACACACACACACACAAACACACACACCTTCATACATACACCTACACAAACAAACCTGCATATGTACACACACAAACCTGCAAACATACACACACCTGCAGACATTTACACACACCTGCAACCATACACACACCTGCACACATATACACACACACGTCTGCATACACACATATATACACTCACACACACAGACATACACATATCCACACACACCTAAACAAAAGTACAGACACGCCTACACTCACACACATTTGAACACACGCACACATTTGAATAAATACAATGACACACACCTGTACACACACCCACACATACGCCTGCACACAGACACACACAAATGCACCTACGTACATATACACATCCACACACATATGCACACACACCTGCCCACATATACACAAGTACACACAAACCCACACACACACCTACATGCTACCTACAAACAACTGCTTACATGCAAAACACACACACAAGCACACACACGCCTACACTTACAAGCAAACACACCTCCACACGTACACATTAAAACACACATGCATACTATCACATACACATTACTACACATACACATATACACTTACACACGAATACATACTTACACACAAATACACACTTACATTCAAATACACACTTGCATACAAATACACACTTGCAGACAAATACACACTAACATACAAATACACACTTGCATACAAATACACACTTCCATACAAATACACACTTGCATACAAATACAAACTTACATACAAATACACACTTGCATACAAATACACACTTGCATACAAATACACACTTTCATACAAATACACACTTGCATACAAATACACACTTGCATACAAATACACACTTGCATACACATACACACTTGCATAAAAATACAAACTTACATACAAATACACACTTGCATACAAATACACACTTGCATACAAATACACACTTGCATACAAATACACACTTGCATACACATACACACTTGCATACAAATACAAACTTACATACAAATACACACTTGCATACAAATACACACTTGTATACAAATACAAACTTACATACAAATACACACTTGCATACAAAAACACACTTTCATACAAATACACACTTGCATACAAATACACACTTGCATACAAATACACACTTGCATACAAATACACACTTGCATACAAATACACACTTACATACAAATACACACTTTCATACAAATACACACTTTCATACAAATACACACTTTCATACAAATACACACTTTCATACAAATACACACTTGCATACAAATACACACTTGCATACAAATACACACTTGCATACAAATACACACTTGCATACAAATACACACTTACATACAAATACACACTTGCATACAAATACACACTTGCATACAAATACACACTTGCATACAAATACACACTTGCATACAAATACACATTTACATACAAATACACACTTGCATACAAATACACACTTGCATACAAATACACACTTGCATACAAATACACACTTACATACAAATACACACTTGCATACAAATACACACTTGCATACAAATACACACTTGCAGACAAATACAAACTTACATACAAATACACACTTGCATACAAATACACACTTTCATACAAATACACACTTGCATACAAATACACACTTGCATACAAATACACACTTACACACAAATACACACTTGCATACAAATACACACTTGCATACAAATATACACTTGCATACAAATACACACTTGCATACAAATACACACTTACATACAAATACACACTTGCATACAAATGCACACTTACATACAAATACACACTTTCATACAAATACACACTTGCATACAAATACACACTTGCATACAAATACAAACTTACATACAAATACACAATTGCATACAAATACACACTTCCATACAAATACACACTTTCATACAAATACACACTTGCATACAAATACACACTTGCATACAAATACACACTTGCATACAAATACACACTTGCAGACAAATACACACTAGCATACAAATACACACTTGCATACAAATACACACTTACACACAAATACACACTTGCATACAAATACACACTTGCATACAAATACACACTTGCATACAAATACACACTAACATACAAATACACACTTGCATACAAATACACACTTGCATACAAATACACACTTGCATACAAATACACACTTACATACAAATACACACTTTCATACAAATACACACTTTCATACAAATACACACTTGCATACAAATACACACTTTCATACAAATACACACTTTCATACAAATACACACTTGCATACAAATACACACTTGCATACAAATACACACTTGCATACAAATACACACTTACATACACATACACACTTGCATACAAATACACACTTTCATACAAATACACACTTGCATACAAATACACACTTACATACAAATACACACTTGCATACAAATACACACTTACTGTACATACAAATACACACTTGCATACAAATACACACTTGCATACAAATACACACTTGCATACACATACACACTTGCATACAAATACACACTTTCATACAAATACACACTTGCATACAAATACACACTTTCATACAAATACACACTTGCAGACAAATACAAACTTACATACAAATACACACTTGCATACAAATACACACTTCCATACAAATACACACTTTCATACAAATACACACTTTCATACAAATACACACTTGCATACAAATACACACTTGCATACAAACACACACTTTCATACAAGTACACACTTGCATACAAATACACACTTTCATACAAATACACACTTTCATACAAATACACACTTGCATACAAATACACACTTGCATACAAATACACACTTTCATAAAAATACACACTTGCATACAAATACACACTTACATACACATACACACTTGCATACAAATACACACTTTCATACAAATACACACTTGCATACAAATACACACTTGCATACAAATACACACTTGCACACAAATACACACTTGCATACACATACACACTTGCATACAAATACACACTTGCATACAAATACACACTTGCATACAAATACACACTTGCATACAAATACACACTTGCACACAAATACACACTTGCATACAAATGCACACTTACATACAAATACACACTTTCATACAAATACACACTTGCATACAAATACACACTTGCATACAAATACAAACTTACATACAAATACACACTTGCATACAAATACACACTTCCATACAAATACACACTTTCATACAAATACACACTTGCATACAAATACACACTTGCATACAAATACACACTTGCATACAAATACACACTTGCAGACAAATACACACTAGCATACAAATACACACTTGCATACAAATACACACTTACACACAAATACACACTTGCATACAAATACACACTTGCATACAAATACACACTTGCATACAAATACACACTAACATACAAATACACACTTGCATACAAATACACACTTGCATACAAATACACACTTGCATACAAATACACACTTACATACAAATACACACTTTCATACAAATACACACTTTCATACAAATACACACTTGCATACAAATACACACTTTCATACAAATACACACTTTCATACAAATACACACTTGCATACAAATACACACTTGCATACAAATACACACTTGCATACAAATACACACTTACATACACATACACACTTGCATACAAATACACACTTTCATACAAATACACACTTGCATACAAATACACACTTACATACAAATACACACTTGCATACAAATACACACTTACTGTACATACAAATACACACTTGCATACAAATACACACTTGCATACAAATACACACTTGCATACACATACACACTTGCATACAAATACACACTTTCATACAAATACACACTTGCATACAAATACACACTTTCATACAAATACACACTTGCAGACAAATACAAACTTACATACAAATACACACTTGCATACAAATACACACTTCCATACAAATACACACTTTCATACAAATACACACTTTCATACAAATACACACTTGCATACAAATACACACTTGCATACAAACACACACTTTCATACAAGTACACACTTGCATACAAATACACACTTTCATACAAATACACACTTTCATACAAATACACACTTGCATACAAATACACACTTGCATACAAATACACACTTTCATAAAAATACACACTTGCATACAAATACACACTTACATACACATACACACTTGCATACAAATACACACTTTCATACAAATACACACTTGCATACAAATACACACTTGCATACAAATACACACTTGCACACAAATACACACTTGCATACACATACACACTTGCATACAAATACACACTTGCATACAAATACACACTTGCAGACAAATACAAACTTACATACAAATACACACTTGCATACAAATACACACTTGCACACAAATACACACTTGCATACACATACACACTTGCATACAAATACACACTTGCATACAAATACACACTTGCAGACAAATACAAACTTACATACAAATAGACACTTGCATACAAATACACACTTTCATACAAATACACACTTTCATACAAATACACACTTGCATACAAATACACACTTGCATACAAATACACACTTGCATACAAATACACACTTGCATACAAATACACACTTGCATACAAATACACACTTACATACAAATACACACTTGCATACAAATACACACTTGCATACAAATACACACTTGCATACAAATACACACTTGCATACAAATACACATTTACATACAAATACACACTTGCATACAAATACACACTTGCATACAAATACACACTTGCATACAAATACACACTTACATACAAATACACACTTGCATACAAATACACACTTGCATACAAATACACACTTGCAGACAAATACAAACTTACATACAAATACACACTTGCATACAAATACACACTTTCATACAAATACACACTTGCATACAAATACACACTTGCATACAAATACACACTTACACACAAATACACACTTGCATACAAATACACACTTGCATACAAATATACACTTGCATACAAATACACACTTGCATACAAATACACACTTACATACAAATACACACTTGCATACAAATGCACACTTACATACAAATACACACTTTCATACAAATACACACTTGCATACAAATACACACTTGCATACAAATACAAACTTACATACAAATACACACTTGCATACAAATACACACTTCCATACAAATACACACTTTCATACAAATACACACTTGCATACAAATACACACTTGCATACAAATACACACTTGCATACAAATACACACTTGCAGACAAATACACACTAACATACAAATACACACTTGCATACAAATACACACTTACACACAAATACACACTTGCATACAAATACACACTTGCATACAAATACACACTTGCATACAAATACACACTAACATACAAATACACACTTGCATACAAATACACACTTGCATACAAATACACACTTGCATACAAATACACACTTACATACAAATACACACTTTCATACAAATACACACTTTCATACAAATACACACTTGCATACAAATACACACTTTCATACAAATACACACTTTCATACAAATACACACTTGCATACAAATACACACTTGCATACAAATACACACTTGCATACAAATACACACTTACATACACATACACACTTGCATACAAATACACACTTTCATACAAATACACACTTGCATACAAATACACACTTACATACAAATACACACTTGCATACAAATACACACTTACTGTACATACAAATACACACTTGCATACAAATACACACTTGCATACAAATACACACTTGCATACACATACACACTTGCATACAAATACACACTTTCATACAAATACACACTTGCATACAAATACACACTTTCATACAAATACACACTTGCAGACAAATACAAACTTACATACAAATACACACTTGCATACAAATACACACTTCCATACAAATACACACTTTCATACAAATACACACTTTCATACAAATACACACTTGCATACAAATACACACTTGCATACAAATACACACTTTCATACAAGTACACACTTGCATACAAATACACACTTTCATACAAATACACACTTTCATACAAATACACACTTGCATACAAATACACACTTGCATACAAATACACACTTTCATACAAATACACACTTGCATACAAATACACACTTACATACACATACACACTTGCATACAAATACACACTTTCATACAAATACACACTTGCATACAAATACACACTTGCATACAAATACACACTTGCACACAAATACACACTTGCATACACATACACACTTGCATACAAATACACACTTGCATACAAATACACACTTGCAGACAAATACAAACTTACATACAAATACACACTTGCATACAAATACACACTTGCACACAAATACACACTTGCATACACATACACACTTGCATACAAATACACACTTGCATACAAATACACACTTGCAGACAAATACAAACTTACATACAAATACACACTTGCATACAAATACACACTTGCATACAAATACACACTTGCATACTAACACGTGCACATTAACACACACACACACATAGACGCACTCATATTGTGTAGCTCTCGCACACAGGTGGATCTCACAAAGCGCTTCGGGAACCTCAAGAACGGCGTCAACGACATCAAAGGACACAAATGGTTTTCCACGACAGACTGGATCGCCGTCTATCAGAAGAAGGCGAGTCACTGGGTTCAGACCCAGCAGTTGTTCTGTCTCCGCGTCTCGTAAACCCAACGCTGCGTCTGCAGGTGGAGGCGCCGTTCATCCCCAAGTTCAAAGGACCGGGCGACACCAGCAACTTCGACGACTACGAGGAGGAGGAAGTCCGCGTGTCGATCACGGAGAAATGTGGCAAAGAGTTCACCGAGTTCTGAGGCGCGAGCGGGAGAGGAAGGTGGGGTCGCAGGTAGGGCCGGTCCCGAGTCAAACATTCGGGGAATCAAAACGTCTCCCATCGTGGTCGAGCCGCCGCCGCGACGACGACGACGGGCGGGGAAGTCGCAGGAGAAACATGGTGGACTGAAAACCAGCAGTGTCGCTTTCTTTGTTTCCTCATCGTTCAGGCTTCACGCTCCAGTTCGTGTTGAAACCAAGGTTTTGTTCCGTGTACAATCAACTCTTTATTTTGTCATTTCTCCTGAGTTACACAGAAACACAGTTGGTCCCTCAGTGCAGACTTCCCCGGCCTTTTTTTGCACCACGGACCGATTTACATTCGTTAAAAATTAATCGAGTTTGTTTTCACTCGTTTACAGGTGATTTTTTTTAGTTAATTGATTGATATGAGCAAGAGTCACATGATAATATATAAAAAAAAAGTCTTTTTTTTTTAGAGTCAATATCCACACCCTTTCAAGCTTGTTTTTTAGCTAATGCTAGCTAGCGCTTTTTAGCTGTAGCCGCATGGGGGATGAAAAACTGTCAGATGAACAGAACCCGGTCTGTTATTGCGCCAAAATAAAATCTCGCGTTGGCTAATAAGTTGCAATGAAAGCTACACTAAAGTAAAAGAAGTCCAGCTGCGGCTAACATGCTAGCATCAGCTAACAAAAGTTGCTCTTTTGAACTTTCAATAAGGAAAATGAAGATATTTGGCTTGACGTCATCTTCACGCACTTTTTAAATCTGGGACCAGAAGTGAACGGGTTAGCTTAGCAAGCTAACGTTAGTGAACACCCATAAAAATATACCCATAACAAACTAGCAAACAAACTGTCATTTTTTAAAGTGAACAGAGAAAGACGAACCTGATTTAAAAGCTTTACGAGCAAAACTTTCTTCCTTAAATATCCACACCTTTTCAAGCTTGTTCTTTAGCTAATGCTAACTAGCGCTATTTAGCTGCAGCTACATTTTTAATGGCCGGTTATTCAGAGGGATGAAAAACTGCTGAGTCAGACGAACAGAACCCGGTCTGTTATTGCGCCAAAATAAAATCTCGCGTTGGCTAATAAGTTGCAATGAAAGCTACACTAAAGTAAAATAAGTCCAGCTGCGGCTAACATGCTAGCATCAGCTAACAAACGTTGCTCTTTTGAACTTTCAATAAGGAAAATGAAGATATTTGGCTTGACGTCATCTTCCTCCGTTTGAGTTTTGACATTTTGTTCTTGGAAGAAAACTTTTCAGCCCCTTCACGCACTTTTTAAATCTGGGACCAGAAGTGAACGGGTTAGCTTAGCAAGCTAACGTTAGTGAACACCCATAAAAATATACCCATAACAAACTAGCAAAAAAAATTGTAATTTTTTTAGAGTCAACAGAGAAAGATGAACCTGATTTAAAAGCTTTACGAGCAAAACTTTCTTCCTTAAATATCCACACATTTTCAAGCTTGTTCTTTAGCTAATGCTAACTAGCGCTTTTTAGCTGCAGCCGCATTTTTAATGGCCGGTTATTCAGCGGGATGAAAAACTGCTGAGTCAGACAAACAGAACCCGGTCGGTTCTTTGCGCCAAAATAAAATCTCGCGTTGGCTAATAAGTTGCAATGAAAGCTACATTAAAGTAAAAGAAGTCCAGCTGCGGCTAACATGCTAGCATCAGCTAACAAACGTTGCTCTTTTGAACTTCGTTTTTCAACAAGGAAAATGAAGATATTTGGCTTGACGTCATCTTCCTCTGTTTGAGTTTTGACATTTTGTTCTTGGAAGAAAACTTTTCAGCCCCTTCACGCACTTTTTAAATCTGGGACCAGAAGTGAACGGGTTAGCTTAGCAAGCTAACGTTAGTGAACACCCATAAAAATATACCCATAACAAACTAGCAAACAAATTGTAATTTTTTAGAGTCAACAGAGAAAGATGAACCTGATTTAAAAGCTTTACGAGCAAAACCTTAAATATACACACCTTTTCAAGCTTGTTCTTTAGCTAATGCTAACTAGCGCTATTTAGCTGCAGCCACATTTTTAATGGCCGGTTATTCGGAGGGATGAACAGAACCCGGTCGGTTCTTTGCGCCAAAATAAAATCTCGCGTTGGCTAATAAGTTGCAATGAAAGCTACACTAAAGTAAAAGAAGTCCAGCTGCGGCTAACATGCTAGCATCAGCTAACAAAAGTTGCTCTTTTGAACTTCATTTTTCAATAAGGAAAATGAAGATATTTGGCTTGACGTCATCTTCACACACTTTTAAAATCTGGGACCAGAAGTGAACGGGTTAGCTTAGCAAGCTAACGTTAGTGAACACCCATAAAAATACACCCATAACAAACTAGCTAACAAACTAAATGAAAAAAAAACGTTTTTTTATGTTGTATCTTCATCAGAACATGTTTTTATCGAATCAAATGCGTGTCTTGGGTGGATTTACTGACAGAATGTAAAAGGAACTTTCATCCATTTTAGGCAAGAAATGTTTTCATTCATGAATAGTTTTTATTTATTTATTGCAACAAAAAAAAAGAATTTTTGGTGTAACGACATGTTGACAAAAATGCCCCTTTGTTGTGTTGATGATGTGAAGAAAATTGTCGCTGAACTGGAATGTGTGAAGAAGTAACTTCCTCTTTTTGAAGGTGAAAATAAATCCTACGTCTGACCTGGTTATCGATACAAAATAACAAAAAAACAATCATTTCAAATTCTTGATCATTTCTGTCTCGTGGTGTTTTTAATTTTGACTCGTGTTAAGCTTCGTCGGAAAGTCGTCGTGTTGATCTTTCAAGTTACTGGGAAAATAATGCAAAATTGTTCGAGGCATCGAAATATAGTTAAAATATGGAAGTATATCAGTGCCATCTGAAAATTTAACCGTTCAAATTTTCAAAGTTTTTTTAGCCATTAAATTTTTTTTCTACTTTGAAAGGTTCCATTTTTAATAATTTGAATGAAATGACTTAATTTTCAAAAATTTAAATAGTAGTAATTTTATTCAACCTCCAAAAGCTTCTACATTGAAAGGTTACTCTTTTTTAATTGTATTCAATTGAAAAAAAATGTTTGTTTTTTTTACCTACATATTCTGGTATTATATTTCAAATAATAAACAAATAAATTCATATTTTTTAATTCGTAGCCTTTTAAATTCAATGTAAAAATGTTGCAATAAAAGTGTCTCCAGACAATACTGCGATTCCATCATAAGACTTAAAAGACTATGAATATAAAATATTGAATTTATTAAATGTATTTTTGAATTACTGGAAAAGAAAAGTTGCAGAAAATTCTTTAATTTTGAAAATATTCCAGTTTTTCTTTCTTATTAAATTTTGAAAACAACATCAAACGGAAATTAAATTAATTCAATTCAATTATTAAGAAAATGTAAAATCCATAAATTATTATTATTATTATAAGTGTATACATTTAACATGTTAAATCCAACAATTTAATATTCTGATGACACTGATGTACTTTAATTTTAAAACACTCTATCAGAGAGAAAGTTAAAGATAAACAATTGAAACATCCAAAGATTATTGATTGAATCCTTAAGTTCAACTAAAGTGTTGATTGAAGTGTTCAATAGATGTGTGACTCTATTGTATCATCAGTGTGTGTTTGTACAAAACTCTCTTTTCATTGAAATATTGACATTAGGAAATGATCTTAAGCTCCGCCCACTGTTAGCACTTTGTTGTTCTGGAGATTAAATCTTGTTGACCATAACCACGCCCACTCTGCTGTGATTGGTCAAGCATGGACGTTTGTCACCGCGCGTCATCAATCCCTGAAGTCTCCACCTACAAAGGACTCGTCGTATAAACAAAGCCTGATTACAGCTGGAGGAGGACTCATAATGGACTCTCGTAACCTCTCGTTCGCCCAGATTTCAGAGCAACTTTATAAAGTAATGAGTGTAAAACATGGTCATGATGAGGAACTTACTGCGTCTTGAAGAACATTCACTACATGACACCAGAGTCGATGATTAGTTTAACTTTTATTTAAGTCACTAGCATCACATCATCGTCAATAAATGTTTACTCGAGCCAGAAGTGCTGAAGACAGAAATACCTGATAATGTACCTTTATTTTGTCAACATTATTTTTCAGTTGCTTGGTTATTTTCACACTGTGTAGACGGACACACAACATAGACAATGCTGGCAAAGAATCAAACACACACACACACACACACACAGAACAAACATATAGTGAAAATTTGTTGTGAAAATAACATGAAGATCGATATTTTGCAACATGAGTATCATTCCAATAAAATTTTACTGTTGAAATTCTCTTCAGCCTTTTGTGTGTGTGTGTGTGTGGGCGTGTGTGTGTAGGTGTGTGTGTGTCGACACCTTCTTCGTTCTCGTCCCTTCATATGAGCATCAGAAATATTGATGCTACGGTGGCTCAGAAGTTCAAGACAATGGAACAAACTCTGAAACTAATTGTCACGCTCTTACATTTTTTTTTTTACAATTTTATGTAATTTATAGAATATTGTATATTGTTTCAGGAAATTGTAGTTTGGTTTTGCACCTCCGTACTTTACTATCACCATATTTGTTTCTGTTGATATTCAACCGCACTGTTTAGTTTCAAAATAAATTGATTGATCTTAATCATAGTTTTATTAAGATTTACACTTCAATCAAGTGTGTATAAAATAATAAACATTTTCTTTTTTTTAATTACATTTACAATTGAAGTTAAAATAGTCAGTGGTTTGTTAATTTTTGTGTCTTGCTATTACACTTCTGGCCGCTAGATGGCAGCAGTCGTTGTGTTCTAGGCCGCTGAAGGAACATTGCATTTCCCAGGGATGACTGAGGACGAGAGGATACAGCAATGACCGAGGATGAGAGGATACAGCGATGACTGAGGACGAGAGGATACAGTGATGACTGAGGACGATAGGATACAGTGATGACTGAGGACGATAGGATACAGTGATGACTGAGGACGAGAGGATACAGGGATGACTGAGGATCAGAGGATACAGCAAGGACAAGAGGAGTCAAGTACTCAACAATACTACAAATATATACTTGTTACTACACTATCACAACACCAGAGTGAAGTACTCCACAATACTACATATATATCCTTGTTACTACACTATCACAACACCAGGGTCAAGTACTCGACAATACTACACATATATCCTTGATACTACACTATCACAACACCAGAGTCAATTACTTGACAATACTACACATATATACATGTTACTACACTATCACAACATAAGAGTCAAGTCCTCGACAATACTACAGATATATCCTTGTTACTATACTATCACAACACCAGAATCAAGTAATGGACAATACTACACATATATACTTGTTACTACACTATCACAACACCAGAGTCAAGTCCTCGACAATACTACACATATGTCTTTGTTACTACACTATCACAACACCAGAGTCAAGTACTCGACAATACTACACATATATCCTTGTTACTACACTATCACAACACCAGAGTCAAGTACTCAACAATACTACACATATATCCTTGTTACTACACTATCACAACACCAGAGTCAAGTACTCAACAATACTACACATATATACTTGTTACTACACTATCACAACACCAGAGTCAAGTACTGGACAATACTACACATATATCCTTGTTACTACACTATCACAACACCAGAGTCAAGTACTCAACAATACTACACATATATACTTGTTACTACACCATCACAACACCAGAGTCAAGTACTGGACAATACTACAGATATATCCTTGTTACTGCACTATCACAACACCAGAGTCAAGTACTCAACAATACTACACATATATCCTTGTTACTACACTATCACAACACCAGAGTCAAGTACTCAACAATACTACACATATATCCTTGTTACTACACTATCACAACACCAGAGTCAAGTACTCAACAATACTACACATATATACTTGTTACTACACCATCACAACACCAGAGTCAAGTACTGGACAATACTACAGCTATATCCTTGGTACTAAATTATCACGATATATCATGATGTTAACCCTGTATCATGATACATATCATATCGCCAGATTCTTGAAAATACACACTCATAAAAGTAATTTAGAAGTATAAATATAAGTGTAAGCAAGAGTTTTTCAGCAAAGAAATGGGAAAATAAGTTTCGTCTCTTGGTCACACGTTGAGTGTTCTGGTTCACCGCTCAGACATATTTATTTTCAGGGCAGAGACTCTGCTATATCTGTCTCTGGTGGACGTCCAAGTCATTGCTGCCCGTGTCATGAAGACGCCACAGATGGATGTGTTTACCTCGTTCACGACCTGAATCACAAACACAATTCATGCAGAGAAATCATTGAGATGATGAGATTTTCCTGAATCTTTTTTCGAGAGGAAACATTCTGGACCTGAGACGTGGAGAGTTGAGAGCGGCTTCTGCATGTTCCCGAGCTGAGAACGCCTTTTCAACATTCAACCAGCAATCATGCCATTGGCCAGAGGAACAGAGTAAGTACATGTTCATATTTGATCAGATTTTGCGGCAACTTCTAAATGTTACCAAAGTCCAGACTGATTCTAAATACAGCTTAGAGTCAGCTGTAGAAATCAGACCCGCGAGTGTGTACAGGTGTTTTGGTTTTAATGACTATGTGGGGACCGTGTTTACTTTATGTGTTCACAGAGAATGATGATGATGAAAATGTATATTTATGGAGTGTTCTCTCGTTTATTGCGGGGGTTACGTTCTGAACTGAATTAAATAATAATTTGAAAAATGTAATTTAGTCTAAAAAGGCCCAAACAGGATCTTTGGTCAATGGTCGGCACACCTATGACCTTTGAAAATTTGAAAATGTAGCAAAAGTAAAATATATACAATACATAATGTATTGTTTTATTGCTTCCTAAACGTCCACATTAAATGAGTAACAACCTGAAATGATACTAGACGTATATACGGTCATAGTCACAGAATGATTATAGTTGATATGGGCGCGTATACGCCTGCATACCAGGGGTGGTCCGATGCAATGAAACGCCCCAGAATTAAAATTCTAAATTATTATAATTCAATCACTGCTAGTGTTTCTATCACCGTTTGTGTGAGAAAGGAACTTGAAGAGGTCAACGCTATGTTGAGCAACAGTAACTCGTTCAAGTTTGTATTTGGTCGGAACCTTTTTCGAGTAAGATAATCAAGAAAATATAACGGGTAACTAACAGCTTCAGATGCTTGTAAGTAAAGTAGTAAGTCATTTTTATTTGTATAGCACTTTTATAGACCAGGGTCACAAAGCACTTAAACAATAAAAAGAATATTCAATAAAGTATATACTTTAAAGGTCAAGATAAAACTAAAAACACAACAGGAGTTTCAGAAAATCAAGGAAAAGCCTGAACAAAAAAAAACGTCTTAAGATGTTTCTTAAAGGAGTCAGTAGATCCATCAAGCGCAAAGAGAGAGGAAGATCCTTCCAAAGCTTAGGAGCAACAGTCTGGAAGGATTTCTCTCCTCTGGTCCTGAGCCGTGTTCAGGAACCATCAGTAGATTCTGATCCACAGACCTCAGAGCCCGAGCTGGGGTGTAAGGCTGGATCAGATCACCAATGGAAGGTCTGACCATGAATAGATCTGAAGGTAAGAACCAGAATTTTAAAGTTGATCCTGAAAGAAACTGGAAGCCAGAGAAGAGTTTTAAGGATCGGAGAAATGTGAGTTCTTCTACTAGAGCGGCTCAGAATTCTCTCTGCAGAGTTATAAATACATGCAAATGATGTGTTCTTCTCACTTGTACAAGTAAAACGTGCCACTTTAAACCACATCTGATTTCAATTCTTTGTTTAAGTAAAAGCCTTTAGTCACAGATTCCTGAGCTGATTTCAGGGACAAATCAACCGTCACTAAATACAGCAGTTTGTTGAAGGTCACTGTTCAAGTCAGGTGTCACCTTGAAACGCCAAAACCCAGGGAAGGTGAAGCGCAGCACGGCGAGGGGACCAGTGTATTAGGATGACAATATATGACATTATTTGTTCAGTCCGAAGGCGGAAGACTTCTCCACGGCCATCCTGAGGCAGAAACACAGACCCAACAGGCTCATCGTAGACGAGGCTCTGAACGAAGACAGCAGCGTCGTCAGTCTGTCGCAGGTGCGTCGGCGACCACGCGTGTTTTGGTGTCACTCCGTGTTTTAACCGTGTTTTTCGCCGCGTTTCACCGTCCAGAACAAGACGGAGGAGCTTCAGCTGTTCCGGGGGGACACCGTGGTGCTGAGGGGCCACAAGCGGCGTCAGACCGCCTGCATCGTTTTAACGGACGAAACATGCGGCGACGAGCGAATCCGCATGAACCGCGTCACTCGCAATAACCTGCGCGTGCGGCTCGGTGATGTCATCAGGTAAGAAACGATGAGGGTTGTTTTCTTGACGTTTAATTGGAGGAACCATCTCACATGATGTCGGAGTCAAAGCTTCTTCCTTGAGTGACGGATGGATTTAAAACAACGCAAAAAACTCCAGATATTTCTCTAGATCAAGTGAACATCAGCAACATCAACATATGGAACGGTTGGATTTAACATTTCAAACTTCATAAGATCTTTTTTAAGATTTTACTTTGAGTTATTTCTGGGGAGACGGTTATACATTTTTTTATGCGATTTTAAAGACTACAAATTAAAATAATATTCACTTTAGGAAAATAAATGTTTTATTTATTTTTAAACAATGGAATTAAAGAAATTGAATATTTTCCATACAATTTTCATATAGAATTTATTTAAATACTTTTTATTCACTTTAAGTTATTATTTCCACTTTATTTAAATATTTGAATTAAAAAATATTTATATTTTACAGTTTGATATTCTTACTCAAATAATAATTTGTCTTTTAAATTCAATATAAAAATGTTGGTATCGTCGTGGCACCAGACATTATCAACAGAGCACCGAGCTACTTGATCCAACTTTCAGCCAATCACGGTTGGCCAAATAATTTATTTTATTTTACTTCGTTATTGGTTTGAGAAATATAAAAACCGTATCTGTAAAGAAGAAGAAAAAAATATTGAAAAGAAAAGAATAAAAAAAGAAATGGATTATTTAATCAAACAATTCTTAAAATGTTCATGTAATTAAATAAAAATCCAAATTTCAACATTTAAAATGTTCAATATTCTGATGACATGGATGTATTTCCATAATTATTGTTGAATATTCTGTTTTTTTGTTTTTTTTTTACGAAAAAAGGCGACTAAATATCTCACAGTCTTTACATTTGGGAACAGCATCCACGCCTGCCCTGACATCAGGTACGGGAAGCGGATCCACGTCCTCCCGATCGACGACACCATCGAGGGTCTGGCCGGAAACCTCTTCGATGTTTTCCTAAAACCCTATTTTCTGGAGGCGTACCGGCCGGTCTATAAAGGTCAGCGGGTCAGAGTGGTGACCCCACGTGGTCACCAGGTTGAATTCCAGGGTTTGGTTTTTTTTTTGCTCGTAGGCGATGTCTTTCTGGTGAGGGGGAGCATGCGAGCGGTGGAGTTCAAGGTCGTGGAGACCGACCCCAGTCCTCACTGCATCGTGGCCCCCGATACTGTCATCTACTGCGAAGGAGATCCAATCAAAAGAGAGGTGACCTCGTGACTGACTGATCACTTGGGACATAATGTGTTTTAGAATATTTAGAGTTTCCATCGTACATCATGTAATTATTTAATTTTCATGTATTATTAACTTCAAGTAAAATATTTTATTTTGTTTTTATTAAATTTAAAAAAAATGAGAATCTTATTCATGTTCATAATTCAATTGAATTGAAAATGAATTCAAACTTTGAAAATAAACATTTTTGAATTCAATTAACATTTGTTAAACGTTTAATTCAACTATTGAATATTTTGAATATTCTAATGTCATTGATATACTTCCATAATGTTCTTACTAAAGGAAACTTGAAATGTTTGGTTTGAAATGTACATTGTGTAATAGTTATTGACCAAAAATCATAATACAAATACCACAAACACATTTGTTTCCTGGCCGTTGAGTCATCTTTACCCAGAGACAACACAAGGGATACCGCAAACACATTTGTTTCCTGGCCTTTGGGTCACGTTGATCCAGAAACAACACAAGGGATACCACAAACACATTTGGGTCATCTTAACCCAGAGATAACACAAGGGATATCACAAACACATTTGTTTCCTGACCTTTGGGTCACTTTGACCCAGAGACAACACAAGGGATATCACAAACACATTTGTTTCCTGACCTTTGGGTCACCTTGATCCAGAGACAACACAAGGGATATTACAAACATATTTATTTCCTGACCTTCGGGTCACCTTGACCCAGAGACAACAGGAGATACCGCAAACATATTTGTTTCCTGACCTTCGAGTCACCTTGACCCAGAGACAACAGGAGATACCGCAGACACATTTGTTTCCTGACCATTGGATCATATTGACCCAGAGACAACACAAGGGATATCACAAACACATTTGTTACCTGACCTTCGGGTCATCTTGACCCAGAGAAAACACAAGGGATATCACAAACACATTTGTTTCCTGGCCTTTGGGTCACGTTGATACAGAAACAACACAAGGGATACCACAAACACTTTTGTTTCCTGACCTTTGGGTCATCTTGTAGATATAAAAATTGACATTTGATCATGAAACGTGGCAGGACGAGGAAGACAAGGGATATCACAAACACATTTGTTTCCTGGCCTTTGGTTCACGTTGATACAGAAACAACACAAGGGATATCACAAACACATTTGTTTCCTGACCTTCGGGTCACTTTGTAGATATAAAAATTGACATTTGATCATGAAACGTTGCAGGACGAGGAAGACAAGGGATATGACAAACACATTTGTTTCCTGGCCTTTGGGTCACGTTGATACAGAAACAACACAAGGGATACCACAAACACATTTGTTTCCTGACCTTTGGGTCATCTTGTAGATATAAAAATTGACATTTGATCACGAAACGTGGCAGGACGAGGAAGACAAGGGATATCACAAACACATTTGTTTCCTGGCCTTTGGGTCACGTTGATACAGCAACAACACAAGGGATATCACAAACACATTTGTTTCCTGACCTTCGGGTCACTTTGTAGATATAAAAATTGACATTTGATCATGAAATGTTGCAGGACGAGGAAGACAAGGGATATCACAAACACATTTGTATCCTGGCCTTTGGGTCACGTTGATACAGAAACAACACAAGGGATATCACAAACACATTTGTTTCCTGACCTTCGGGTCACATTGTAGATATAAAAATTGACATTTGATCATGAAACGTGGCAGGACGAGGAAGACAAGGGATATCACAAACACATTTGTTTCCTGGCCTTTGGGTCACGTTGATACAGAAACAACACAAGGGATACCACAAACACTTTTGTTTCCTGACCTTCACAAACACATTTGTTTCCTGGCCTTTGGGTCACGTTGATACAGAAACAACACAAGGGATACCACAAACACTTTTGTTTCCTGACCTTTGGGTCATCTTGTAGATATAAAAATTGACATTTGATCACGAAACGTGGCAGGACGAGGAAGACAAGGGATATCACAAACACATTTGTATCCTGGCCTTTGGGTCACGTTGATACAGAAACAACACAAGGGATATCACAAACACATTTGTTTCCTGGCCTTTGGGTCACGTTGATACAGAAACAACACAAGGGATACCACAAACACTTTTGTTTCCTGACCTTCACAAACACATTTGTTTCCTGGCCTTTGGGTCACGTTGATACAGAAACAACACAAGGGATACCACAAACACTTTTGTTTCCTGACCTTTGGGTCATCTTGTAGATATAAAAATTGACATTTGATCACGAAACTTGGCAGGACGAGGAAGACAAGGGATATCACAAACACATTTGTATCCTGGCCTTTGGGTCACGTTGATACAGAAACAACACAAGGGATATCACAAACACATTTGTTTCCTGACCTTCGGGTCACTTTGTAGATATAAAAATTGACATTTGATCACGAAACGTTGCAGGACGAGGAAGATCTGAACGACGTCGGCTACGAAGACATCGGCGGCTGTCGGAAGCAGCTGGCTCAGATCAAAGAGATGGTGGAACTTCCTCTGAGGCACCCGGGTCTGTTCAAGGCCATCGGAGTGAAGGTGAGACCCTCGCTCTCGCCAGACCCTCCGTGACTCTGCTCTCCACAGCCTCCCCGGGGGATCCTGCTCTACGGACCCGCCGGGACGGGAAAGACTCTGGTGGCTCGAGCCGTCGCCAACGAAACCGGAGCGTTCTTCTTCCTCATCAACGGTCGGTGTCGTTTCCTTGCGCCGCCGCCGCCGCTGATCCCTCGTTTCTCCGAGCAGGTCCTGAGATCATGAGCAAGCTGGCCGGGGAATCCGAGAGCAACCTGAGGAAAGCGTTCGAGGAAGCGGAGAAAAACTCACCGGCCGTGATTTTCATCGACGAACTTGACGCCATCGCGCCCAAGAGAGAGAAGGTAACCATGTGACCATGTGACCACGTGACCATGTGACCACGTGACCATGTGACCACGTGACCATGTGACCATGTGACCACGTGACCACGTGACCATGTGACCACGTGACCACGTGACCATGTGACCACGTGACCACGTGACCATGTGACCATGTGACCATGTGACCATGTGACCATGTGACCACGTGACCATGTGACCATGTGACCACGTGACCATGTGACCACGTGACCACGTGACCATGTGACCATGTGACCACGTGACCACGTGACCATGTGACCACGTGACCACGTGACCATGTGACCACGTGACCACGTGACCATGTGACCATGTGACCACGTGACCACGTGACCATGTGACCATGTGACCACGTGACCATGTGACCATGTGACCACGTGACCATGTGACCATGTGACCACGTGACCACGTGACCATGTGACCACGTGACCATGTGACCACGTGACCACGTGACCATGTGACCATGTGACCATGTGACCACGTGACCATGTGACCATGTGACCACGTGACCATTTGACCACGTGACCATGTGACCACGTGACCACGTGACCACGTGACCACGTGACCATGTGACCACGTGACCACGTGACCACGTGACCATGTGACCATGTGACCATGTGACCACGTGACCATGTGACCACGTGACCACGTGACCATGTGACCATGTGACCATGTGACCACGTGACCATGTGACCACGTGACCATGTGACCATGTGACCACGTGACCATGTGACCATGTGACCATGTGACCACGTGACCATGTTACCACGTGACCACGTGACCACGTGACCATGTGACCACGTGACCATGTGACCATGTGACCATGTGACCACGTGACCATGTGACCATGTGACCACGTGACCATGTGACCATGTGACCACGTGACCACGTGACCACGTGACCATGTGACCACGTGACCATGTGACCATGTGACCATGTGACCACGTGACCATGTTACCACGTGACCACGTGACCACGTGACCATGTGACCACGTGACCATGTGACCATGTGACCATGTGACCACGTGACCATGTGACCACGTGACCATGTGACCATGTGACCACGTGACCATGTGACCATGTGACCATGTGACCATGTGACCATGTGACCATGTGACCACGTGACCATGTGACCACGTGACCATGTGACCATGTGACCATGTGACCACATGACCATGTGACCATGTGACCATGTGACCACGTGACCATGTGACCATGTGACCATGTGACCATGTGACCATGTGACCACGTGACCATGTGACCACGTGACCATGTGACCATGTGACCATGTGACCACGTGACCATGTGACCATGTGACCATGTGACCACGTGACCATGTGACCATGTGACCACGTGACCATGTGACCATGTGACCATGTGACCATGTGACCAAGTGTGTCGACATATGGAAGACATATGACTTTATAACACTGACATTTCTTCACGTAACATTTTTATTTAATTTTGATTTTAATTCAGATTTTTTTTTACAGTCATTCCTTATATTTACATATAATTATTATTTTATTTTATTTTATTTATTAAAAACTAAATATTTTATTTTCATTATTACTTTATTATTACACTTATTTATTCAATAATTCAGTTTATACATTGAATTATTTGACATTTATTTATTTAACACTTTTTCCATTTGTTATTATTACTATTATTCATTTATTATTAAAACGGACTATTTTCATGTTACATTTTTTAAAGTGAATTCTTTGACATGTATCACTTTGCAATGACTTTTTATTATATATAATTTATTATATTATCTTTCTTTACACCGAATATTTCCTTACAACGTATTTTAAACTGAATATTTTTTACATTGATTCTCTTTATATTACACAAGAGCAATATACCAAAAAAAATAAAACACCCAGAAATATAATATTAAAAAGAAAAGAAAAAATCTAAATAGAATAGAAAATAAATCTGCACTATATTATATACACAATCATATTTACAAAAATAACAAGAAAGGTGCAGTTAAATAGTTATCTTGGTGTGTTCTTGTTGTGGAGTCTGATGGCAGCAGGAGGAAGGACCTGCGGTACCTCTCCCTCACACACCTGGGATGGAGCATCCTATCACTGATGGAGCTCCTCAATGCCCTCAGTGTGTGCTGGAGAGGGTGAGACAAGTTCCTCCTCATGGAGGCCAGCTTGCTCCGTATCCTCCTCCCAGTCACTTCCTCCACAGGATCCAGGGGGCGCCCTAGGACGTAGCCGGCCTTCTTAATAAGGCTGTCCAGTTTAGCCCTATCCTTTGCTGTCATAATGATCCTGAAAGAAGAGATTTAAGGATCAAAGAAATGTGAGTTCTTCTACTAGAGCGGGATTTGAAATCCACATTCTAAGTGTTTGATGAAACACGTTTATTTCAGCAGAAACTAAATGTTTTGAGACTTTTATGTGTAAACTTTAACCAAATTTAACCACGAACTGGATCGTTTGTCAGACCCACGGGGAGGTGGAGCGACGCATCGTCTCTCAGCTGCTGACCCTGATGGACGGCCTCAACCAGCGCTCTCACGTGGTCGTCATGGCGGCGACCAACAGACCCAACAGCATCGATCACGCGCTGCGACGCTTTGGTGAGCAGGTCCTAGGATGTTACTCCATCAAAGGAGGGGTAGGTGATCCTGCTTAAAGGATTGCTTTTCAAAAGAAAACTACAATCCCTTTTCTTCAGGCTCTCCCCGGGCAGTCGAGTTGTGTTGTGGGGATCTTAGGGCACCCAGTTGAAAAAAAAAGCTCACCTACCCCTCCTTTTGAACCCTCCATTTGAACCCTCCATTTGAACCCTCCATTTGAACCCTCCATTTGAAGTGTCACGCTAACCCTCTATATACAGGCAGGTTCGATCGGGAGATCGACATCGGGATTCCGGATCCGACCGGACGACTGGAGATCCTGCAGATCCACACCAAGAACATGAAACTGTCGGACGACGTTGACCTTGAGCGGGTGAGCGACGCCAACGTCCGATCACGTGACCTTTCAACTCAAAGTGCCCTGATATGAATTTGTGGACGACGTTAGATGTGTTTCTACGTTGTTCAAATCAAAACAAACAAAATTTTTATCATCAATGAAACCTTTTTTTGACTTCAATTTTTTTTTAAAGTCTTAAAAACGTTTTTCACTCAAATAAAAAAATAAATAATTTAAAATGTCCAAAAAACTGAACTTCAAAACATTTTTATACTTGAAAAGAAACCGACTATTTTTTATTGAAGCAAATTTCTCTCAGATTGAAAAAAAATGCTTTTGATTAAATATAATTTCGATTGAAAATATTTAGGATAACAATGTTTTGTTCGAATAAAACAACTTTTTTTTCTTTGATTAAAAATGTATTTTTTTTTATTGAAGCAACTCTTTTATTGATTTATTATTATTATTATTATTATTGTTCAAGCAACTATTTTTTAATTGAAATTTTTTTCCTTTCAACCTTGTGCGATCCGTGTTTTTACGCAATTTGTTTTAGTTGAAGCAACTTTTACATGTACAACTTTTTTTTTTCATTGAAGCCACTTTTTACTCATTTTAAGCAACTTTTTTTTTAAATTGATTGATATTTTTAACTAAGATGTTCGATTATTTTCTCTATTCTTAAAGCAACTAACTTTCTTATTAACCCTAGTGTTATCTCAGGGTCACGCAAAGCCCCCCCCCCCCCAAAATAAAAAAAATGTAGCACAAGGGATGAAACAATTACATTTGTTTTCGGGTCACATTGACCCCTGAGATAACACAAGGGTTAAAATTGAAAATCCTTTTTTTCAGTCACTTTTGTCTTTGATTTAAGCAACTTTTAATTGATTTTCATTATTATTCAAGCAATTGTTTCTTGTTCAAAATCCTTGGACCTGGACCACGTGTGGTTCCGAGGACCACGAGGTCCACCATTTTGAACACGCGTGTGAAACATGACCTTGTTTGGCGTCAGATCGGCTCGGAGACTCACGGCCACGTCGGTGCGGATCTGGCGGCTCTGTGTTCGGAAGCGGCTCTCCAAGCCATCCGGAAGAAGATGACCCTGATCGACCTTGAGGACGAGTCCATCGACGCGGACCTGCTGGACTCTCTGGCCGTCACCATGGACGACTTCAATGTAGCGACGCGCACTTGCTTTTTAGGAACGAAGGCGTGTGAGTTAATCCGGAGTGTTTGCCGTGACAGTGGGCGTTGAGTCAGAGCAACCCATCGGCTCTGAGGGAGACGGTGGCCGAGGTCCCTCAGGTCAGCTGGGAGGACATCGGGGGCCTGGACCAGGTCAAGAGAGAACTGCAGGAGCTGGTGCAGGTGAAGACCAGCAGGTCACGTGTCTTCAGTGTCATCAGAATACGTGAATTTATCATTTCTGATGTTCAAACTTGGAATTTTTGATTGGCTGTAAGTTGGATCCAGTAGCTCGGTGCTCCACTGGTTCTGTCTGGCGTCGCTATTATACACACTTTTTTTATATTGAATTTAAAAGGCTACCAATTGAAAAATATTGCATTTAGGAAATCTATTTTTAAATGATTGGCTTCAGAATATCAAACTCTATGTTTAAAAAAAACCAAAAACATTCATTTTAAACATTTTGATGGCAACTTTTTTTAGTTGAAGCAACTTTTTCATGTTGATTTAAAGAAAAATGTAAATATATATATTTGTTTATTGAGTTTTTCTTATTATTCAAGAAACTATTTTTTCCTTTTTGAAATGTTTTTTTTAAACCTTTTTCCATTGAAGCCACTTTTTGCTCGTTTTAAGCCACTTTTTTTAATTGATTAATATTTTTAACTGAAGAAAAATAATTAAAAAAAAACTTTTATTATACGAATAAAAGAATTCCATTATTCCAAAAACAATCTCAAGGTCAAGGTACCTCAAACACATCTGTTTTTCGGCCTCCGGGTCACCTTGACCCTGATGTAACACAAGGGTTAAAAAACGACATTTCTTTTTCTAATTTTCAACATCGGAAACATCAAAATCCAACCGTCAACATTACAGTGTCTCTTGATATACTTCCATGAACTCTCATGTTCCAGTACCCGGTGGAGTACCCGGACAAGTTCCTCAAGTTCGGGATGACCCCGTCCAGGGGCGTGCTCTTCTACGGCCCGCCAGGCTGTGGGAAAACTCTTCTGGCCAAAGCCATCGCCAACGAGTGCCAGGCCAACTTCGTGTCCATCAAAGGGCCGGAGATGCTCACCATGTGGTTCGGAGAATCCGAGGCCAACGTCAGGGACGTCTTCGATAAGGTAACGACGGACGTCCAGGATCCTGAATCGAAAACCCCCTGACCCGGTGAGGATCCGCAGGCCAGACAAGCCGCTCCCTGCATCCTGTTCTTCGACGAGTTGGACTCCATCGCCAAATCCCGAGGAGGCGGGGCCTCGGACGCCGGCGGAGCCGCCGACCGCGTCATCAACCAGATCCTGACGGAGATGGACGGCATGTCGGACAAAAAGAACGTTTTCATCATCGGAGCCACAAACAGGTTTGGATGGAATTCAATCATTTCCATGTTTAAGTTTGACGGGGGGTTTTATTTTAAGATTTTTTTTTTTTTTTTAATCTTTACACATTTGATGAAACAAATCTATTCGTTCAAAACAATGTTTTCAATATTTTTTATTTCGTAGCCGTTTGAATTCCAACTAATATTGTCTGGTGGAACTACTGTAATATTTTAATTTGGAATTTAAAAGGCTAAGAAATAAAAAAAAAACATTACATTTAGAATAAGGAAACCAATCTCTATGAGTCAATTTAGTTTTATTCAATTATTCAAAAGAATGATTCAATTCTTTAAAAAATAACATTTTAATTAATGTGAATCATAATACTGACTACTTTGTGAAGAAAACTAATGATTTTAATAAACATTTTACATTTGAATAAATAACAATTAATGCCTAAAAATAACGTCAAACATTTGAGACGTTAAATTCACATTTGTTTTCAGGCCTTTGGGTCACCTTGACCCAGAGACAACACAGGGAATACCAGAAACACATTTGTTTCCTGACCTTTGGGTCACCTTGACCCAGAGACAACACAAGGGATACTACAAACACATTTGTTTCCTGACCTTTGGGTCGCCTTGACCCAGAGATAACCCAAGGGATACCACAAACCAAATTTGTTTCCTGACCTTTAGGTCACCTTGACCCAGAGACGACACAAGGGATACCAAAAACACATTTGTTTCCTGACCTTTGGGTCACCTTGACCCAGAGACAACACAAGGGATACTACAAACACATTTGTTTCCTGACCTTTGGGTCACCTTGACCCAGAGATAACCCAAGGGATACCACAAACCAAATTTGTTTCCTGACCTTAAGGTCACCTTGACCCAGAGACAACATAAGGGATACCACAAACACATTTGTTTCCTGACCTTTGGGTCACCTTGACCCAGAGACACCATAAGGGATACCAAAAACACATTTGTTTCCTGACCTTTGGGTCACCTTGACCCAGAGATAACCCAAGGGATACCACAAACCAAATGTATTTTCTGACCTTAAGGTCACCTTGACCCAGAGACAACATAAGGGATACCACAAACACATTTGTTTCCTGACCTTTGGGTCACCTTGACCCTGAGATAACCCAAGGGATACCACAAACCAAATTTGTTTCCTGAACTTTAGGTCAACTTGACCCAGAGACAACACAAGGGATACCACAAACACTTTTGTTTCCTGACCTTTGGGTCACCTTGACCCAGAGACACCATAAGGGGTACCACAAACACATTTGTTTTGGGGCGCCTGGAACTCACGCTCAGTTTCTTGTCGCTGGTGTCAGACCGGACATCATCGACTCGGCCATCCTCCGTCCGGGTCGGTTGGATCAGCTCATCTACATCCCGCTTCCGGACAAAGGCTCTCGTACATCCATCCTTGGAGCAAACCTACGCAAGTCGCCCGTGGCACGAGTGGGTAAACGCACACTATCACACACACTATCACACACACCAACACACACTTCCCCCCCACGTGTCTCTCCCAGGACGTCGACCTGGAATACCTCTCGGAGATAACGGAGGGATTTTCCGGAGCCGACCTGACGGAGATCTGCCAGCGTTCTTGCAAACTGGCCATTCGTGAAGCCATCCAGGCCGAGATGAAGGCCGAGCGTCAGAGACAGAGCGGAGCTGCTGGAGTTCCAATGGTCAGAGGTTTTCTTGAATCTTTCTTTGAAAGGAATACAAACAAGTTCGTCCACTTCTCGATAGTTACACCGTCCATGTGCTGCGAACGTTCAGAGGATTGGAAATAAATAGTTCCCTAAAGGGCGACTTAAAGTTTGGAATGGAGGAAAAAATTAATTTTTTAATTTTTTAATTTTTTAATTTATTTCTTTACACTGGCAATAAAAGCACACTTATATAAATATAATGTATTTTTATTTATTTTTTCATTTATTTTTTTACACTGGCAATAAAAGCACACTTATATAAATATAATGTATTTTTAGTTATTTTTTCATTTATTTTTTTTACACTGGCAATAAAAGCACACTTATCTATATATAATGTATTTTTATTTATTTTATTTATTTTTTCATTTATTTCTTTACACTGGCAATACAAGCACACTTATATAAATATAATGTATTTTTATTTATTTTATTTTATTTCATTTTTTTTTTTAATCTGGCAATAAAAGCACACTTATATAAATATAATGTATTTTTATTTATTTTATTTTATTTTATTTTATTTTTTTACACTGGCAATAAAAGCACACTTATATAAATATAATGTATTTTTAGTTATTTTATTTTATTTTATTTATTTTTTTACACTGGCAATAAAAGCACACTTATATAAATATAATGTATTTTTAGTTATTTTATTTTATTTTATTTATTTTTTTACACTGGCAATAAAAGCACACTTATATAAATATAATGTATTTTTAGTTATTTTATTTTATTTATTTATATACATTGGCAATAAAAGACAGTTATTTCTACTGTATTATTAAGACATATATATATATTTTTTTCAGTTGAACGAATATTTCAAAATTCCAATTCCATTCATTTTCGTTGTCTTTCTGGACGAAGAAAAGTGAAACTTGACAACATGTCTGCCTATAACCACCAAAAGAAACAGATACCAAAATAATCCCACAACTATAGCAACATTTTGACATTGAATTGAAAGGAGCATGATGTTAAAAAAGAAAATAATTAATAAATAAATAAATAAAAATAAATATATATATATATAAATTAGAATGTCCCTTTTTTTTATCAACTCATTTTGAAATGATGTGATGTTTTTAATTAAATTTAAAAACATTTCAAATTTCAATGCAGAAATGATTTAATTACATATCATTTAAGTAAAAATCCAAAAAATAACGAAATAATGAATAAACATTTGAAATGTTGAACTCAACATTCCAATGATCTTGAGCTGTGTCTCAAATCGCATACTTGTGTACTTAAACGTAGTATTCTTGGTGCATAAGTGCGTCTCAATTCTTAGTATGTGAAATGTAGTGTTCCATGCACACTAAATTGTCACTAAAATATATACATATATATATTCTCTTGATTTGAGACATACTATCTGTGGAGAATTAGTTACTAGTTAGTACGCACACTAACCTGATGCATACTAACCAGTGCACTAAGAGAAGTATGTGGTTTGAGACACAGCACTGGTATCCTTCCATACTTTTGTGGCTTAACAGAAGTTTGGGCTCAATGTTCACTTCACTTTCACGCGCTAAATGAAAAAGTTCTTGTCCGTGCAGGACGAGGACTACGATCCGGTCCCGGAGATCCGGAGGGATCACTTCGAAGAGGCCATGCGATTTGCTCGGCGCTCCGTGAGCGACAACGACATTCGCAAATATGAGATGTTTTCCCAAACCCTACAGCAGAGCAGAGGGTTCGGCAACTTTAGGTACGATCAACTTTATAGCATGTTGAAGTAGACACAATACATACCACTGCCAAGGAGCTCATTTCAAAAAGCTCACCTTAAACCCCCCGCGGGGTACATGAACATCTTGAATAAGACGATGTTTTTCTCCACTCAGGTTTCCCTCGACTTCTGGCTCACAGAACGAGGATCGCAGGTCAGAGTCTGGGCCAAGACGCTCCGGCCAGTACGCTGACGAGGGAGACGAGGATCTCTATCAGTGATCCATCACTCTATCTATAGGCAACCTGAGGAGGAATAAAGGATTATTTTGTGTTGAATGAATACATATCATCCGAGTTATTTGTACAATTCTCATATCCTGTTGCAAACTTTACAATACTCGGCTCAAGTTCCTGGCAAAGGAGTTGCACGTCAGCCGGGTGAACAGGAGGGGGCTCAGCACCGAGCCCAAGAAGAGAGATGTTGCAGATCCTGACATGTTTTTTGTTGGTTAGAAAGTTTAGCACCGAGTTCCAGGGAAACCTAGGAAAAGAGTGAAGAGGATGAGAACAAATCGGTTTCCTGTGTTTTGTATCTGAGGATATGACGGCAAACATGAGATAAGATACTCCTTAATCTTCCCACTTAGGGGAAACAGTCCACAAAAATAGATTAAAAAACATACATCAATAATATATTAGGAAACAAAGTACACATATTTAAAATAATAAAAACAATTAATTAATAATGATGATACAATAAAAACGATAAAATGAACGCATTAATAAATTGAATAATGATACAAATATCAACAAAAATAAAGTAAACACATGAGAAAAGTCTAGTAAGTAAGTAAGTAAGTAATATTTATTTATATAGCGCTTTTCCAGACCAGGGTCACAAAGCGCTTAGACAATCAAAACAATATTCAAAAAAGTACATACTTTAAAGATCAAGATAATACTGAGAACAACACTATTGTTGGAAGGTAGTTATAAACTCGATGAACCTACAGTCAACTTTGTTTTTGCAATACAACTCAGATGTAAAGAGGCGAAAGTGACTGAATACACATTGTTTTCAAGCTAAAAAAATAATACTCTTTAAAAAACTGTAAATCGACTTAAATGTAAAGTAATTTAATGCGGGGATTTTCATTTTATTTAAAAATATGTTTCGATGTATTAAAATGACGGATAATAGATGAGGGTTATATATTTTATCCAACCTACACAAAAACACACTGAAATAAAATAAAAAGAAGAACCATATTCCTAAACTGCATTATTACAAATAACATATTTAACAAGTGGGAACCTTTCTGTCGTTAGACGAACTCTAATCTCCGGCGCACCTCCTCGTACTGTGTTTATTTCCGTTTTGCGGCGGAAGTGTCCATCAGGTCCTGTGGAGGTGACCGAATGGCGGAGACGATCAAGGAATAATAAACTCGCTTTATCTTTGAACGCGGGTTGGAGATATTTAAACACAAACAAGAGAGCGTTGACCTCGCAGGCAACATGGGAGCTCACCTCGTCAGGCGTTATATCACCGAGACCGACACCGAACCGGACCCGGATAGAAAATACGAGTTTGACCCCAACTATGGTTTTGCAGAGAGAAAAGAAAGAGGTTTGTGCTTCCATTTAAGCCTCGTTTGTAGCATAGAAGCTAACATTCTAGTCGTTTTTCTTGTTTAAACGCGACTCAATTCGTGTTAGTGGTTAGCATTAGCACGATTAGCTTAGCATCTAGCGACCCTGTGCAACATTTCACAGTAAATAATGCTCACACAAATGACAAAAGCGGACAAAATCCCCCAAACAAAAATGTAATCCAAGTCTATGGTCATATTTACATACAACTAATGAATAATATTAATAAATAATCGTCAAAATAATTGTTATTTTCCATTTGATTTCCGACCTCATAAGGGGCCGCATAAATAAAGGAGCTCCACTTGAGTTATTATTGGAAAAAATAGGTAGGAAGGTAGAACTTTATTGATCCCTCAGGAGGTCTCCTTCGGGAAATTGTTTTTTTTTCCAAATGATCCACAGCAAATACAGCAATTTTTCATAAAGAATCAAAATAAAATAAGAACAAAGAGAAATAAAGAGAAATAACAGGATGATACAATCTAAGTCTAAGATTAAAATAGAACAGAACATCATGTTACTTTTACTCCACTCCTGCCCCTGAACTCATAGAGATTGTGATATCTTTATGTTGGTAAGTATTACTAAGTAGGTAAGTCATGGTTATATGACACTTGCACTCTAATGCAATATTCGACAAAGACCAAACTATATAATTATATTTATTATTATTATAAGTATTTTTTTTAATTTAATTCAACTTAAAATATCAAGAAGTATTGAGTTGAACGTAAAGAATTAAAATGTATTTATTTCCCAACTGTCTCTCTCTCTCTGTGTGCAACACATGTGTCCCCGTTATTTAAAACCGGGGGGAAATTACATTACCTTAGGGGCCACATTTTATACTCTATATTATATTGTCAAAGTGTAGGTATACAAAAAATAGTTTTCTTTAGAAGATCTCATTTTATTTTAAATTAATTTCCCTTAAATGAACTCAAAGCTACATAAACAATTTCAATTGACTTTTAAATTAAAATGTTACCCAAAAGGTAAACCTAAACAGGAAGTTAAAAGAGAAAATAAAGTCTAATTTAATGAAGGTTGAATACGATCAAATTCATTAACAAAAATATTCTCACTTCGCTCGAGTCCCATTTAGAGGCGTCGCTTGTTTTTCCTTTTGCAGTGATGGTCGCGACTCAGGAGCAGATGAACATGGCCCAGTTGCCGGTGGAGCAGAGAGACTACTGCGCTCATTACCTGATGAAGCTCTTGAAGTGCAAGCGGGACTACTGGCCCAACTTCATGGCCTGCAATCACGAGAAGCACGACTGGGACTACTGCGAGATGGAGGAGTGAGTGGGACTTGTACTTTTGGAAACTAGAAATGTAACACGTTTTATTCCCAACGTTGTCACCTCCTATAACAGGGCTGTCAATCACACTAAAATCTTTTTAACAATCAAGGTCACCTGCAGTGGCGGATGGCCCATAGGGGGCGCTGGAGCGCCGCCCGCTCCCACTGATTTGTCTGTTTTTTTCTTCACTTTATTTATCGTTTTATCTTCTGATTTTAGTTTTAAATTGACATAGTTTTAATCAACAACATTGTTAATTTGGTATATTTATAGAACTCTTTACATTGATAAACTTTATTTCGTTGATTCAGACGCGCCAGTTCTTACTGGACTTTGAGGCTGGAGAAAGTGAACATCATGATTTTAATACTTAAGAGTAAACGTACACATTAATTATCAGGTTTGTTAACTGAGCGCTGCTTATTTTTGGAAGTTCGAGGACGTGAAATTTCACCGGTTCGAGTCCCGCTCCCGACAATTTAATTTGACTTTTTTTGTTAATATTAATATTTATCAATTACTTAGTTTATTAGTTTAGTAATACGATTTTTATATATATTCTTCTTTGCAGTATATTTGTTTGTGTTTATAGAAAGTATCTGTATTGTTCTGGCACAGACGACAGCTTGGTTTTTAGTTTTTAGATAATTGAAATTATAAGTAAGTTATAGTATAATTCAAATATGTTTTCATTTGGAATGAAACAAGGAGCATAATAAACATTGTTATGCATCATTAACTTAAAGTGATGAGATTACATTTTTTACTGGTCACAGGACAAACAAAACATATTTTCCATGATTCTACTTTGTTTTTGATCAAACCATCCGTTCTCTCGAGTTTGACACATGTGTCTGTGATTGTTTCTGCTTAAAGGTTCTGTGTACTGTTCAGGATCTAGTGATATCATTTGTATATATATAGATATATATCTATATATATATCTATATATATATATATAATACATATTGAGAAAGAAGAGCAATTATACAGTGATAGTGTAGCAACAAGGATATATGTGTAGTATTGTCGAGTACTTGAATCTGGTGTTGTGATTGTGTAGTAACAAGTATATATGTGTAGTATTGTCCAGTACTTGACTCTGGTGTTGTGATTGTGTAGTAACAAGTATATATGTGTAGTATTGTCCAGTACTTGAATCTGGTGTTGTGATTGTGTAGTAACAAGTATATATGTGTAGTATTGTCAAGTAATGGAATCTGGTGTTGTGATTGTGTAGTAACAAGTATATATGTGTAGTATTGTCCAGTACTTGAATCTGGTGTTGTGATTGTGTAGTAACAAGTATATATGTGTAGTATTGTTCAGTACTTGACTCTGGTGTTGTGATAGTGTAGTATCAAGGATATATGTGTAGTATTGTCCAGTACTTGACTCTGGTGTTGTGATAGTGTAGTAACAAGTATATATGTGTAGTATTGTCCAGTACTTGACTCTGGTGTTGTGATAGTGTAGTAACAAGTATATATGTGTAGTATTGTCCAGTACTTGACTCTGGTGTTGTGATTGTGTATATATAGCGCAATATTTAAGTATCGATATATATTTACGAATTTTATTGAGTGATTAGTTCCACAGATACTGTCTCACTCGTGCTTTAGTTAAAGATACTGGGAATCGTGTTATGCACCTTAAAATATATATATTTTTAAAACTTTGCTTTATACAACTCAAAGGAAAATCATATTGGAAAAAAATGTTGTTGCTACAAGATGATGATCGAAGGAAGAAAACAGTTACATTTTTTTTACTAGTTGAACTCTTTCCTGGCTGTGACTCTTAAAGGAACAGTAACACGGACAGTTAGAGGTTGTTTTGTCTTGAGCGTCTAAAGCACACCTGGGCAAACTGCGGCCCTTGTAATGTAATTGTAATGTAAGTATGAACATGTATAAATGGTTCTAATGCATTAACAAATGTATTTTGTATTATTAATTTACATTTTCACATAACACTTCCCTCCTTTTTGTGTGTAATTTTTTGTGTATATATTAATCCCTCAAAACATTTTTTTTTTTTAAGTTAATTGAAGAAATGTTTTGAAAAAAACTTGTATACAAGAATAAATTGCAGTTTATTTAGCTTAATAAATATGGCCCATGTCATATTTTGAGGGATTTTTTCATCTTTCTTTTTGCTTGACGGCCCCTAACAACATTCACAGAATTTAATGTGGCCCTTCAAGAATTTTAATTGCCCAGCAGGTGGCGATAGCGTTCAAACAGCTGCTTGAAACATCGTTAAATAGAAGTAGAAGAAGAAGCTGTCATGTGATTTCCGGTTAGTGTGTAGCTTCAGGGTTTGATTTGAGACATACTATCTGCGGAGAATTTGCGTACTAGTTAGTATGCATACTAACTTCTAGCATACTAAGATTAGTATGCGATTTGAGACACAGCACTGGTCTAAAGACTCTGAACTTCTGCTTTTCTCTGTCCAGTTATGTGATGAGGATGAAGGAGTACGAGCGGGAGAGGAGGCTCCAGCTGAGGAAGAAGAGGGTGGAGGCTCAGGCCGCCTGATCTGCCGACGCTCTTCTCTGTACATAAACCACCAGAATCATTAAACAATCTTGTTTAAGCTCTACGTTCGTCTCCGTTCCTTCTTTGACACCTGGACACCTTTGAACTCCATCACAAACAAACGGGGGGCGAAAAAGAAGAAAATCGGTTTGAGTCAAAGGTTTTATTTCGCCGTCTATGGTTGAGACCGAGAGCCACACGTTGACCACAAACATGCTTGAAATAAAAAAACGTGTCCAGATGGTTTCAGAAGCTTTTTTTAATAAATTATTCGAGTCAGAAAAAAAAACAACCTGAACATGGATCGAAAGGATTTAAAGTCCCGCATGCAGTTGAACACACGAGCGAAGCGGCGGCGGGCGTTGGTTTAGTCGGGTGTTTACGGGGGGGGGGGTTATTCCTGGGGTCTAGGGGCGGCCGGAGCGGAGGACGCTTCTACAAGACGAAGGGCAGGATGGGGGAGCGGAGGGGGGGGTAGTCGCGGAACTCCTTCAGGTAGCTGCGGTGCTTCCCCTTCGCCCACACCGTCATCTGGAGGAAGCCCACCACGGTGAAGAACGCCACGGGCAGACACTGGGTCATCAGCGTGAAGCCGAGCCAGGAGCCCAACTGAGGAAAAGATCCACAAGTCATTAGGTGTATCGTCGTGGAGACGCGGTACTGTGGTATCTAAGTATATATGTGTAGTATTGTCCAGTACTTGACTCTGGTGTTGTAGTATTCACAGACCACATGACTCTTGACGAAGTTGTAACTGCTTTTGTTTGTTTTCAAACCAAAAACTTGTCCAAACATCAGCTTTAAAAGCTGCTGGAGTCACTGTATCCTCTCGTCCTCAGTTGTAACTGCTTTCATTTGTTTTCAAACCAAAAACTTGTCCAAACATCAGCTTTAAAAGCTGCTGGAGTCACTGTATCCTCTCGTCCTCAGTCGTCAATTGTCACTTAAGCTCCGGAGGACATAATGACTGCTGCCATCTAGCGGCCAGAAGTTCAATTGCAACACAAAGAATGAACAAACTTAGCAAATATTCAAACAAATAAAACCATAAAAGTGATCTAAAAACTTGAAATTATCAATGACATTGAAAAAAAATATAAAAATCTCATCATACAACACTATAAACATTTTCTTCCACACGTACACGATACAGTTAACGTTGAAAGGCCACCAGATGGCAGTGTGAGTATCTTTGAACAACGCATCAGAGCCAAAGACCATAAAGACGACAGTGCCATCTAGTGGCCTTTCACAGATGAAGCCAGTACGATGATACAGCCGGCACGAGTACACAACAAGTACCTCGTAGGTGTAGTTGGGGCAGGAGACCAGCAAGAAGATCCAGGTGAAGGGGTTCTTGGTTGGGTACGGGATCTTCCTGGTTTTAGAGCCTGAGGGACAGACACACACTCGTCATCAGGGTTGAGTGTGTGAGAGTGTGTGAGAGTGTGTGAGAGTGTGTGAGAGTGTGTGCGAGTGTGTGCGAGTGTGTGAGAGTGTGTGAGAGTGTGTGAGAGTGTGTGAGAGTGTGTGAGAGTGTGTGAGAGTGTGTGAGAGTGTTTGAGAGTGTGTGAGAGTGTGTGAGAGTGTGTTAGAGTGTGTGAGAGTGTGTGCGAGTGTGTGCGAGTGTGTGAGAGTGTGTGAGAGTGTGTGCGAGTGTGTGCGAGTGTGTGAGAGTGTGTGAGAGTGTGTGAGAGTGTGAGAGTGTGTGAGAGTGTGTGAGAGTGTGTGAGAGTGTGTGAGAGTGTGTGAGAGTGTGTGCGAGTGTGTGAGAGTGTGTGAGAGTGTGTGAGAGTGTGTGAGAGTGTGTGAGAGTGTGTGAGAGTGTGTGAGAGTGTGTGAGAGTGTGTGAGAGTGTGTGCGAGTGTGTGCGAGTGTGTGAGAGTGTGTGCGAGTGTGTGCGAGTGTGTGCGAGTGTGTGCGAGTGTGTGCGAGTGTGTGAGAGTGTGTGAGAGTGTGTGAGAGTGTGTGAGAGTGTGTGAGAGTGTGTGCGAGTGTGTGAGAGTGTGTGAGAGTGTGTGAGAGTGTGAGAGTGTGTGAGAGTGTGTGCGAGTGTGTGAGAGTGTGTGCGAGTGTGTGCGAGTGTGTGAGAGTGTGTGCGAGTGTGTGCGAGTGTGTGCGAGTGTGTGAGAGTGTGTGCGAGTGTGTGCGAGTGTGTGAGAGTGTGTGAGAGTGTGTGAGAGTGTGTGCGAGTGTGTTAGAGTGTGTGAGAGTGTGTGAGAGTGTGTGAGAGTGTGTGAGAGTGTGTGAGAGTGTGTGAGAGTGTTTGAGAGTGTGTGAGAGTGTGTTAGAGTGTGTTAGAGTGTGTGAGAGTGTGTGCGAGTGTGTGCGAGTGTGTGAGAGTGTGTGAGAGTGTGTGCGAGTGTGTGCGAGTGTGTGAGAGTGTGTGAGAGTGTGTGAGAGTGTGTGAGAGTGTGTGAGAGTGTGTGAGAGTGTGTGAGAGTGTGTGAGAGTGTGTGAGAGTGTGTGCGAGTGTGTGCGAGAGTGTGCGAGAGTGTGCGAGAGTGTGCGCGAGTGTGCGCGAGTGTGCGCGAGTGTGCGCGAGTGTGCGCGAGTGTGCGCGAGTGTGCGAGAGTGTGCGAGAGTGTGCGAGAGTGTGCGAGAGTGTGCGAGAGTGTGTGAGAGTGTGTGAGAGTGTGTGCCCATGCGTCTGCGAGTGTGTGAGAGTGTGTGCCCATGCGTCTGCGAGTGTGTCTGCGAGTGTGTGTGCGAGTGTGTGTGCGAGTGTGTGTGCGAGTGTGTGCGCGTGAGTGTGTGCGCGAGTGTGTGCGAGTGTGTGCGAGAGTGTGCAAGAGTGTGTGCGAGTGTGTGCGAGTGTGTGAGAGTGTGTGAGAGTGTGTGAGAGTGTGTGCGAGTGTGTGCGAGTGTGTGAGAGTGTGTGAGAGTGTGTGCGAGTGTGTTAGAGTGTGTGAGAGTGTGTGAGAGTGTGTGAGAGTGTGTGAGAGTGTGTGCGAGTGTGTGAGAGTGTGTGAGAGTGTGTGCCCATGCGTCTGCGAGTGTGTGTGTGGCTCTTTCGCGTTGACCTCACCTGGTGGACGCAGGTTCCTCAGAGCCACATGGATGGAGAAGTTTCCGATTTGACAGAACTGAGGAGAAGAACATGTGGTCACGGTTTGAAGGGGGAGGAGAAGAAAAAGAAGAAGGAGAAGAAGAAGAAGGAGGGGCGGGAGGAGGAGGAGAAGAAGAAGAAGGAGAAGAAGAAGGAGGGCAGAAGGAGGGGGACGAGGAGGAGAAGAAGGAGGGGCAGGAGGAGGAGGTGAAGAAGAAGGAGGGGGAAGAGGAGGAGAAGGAGGAGGAGAAGAAGAAGGAGGAGGGGCAGGAGGAGGGGGACGAGGAGGAGAAGAAGGAGGGGCAGGAGGAGGAGGTGAAGAAGAAGGAGGGGGAAGAGGAGGAGAAGGAGGAGGAGAAGAAGAAGGAGGAGGGGCAGGAGGAGGAGGAGAAGAAGAAGGAGGGGGAAGAGGAGGAGGAGAAGAAGAAGGAGGGGGAAGAGGAGGAGAAGTAGAAGGAGGGGCAGGAGGAGGAGGAGAAGAAGAAGGAGGAGGAGAAGAAGAAGGAGGGGCAGGAGGAGGAGAAGAAGAAGGAGGAGGAAGAGGAGGAGAAGAAGGAGGGGGAGGAGGAGGAGAAGAAGAAGAAGGAGAAGAAGAAGGAGGGGGAAGAGGAGGAGAAGAAGGAGGGGGAAGAGGAGGAGAAGAAGGAGGAGAAGAAGAAGAAGGAGAAGAAGGAGGGGGAGGAGGAGAAGTAATGGGAAGAGGAGGAGAAGAAGAAACTCACCAGGAACATGATGAGAGCCAGTCGTATCTGCTGCTCCCCGTAAACTGAGGGAGACACCAGTTACATTGTGAGCAGATGAACAGACACACAGACACACAGACACACAGACACACAGACACACAGACACACAGACACACAGACACACAGACACACAGACACACAGACACACAGACGAACAGACACACAGACGAACAGACACACAGACACACAGACACACAGACACACAGACGAACAGACACACAGACGAACAGACACACAGACACACAGATGAACAGACACACAGACACACAGACACACAGACGAACAGACACACAGACACACAGACACACAGATGAACAGACACACAGACACACAGACACACAGACGAACAGACACACGGACACACAGATGAACAGACACACAGACACACAGACACACAGACACACAGACACACAGACGAACAGACACACAGACACACAGATGCACAGACACACAGACACACAGACACACAGACGAACAGACACACAGACGAACAGACACACAGACACACAGATGGACACACAGACACACAGACACACAGACGCACAGACACACAGACACACAGACGAACAGACACACAGACACACAGATGAACAGACACACAGACACACAGACGAACAGACACACAGACACACAGACACACAGACGCACAGACACACAGACACACAGACGAACAGACACACAGACACACAGACGCACAGACACACAGACACACAGACACACAGATGAACAGACACACAGACACACAGACGAACAGACGAACAGACACACAGACACACAGACGCACAGACGCACAGACGAACAGACACACAGACGAACAGACGAACAGACACACAGACACACAGACGCACAGACACACAGACACACAGATGAACAGACACACAGACACACAGACGAACAGACACACAGACACACAGACACACAGACACACAGACGAACAGACACACAGACGAACAGACACACAGACGAACAGACACACAGACACACAGACACACAGACACACAGATGAACAGACACACAGACACACAGACGAACAGACACACAGACACACAGACACACAGACACACAGACGAACAGACACACAGACGAACAGACACACAGACACACAGACACACAGACGCACAGACACACAGACACACAGACACACAGATGAACAGACACACAGACACACAGACGAACAGACACACAGACACACAGACACACAGACACACAGACGAACAGACACACAGACGAACAGACACACAGACACACAGACACACAGACACACAGACGAACAGACACACAGACGAACAGACACACAGACACACAGACGAACAGACACACAGACGAACAGACGCACAGACACACAGACGAACAGACGAACAGACACACAGACGAACAGACACACAGACGAACAGACACACAGACAACATTGAACATTTTACTAAAAAAGTTTGAATATGTTCAAGGTTTTTTTTTATGATTTTGTTATTTTTTCGGAAAAATAATTTAATAATTCCTAAAGTTAAAGGTATCTCTTTTTTAAGATAATAATGTGTGTGTGTGTGTGCGTGTGTGTACGTGTGTGTCTGTGTACGTGTGTGTACGTGTGTGTGCGTTTACGTGTTTGTGTACATGTGCGTGTGTACGTGTGTGTGTGTGTTAACGTGTGTGTGTGTGTACGTGTGTGTGTGTGTGTGTGTGTACGTGTGTGTGCGTGTAGGTGTGTGTTAACGTGTGCGTGTGTGTGTGTGCATGTGAACGTGTGTGTACGTCTGTGTGTGTGTGTGTGTGTGTGTGTGTGTACATGTGTGTGTGTACGTGTGTGTGTACGTGTGTGTGTGTGTGTGAATGTGTGTGAATGTGTGTGTGTGTGTGTACATGTGTGCGCGTGTGTGTGAACACGTGTGTGTGTACGTGTGTGTACGTGTGTGTACGTGTGTGTGTATATGTGTGCGCGTGTGTGTACGTGTGTGTATACGTGTGCGCGTGTGTGTGTAAGTGTGTGTGTGTGTGTGTACGTGTGTGTGTGTACGTGTGTGTACGTGTGTGTATATGTGTGCACGTGTGTGTGTACGTGTGTGTGTGTACGTGTGTGTGTACGTGTGTATACGTGTGTGTACATGTGTGCGCGTGTGTGTGTGTGTGTGTGCGACTCACTGGGTGGTGTGTAGAGCGGGTGGTTGATGTAATACGCCATCCACGCAGCAAAGCCCCAGTAATACGTGCAGTTCTGGAAGTTTGAAAAATGGAATATTTTCAAAAACAACCGACTGAAAAAACCTCCACAGACTGGATCGTGGCCGACCTTGAAGATGTTGCGCAGCGGCATGGTGCCGTGAGAGAAGCGGTGGACGAACACCGTCTCCAGGAGCCTCTTCACGTAGTGGAAGGAGTGACACATGCAGGCCAGGCTGGAGGAAACCACGACAACAACAACAACAACAACAGGTCAACGCAAACACACACAGATCCTGGTTCACACACACGCGTGTGTGTGTGCGTCACACACTCACTGCACGACCCAGTGTTTGCTGGTGGTGAAGTCGTATTTGGTGGCGTAGATCAGAGGAACCCTGAAGTAGAACATCAGGTAGATGACCAGAGGACCCGTGTACTCCGTCATGAAGACCTGCAACACTTCTCTAGTCAACAATCCACTCAACAAAAGTGAGTTTATGGACTTTTCATAGATTTATTTCAATGAACACTAACACGTTCAGTTATGAAAATGAAAAAATACTTTCATATATTCCGCTAAAAGAACCTCTTTCATGTCACGACTCGTTATCAAAAGGACTCACGGTGACCCAGCTGATCTGAGATCCCAGGTCCCTGAAGTAGAAGGTCGCCGTCGTTCCCACCGGGAGGTTCTGCAGAACATCCTCGTCCTTCAGCGATTTCCCCTCTGGACAAACAAAGCCGTGTTCACCGACAGGCGGTCGAGGAACGTCTCGCACAAACACTCACTTGCGTCGAGGCGGATGGACTGTCGGGCAGGATACCACTGAGGATCTGCAGCGACACACGAGGACAACCGTTCAGAGCGAGGTCATCAGGACATGGATGGTTGAAGTCAACATTTTTTAATGTAAGTATAGTGTTTGTTTATTTATTTTGTTAAAACAATTGAGTTTTGGTTGAGTTTAGCTTTTTTAATAATTGAAATAGAAGATTTGAATATATATATATATATATATATATATATATACACACATACTGTATATATATATATATAAAAACGTTTTTTTTTTTAAACATAGGGTTCAATAGAAATGAACATAGAGTTCAATACGATAAATGATGGAATGTTCCATCAGGTTCCTCCGTACTCTGTTGGTATGGTCTGGTCTCACTATTATAACATTTGTATATTGAATTTAAAAGACTGTTAATTAAAGTGTATTGAATTAAGAACATTTATTTTTTAATTATTGGGAATACCAAAATATATATTCGTATATATATATATATATATATATATATATATATATATTCGATATATCGTATCATCAGTGTGTGTGTTGTTGTGATGTGTGACTCTATTGTATCATCAGTGTGTGTGTGTGTGTTGTGACTCTATTGTATCATCAGTGTGTGTGTTGTTGTGATGTGTGACTCTATTGTATCATCAGTGTGTGTGTGTGTGTGTGTGTTGTGACTCTATTGTATCATCAGTGTGTGTGTTGTTGTGATGTGTGACTATATTGTATCAACAGTGTGTGTGTGTGTTGTTGTGATGTGTGACTCTATTGTATCATCAGTGTGTGTGTGTGTGTTGTGACTCTATTGTATCATCAGTATGTGTGTTGTTGTGATGTGTGACTCTATTGTATCATCAGTGTGTGTGTTGTTATGATGTGTGACTCTATTGTATCATCAGTGTGTGTGTTGTTGTGATGTGTGACTCTATTGTATCATCAGTGTGTGTGTGTGTTGTTGTGATGTGTGACTTTATTGTATCATCAGTGTGTGTGTTGTTGTGTGACTCTATTGCATCATCAGTGTGTGTGTGTTGTTGTTGTGATGTGTGACTCTATTGTATCATCATTGTGTGTGTTGTTGTGATGTGTGACTCTATTGTATCATCAGTGTGTGTGTGTGTGCTGTGTGACTCTATTGCATCATCAGTGTGTGTGTTGTTGTGATGTGTGACTATTGTATCATAAGTGTCTGTGTGTTGTTGTGATGTTTGACTCTATTGTATCATCAGTGTGTGTGTGTTGTTGTGATGTGTGACTCTATTGTATCATCAGTGTGTGTTTGTACAAAACTCTCCTCTCATTTAAATATTGTCATCAATCCTGGAAGTCCCCACCTCATTGTATAAACAAAGCGGGGCATGATTACAGCTGGAGGAGTGAAGCCATTATTACGTCGTAATGGACTCTCGTAACCTCTCGTTCGCCCAGATTTCAGAGCAACTTTCTAAAGTAATGAGTGTAAAACACGGTGATGACGAGGAACTCACTGCATCATGGAAGACTTTGTTTACTGCATGCGAGTCAGTGACCTTTAATGCATGTGTGTAAATCAAACTAGCTTGATGAGAGATTTGATTTAAAATGTTGATTATAAATATGCAGATTCGTTATAAATAACTATATTATCGAGTCGTCTCCGACTATTGAAGCAAATCATCCGTAGAGTGATGGGGTTTCTTACGGCTCTTGTGGAACATGGACTTGATCTCCCCGATGGTGGCATTGGGCTCGACCTGGAATCACAAACCAACGCAAGTGAACAATCGCACAAGTCACCGGTCAACACGTTTCCATTCATGACACTTATACGCGATAAATTTAGCTCCGGCTGAACCCAAACAGCTCATGGATGTGAACTATTCAAGAGGCAGTATTACGGAGCACACACACACACACACAAACGACACACACACACACACACAGGATAACCTTGTGCCAGTCTGCCAGCAACGGCACAATCCAAATATAAACACAATGGCGGGGAAATTGGGAAACAAGTGTTGTTCCTGGCAACAATCAAAGCAGCTAATCCCACAGAGAGCCGACATTTGTCTTAAAACATGAGCCGCGCTCACGGAAAAAGATCATTAGAGCCGTGTTTTCTTCATGGGTTTCGTGTGTTTCAAGCGTGATCTTTTAAAACTTCTCTCAAGATATGCAGCGTCATAATATTTAGACAAAAGATCAGTTTCTGTTTGTTTTAATTGACATCATTTCTATTTTAGGCATTTCATTAAAAAAAATTGAATTCATTCAATTATTTCTGTATTAAAAGATTACGTTTTGATTATTCAATAATTTAATTGAAAAGATTCAATTTCTTTTAACACAGTTTGACGATCTTAATCCAATAATACAAAAAAAACTTTTTGACTTCAATATTAAAATGTTGGCATCACGGTGCCGCCAGACCATACCAAGCGAGCACCGAGCTCCTTCAGACGATCATGTGACTGATTGAAAGTCAACGATTCAATATTCTGATGGCAGTGATACGCTTCCAAAGAGAAATGAGTTCACTGAGAGGGAGTGAGACATAGAAGAGCTAGCTTTGATTGTTTTTTTAAAGAAAAAAAAAAAGTGGTTTTAATTCACTTTTAAAAGCGAGTTAAAGTGTTTTTTTTTTTCTCCAGTCGCACATAAAACCAGAAAATGGCGTGTTAGCTCAGACCTAACACACCCTTTCTCACACACACACACACACACACCACACACACAGGTCTGAGCTAACACCATTTTAGTTTTATATATAGATATATATCTATATATATCATGTTTTTTCATTTAAACTCCGTTTCTAAATAAGAAATTACAAAAAATTGTAAATTTTAAATTCAATTTTAAATGTATATAAATCTAAAGACAACCAGTTCAGGACTGGACTAGCGAGCGAGTATTTGGAGACTCTGGCCCAGCTCTCCGGGGACTGCTTGACCCCGCAACAGTAAAGGTTTGCGACTCTGATCATCTTACTTCTGTTCATGTCTCGAAGACAACGCACCATTTTCAGCGCGATGACTTCAGTGGCGCAGCCTCCGAGTGAACCCTCAACCCCCTCAAGTGCCAGACGGCGCTCGGATGCTTAATTCTGTATTTAAATATGACATTTGAGATTTGACTTCATGGAGTTTCTTCCATCTCCCAGAGTGATTCCAAATGTTCACGGCACTACGACGTGTGCTGGATGAACCCTAACATTTTTTAATTAACAAATGAAAAACGTCAGTAAAACGTTGCACCAAATGTTCGTTTATGTTGATATCGTAGAAATGGAATCAGCGCAAAACTATGAGAATGAACCTCATGTTTTCAGGGGTTTATGAACCTGTGACAGGGCAACAAAAAAGTTAAGAAAATACATTTTAGTTATTTACAGAAAAAAAGTTTTGCATTTAGTGTTATTGTCTTATTCCTAAAAATGAGTCTTAAATATTTGACATTTGAGGTCGGGAGCCAAAAAAAAAAAAAAAGTATATTTAGAAAACTGGGTTATAATTAATTTACATTGTAATATTGTCTTGATCCATCTTAATAATCTCAGTGTTTGGTCTGCGTCATACTTATCTTATCCTCTTTGTCCCTTATCTTAAAAAGCATCTTTACATTGACATAAACATTGATCCATTTGTTTTCATGATTTGGATCATGGTTTGTCGTCACGGGTAGATGTTCAATAACAAGTAGCAGTTGGCAACATCTTCTTAAAAGTTAAAGCATGTAGATGATGAGAGCCAGGTTGTTGTTGTTGTTGTTGTCGTCGTTTTGGACTCAAAAATAATCCATATTTCCTCTAAGCGACGACTGCAGCTGCTGCTCTACAGTGAGTCGGATATTTAGTACCTGGCATTCAAATCATTCTGGGCACGGCAACGCCAAGTATTGCACGTAAATGAGTGTTTATTTGAGAACACGGATTGGTTGGCGCCGTCGTTAGCAGAACATGCTATCATTCAGTCACGCAAGCAGATACGGCAGGAAGTTGATGTCCTGGAAAAGTTGAACTTTTAACTCGTTGGAAACAAACTACTTAGCGGCAGATAAAGCATCCAAATAATAGGAAATTAAACTCTTACCTTGTCTAGGAAACAGAGCTTGTCCTTGGTCTTCGCATCCAGAATCTCCACCTCAAAGAAAACAACAGCTTTCTTAGTTTTCTTGGCGGCTTTTCGCTTCACAGGTGTTGGCGCCAACGCAGGTGCAGCGAGTGCCGCCGCCGTTCCGTTGGGTGCCTTTTTACTACTCGTAGCCTCTAGCGCGAGGGCATCCATGTCCACAGAACCTCCTCCAGGTCCTCGTCTAGTCCTCCCTCACGTTCAGAAGGTCTACCTTCATTTGGTATCGAGCGAGCGAGCGCCGAGCCGAGTCTACCGCCCCTCCCTCTTCCTTCTCCCTCCCTCTGGTTCATTCCTTCACTCGTGGTCCACGGCTTTATTTAACGGAGAGGGACCCCCGGAGAACAGATCCATGCCACATGTGTGTACACAGTTGCATACAGTGGAATGTCCAGCATGCCGATCTGCAAACTTCACCAGCAGATCATCTGCATAGCCAGGGAAAGCCTTCAAAGCTACTTTTGCCGTGTCGCCGCTTCCTAATGGAGAACCCGACGACCTCCGGCACCACTAAGTGGGCAAAAGCAGGGAAGTTTTAATGACGAACAACACCCCCCTCTCCCAGTTTGACCCCCATCGCTTCCTTAGCTAGCGGCTAAATATAAATCTCCGGCTGCAAACTCTGCATAACTAACCATTTTAGCCACAGACTGCCCACCCCGGTCATCCTATTTAGTGATGTCATGGGATCCCGATTAATTTTCAGCTATCCCGTCTGTGAACATGCCTTTGGGCCACGCCAGCATCAGGTGCTGGTCCATGTCCATCACCGGCTGTTTCCGTGTTCAGATTTAGCTCCGGCGCGCTCTCGGCTGATGGCTAGAGCATCACACCGTTGCTTGGACACGATCACCCCCCAACACGTACGAAGATGCCTTTTCCCGGGTGATAATAGTCCAGACGCTGAAAGCTTAGTCGGGAAATTCCAGGCCTCGGCAACACTGCCCCACGACTCACTTAACCAACACCAGTCCGGAAATATGTTCTCATGAGGTCCGGAAGAAATGTGGGAACAACCGTTTAATTTTTAAAGCTCGGGTCGTTTTTCAAGAGGTTGGAAAACGGTTTGAGCAAAATACACATTGAACAACCTTTCTTCAGACTCTCCCCCAAAGACAAGCCATTATCACGGAACAGTCAGTCGTCGCGGTTAGAAAGCACAGAAGGAAGTGGGCGGGGCAAAAAGGCAGTAAAGTTTGATGGACATTTCACCGTCCAATCATACCGATGGATCGGTAAACAGGATTGGACGGTGTTTTAGTATCTATGGGCGACCAAGTCTAAAGGGGGATTTTAACTTTTCAATTTCAAAACACTTGACTTTTGGACTTGCTTTGATTGTCCGTCACATTAAGTTATGATGCTTCCCTTACGAATGCATAAGGTAAGAAGTTGCATGGATACAAAAATATCAAGAATTAACTTAACTCTTTTTACTTACGAAAACTAACTTTCACAATCAACTGCACTTCCCTCTCAATTCCTCAAACGTTTAGTTTGATGTTGAGCATGTTTAGATTCACAATATTAAGGACACATTAGCGTCAGCCAGTGCGGTCGGACATGTGACACCGCTGTCAAGAGTTTGTGGAAATTAAATCCATCATGATTTGCCAACATACCTCCCCCACCTGCTCTATATAAAGCTCCCACTGGCAGCTTCACCCTGTGCTGCTAATGTACGCCGCGAGACCAAGGGTGAGACGTGGAGAAATTTCAAGTTTAAAACGTGGACTTTCACTGTGGTAAGAATAGCAACGCCTTCCTTGCATGTGTTCTGCATCTTAAAGTTGGATAAACTTGTATTACTCCCAATGTTGCACGATCATACTTTTGTGAGTCAAAGTTAAGTTAAGTGAAGGTATTATACAAACTATTTAATAAGTGGTTCCATTAACTTTAGTTTTGTTTTTGTTTTGTTTTAAAGGATGTTATACAGATTTATCGCAATCTCTGTGGAAAATCGTTTCCTAACATGAAATTAGACATAATATTATAGTTTGTGTCAATAGCATTATCGTATGATGCAAGGCCAAGAGATATATTTAGCAATAAATTACGAAATGAAGGGGCCCTCAAAATGCTTAGTCATAAACATGGAACTTTGCACAGACATTACACAACCTCCCAAGTGTTGAAACTGTGAAAATACACAAAATACCAAAATTAAAATCAATCAATGGACTTTTAAAAATCCCACAACTGAGACCTTAACAAATAAACATGAATTAAGAATCCCCTTAAAAATGATATCTATTGGATCATTTACATAACAAAACCGATATAAAAACAATGGTTGGGATCTTTCTTTTTTTCTAGAATAATCTATTACTTTTTCAGAGGCAGAAATGCATCCACATGATGGTAGCGACCAGGCCATACCCTTCTTGGTCTGAAAAGACACACTTAAAAACATCCAAATACCTTTACACTGCTCTCTGTAATGTCTAGAACTGGGAATCGCACTTTGCTTCTTACCTCTGTGTGATCAAAACTTGATATTGTGTGTATTTTTCTAGAGAAAAACTAATGGGTGATGAAGCCACTAAACACAATAATTTGTCACTTGTTAGCAAGTTTTCTTTTGCACTGAAAGTTATGTTATTTAGCTGGGAACGGAAAGCTACCAAAACTGAAAAATGTAACTGAAGATTTGTAAATGCAAAAATGTTGTTTTGGTAAAATTGATCTCATAAAATTGGTATCGAAAAAAGAAACTCAAGTGAAGGCAACGGTGTGATGAAAAATGTTCTATTCATACCCAGTCCTATTAATGTCCATCATGTATTGAAATGATTTTTCTATATTTTGTGCTTGTTTGTAGTGGTGGCTCCAGTGTCTTGGGTAAATCTAGTAATGCATGTCAGTGGGAAGACACTGGCTAAAATCAAGATCAAAATATAGCCTTCAGAATGATTACTCTTTCTCAGACTTAATACAATGGGACATTACAGACGACCATTATGGAGGGATTTTGAGGTTTTTAAGTGTTCCGACTAAATAAAACGGGCACAAATGAAAATAATCCCTGGGTGAGTTTAAAATAAATTCAATTTGAATTTCTGTCTTCTTCTTCTATCACTTTAACCTCAATGATTAACGTGTTGCTTCACTTCTTTCAGGTTGCAAAATTCCACATGAAGATGCGGGGGCTTCACAGCTCAGATCTAGTTTCTGTCAAGCGGCTTCAAATCCTGTTGGGTTGGTTTTGTTGCGGATATTACTTGTCAGTCGCGCATAACAAAAATGTATTCACATAACCCGTAAAACAACACTGCCTTGGTACAAAACACCACTAAGAAAAATCAATGAGAAAAACATGCTCGGTGGTTTTATTTACTATATTATTGAGTAATGACGGGAGTTGTCATAACTCAGGTTGACCGGAGACGGCGCTGTTGCAGCGACTTAATTGCGAATAAAGTCGTTTATATTACGAGTTCACAATTAACATTGGATTAGATAAGTGCAAGTGGTGGGACCAAGATAACAACGAGGAGCATTTATAACCGTATTAAACGGTCATTCGTGTGCAACTGAGGACGACATTGTAGCTCAGACAGCAGCATGTTAACACTAGCTTCTCTGTATTAGCTTCTCTGTATTAGCATCTCTGGATTAGCTTCTCCATAGAAACATTCACAACACTGCGCAACTGCAAACTGTGCTTTATAGTAATGCATACAAACGTAATGATGGTCTCGGAGAAATAATACCTCTGTGTTCCATTCATGGTTTAGAGTTTCATAAACACTACTTACCTCGTAGTGCTTCATCTTGACAGTTGCAAGTCTTTCCTCGTTGATACGATGAGTGACAGGCCGACATCCAATCATCGAGGTGATAAATTCCTGGCGAGACTGAGTAGGCGGGACTTACTTTTCTCCACAGCCAATCGCAACCGTGAACACTCGGGCACGCCAGGGTATCAGCGATCCAGCCAATGAGCGAAGAGCAAACTGAGAGGTTGACCTAATTGGATTTGCTAAGTTTGAGCTGAGTTTAACTAGTATTACTTCACCAGCATGTCTACTTCTGTAATGTTTTATTTATGCATTTATTCGATGATAAAATGTAAACGTTGTCATTATTGTATCTGTATCATCTCTTTTTTTTAAATATATGTTTTTAAAATTGGTAAATATGTAAGTATTAACATTTTAAATAAATATTTTAGTTGATCAAACAGTGTTATGATGTATTGTAAGGTTGTATTATTTTTTTAAAAAAAACAGCATTTAATGAATAAGAAATTATCAATAATTGACATTAATGATATATGATTTCAACTAAACTGTGTTTGTTTCTTTTGACTGCGATATAAATATTATGTTAACATTGCATAATATCTCATTTAAATTAGCTTGTTTTGAGTTCCTTAGTATTTCTCAGTGCTTAGCTTTGAATTTAGGACTTTTTATCATTTATCAACTTTTAAGTATATATTTTATTGGGTATTGTTTTGATTGTGTAAGCGCTTTGTGACCCTGGTCTAGTAAAGTGCTCTACAAATATTACCTACTTACTACTTCTTTTATCTTCACTTATTTGTATGGTTCATTCTAGTCCTCCCTTCGCCGCTCCTTTTTCCTTTTCTTCAACTCCCTCACATGAACCTCATTCTGTTAATAGAATACTTCCCTCCACGCCTCATCAGATTATCTAGTTATTGCTTGGTTTGCCAGCATGTTATCACCTGTTTATCTTTTCTGGACCCTGAAGAAAACCTTTGCTTTGTAAAGGAACTGATTATCTGTCTCTTTAAATCACACTCTTCTTTCCTGGAGCCACGGTCGTTGAAATTAAGCAAAAACAATGTCAAATTAATAGAACAATTGATTAGATATTAACGACAAAACATATTCGTCATGTTTTAGAATTGATATTAAAAATCAAGATGAAGATTCATATAAAACAATAAGTGGTTAATCCTATTATTATTTTTATTTTTATTGTTTTTGAGAAGAAGATAACGTATCACGACAAATGGCTTTATATATATTATATACATGCATTCATTTATTGACAACCGCCTTATCCCGGAGTTGGGGTCCAGGGGGAGACTGGAGCCTATCCCAGAGTCATGGGGCGAGAGGGAGGGGACACCCTGGAAAGGATGCCAGTTTGTCGCAGGGCTCACACAAAGACAGACAACCATTCACACATGCACTCATACCTATGGACAAAGTTCTCAATTAACCTCTGTATGTTTTTGGACTGTGGGAGGAAACCGGAGTAAACCCACGCAACACGGGGTGACATACAAACTCAACACAGAAAGGTTGCCTCGGCCTGCAATTGAACCATACCAAGGATTTATATATATATATATATATATATATATATATATATATATATATATATATATATATATATCCTATTTTATGGTAACGTTTTACTTTTATATATATATAATAAAATAGCTCTTGATGATGACGTAAAGTGGGCGTGGCTTTATATATATATATATATATATATATATATATATATATATATATATTAAGGATTCTTTCACACCACTCAAGGAAATGTTAAGACAGATTAAAAGCAACAGTGAAAACACTAAAAAAAGAAAAAAAATTTCTAAAAGAGAAAAACTACAAAATGTGAATTACAGTGAATTAACTAGTTTAAAAATGTGAGTTTATTTAAGTAAATCCAAAGACGTACTGACTGTTTCTAAAACAAGTATATGATTATATCATAATTTCATTAGAAAAAAGAATGATTCATGTAAAAAAATAAATAATTATATATCAATAATTTTCCACTATGTTTATTTATTAATTTCATGTATTAATCAATATACACACTGTCATGTCTATATAATCTATATACATCCTACCGTTTTACTTTTATATGTATAATAAAAACAAGTATTATAAAATAACTTTTCAAACGTAAGCTGGCCTCGAGGGTCGGGTCGGGGGATGACGTAAAGTGGGCGTGACTGTGTGACGTCAGAGGCAGCCTGCTCGAGCTGGTTGTAGAAAACTCTGGAAGTTTCCACAACTAATATAAAAATCCCAGGGTGAGTCGAGACCGTCATTACAGCCAGAGCCAGAGGTCCGAGCAGGAGTTTTTTGGGACACCTTCGGGGTCAGAACCGTCGTCATGGGGAAAGACTACTACGACGCTCTGGGGATTAAGAAAGGCGCATCCGAGGACGACATCAAGAAAGCTTATCGCAAACAAGCGCTGCGGTATCATCCGGACAAGAACAAGTCTCCGGGGGCCGAAGATAAATTCAAAGAAATCGCGGAGGCGTACGACGTCTTGAGCGACCCAAAGAAAAAAGACATTTACGACCGATACGGCGAAGAAGGTACGTGACGTCTGCCTGTCGTGGTGCGTTCAAAGGCTGACGATGAGTGTGTCGTGGTGCGTTTAAAGACTGATAACCAGGATCGTAGTTGTGTGTCATGGCGGAGGGTTTTTGCGAGTCACAACCTGCTAAATATGTCCGTGTTTATACAAGTACCGGAGGTAATATTTGAACAGATGACAGCCAGGAGGGGGCGTGGATGTCCCAGGGATGCTGTCATGGCTGTTTATAGAGCCTGTGTGGGGACTCGGGGTCAAAACATGTCTGGGGCATCATGACAATCGCTATAAAGGTCAACCCCTTCTTTTTTGTACAGTAGCAAAAACTGCAACAAAAATGTGATTATTATTGGGGTTAAATGTTACGTAACCCGCTTGCGTCCACTAGATGGCGCCATGGTCTCGGTAAAGGTTTAATTCAGCAGGAAAAAAGTCTAGATTTAATAGAAAAAACTTTTGTGGGTTCAGCGTAAAAACAAACCACACCGGAGTAACCCCCCCCCGGTTTTAATAAAATAATAAATCACTCGCTTTTATCCACTTTAAACTTCAAATTTGAGGTTAAACAATAAGTACCACATAGTGGTAAGTACTGTATGAACAAATAATGCAAGAACAGAATGAAGAATACAAAAACTGAAAGATGTTGAGGATGAGCAGGTCTATATTCAATGTTTTCAAAATGATACACACATGATTATTAAAGGCGTGACTCAAAACCGAAAAGAAAAAAAAAGAAAAGTATATCTAGTCAAAATATTTTTATTTTATCATATTAAATGAATTCCTTAAATTAAGGTTCACTTTAACTTACTGCCACTGAAATCGCATTTTACTACTGAGTCCTATGGATTATCTAAAAAAAAGAGTATATTTCAACGTTTGATTCATTTATCAAATAATGTTTTTAAAGGGTGTGAAATGGGGCTAAGTGAGTAAATAATCCTTTATTGCTATTATTTTTTTTAAATGCATAATTAGTAAGACACATAAAAAAAGTCATTATTATTACTCTTGTGGATTGTGACTGTGAAACTAGAGGAATAACTCCCCAGACTTTCTTTCCTGGTCTGCAGTGGCCAGTTCCTACCATAAACAGTAACTAGGTGTAATATTACCCAATTAAAATGTTTCTGAAACAAACCAGGTAAATGTGACTGCAGAGAGAAGTTCCTTTCTTTCCAAACCACCATCATATAGATAATCATTTCAGTCTCTCTCTACTTTTGAGGTAAAAACACCAAAAGTCATGATGCCTGTAAATCTCATTAAATATTTGAGAACTTGCTTTTTAAGAGAGTCATGAAACCACATGAAAGAAAATGTAGCTAATGATGTTTTTTATATAAGAATACAGTTTTTTTGTCTATCTTAGGCGTAACATTTGTGGGTAAATATTAACAATATTGTTGACATTGACATTTAAAAAGGCCAGAAAACAGTCAAGCATAATATATGTGAGAAAAAATCTAAAAACACATTGATAAAGTGTTTTATTATCATATATTATTATTTTATTTTTATATTCTCTGAACAGGCTATATTAACCACAATTTTTCTGAATGTAATATATTATCTAGTTAGTCAAACATTGATATTATTTTTGTGTTTATTGTTGGAAAAACTGTATTTCATAAACTGTTTAATTGTTTAATTGTGTCAACTTGTGTAAATTCTTGCTTTTGAGAGAATCTTTTTTTTTCTCTTACCTTATTTTAATGGACTTGATTGAAAATCTTACCTTAGTTTGAACTTTCTAAAAGCACATATAAGTAAATTGGCAGAACTTGGATGTGATTTTTTTTTTCTTTCATCACCAGTTTATTTATAGCATATAGATGTTTTTTACACTGTGTCTGAAGTGTCTGAAGTTTGTTATTTAAAGATAGTTTTGAACAAAGACGTCGTGTTATGTTGTACCCCCCTGAGAAAATTCAATAACAATCCATCTATTTGTAATATTTACGATTTTGTTTTGGAGTTTGAATGAAGACGCTTGAAGGCGCCAGAGTTTATTATTAAAACAGTTTCGTGTGAAGTGAGACAACGCGTTGTTTCTCTTCTGAAGCTATTGAAAGAAGGACAGTGGTTGAGTTTGGCTTCGTGTCGTGATATAATGTTACTTTCAGAATCTGTTATTATATCTCATCTATCGATGACACTGATGTGGTTGACCGGACAAAAATCTGATTTAACGCACGTTTACACTAATGTATTTGAAAGCAAAAGATTCCATGTCAAAGTCAATGCAGAGGTTCTACCTCTGAGGGAACTCATGCTTCCTTAGCTTCCAAACATTTTCTTTTCCCCTTCTCCCAATGCTGCCTCTTTGATCCACCATTTTGACTTCACAATAACTTTAGACCCACCCCCAGCAGATTGACCTTCTTTAGATGCGACTTTAGAATAAACAGGAAGTTGTTTTTTTTGCCAGGAAGAAACCATCATGTTGGTTTCAACAGAGCAATAGTTTGGTGTGAGAATGGACTCCAAGATTACGTTTGTTCTGTGTACCTATGTACAGTTTTACTGGTCGAACCCATCAATGGATATTTCTACCAATAAAATCCGAGCAGATCTGGCAAAATAATCTGACTATAATGTAATCCCCTTTCATTTAACAGACACGTTTACCTACCTGGGTTTAAAGATTACACATTTTTATCAAGATCTTTCCTATCATCACTTTAAAACTCTGTTTGAACAGACATAAAATTACCTTTCAAGATGGAGTCACTTACCAATCTAGTTAGCAGGAAGGGTGAAACTATAAAGATGACAGTTCTTCCCCCGTTTCTTATATTTCTTTCAAATGATTCCTTATTATCTACCCAAATCTGTCTTTAAGTGTGAAACTGCGGTCACTGAGCCTGTCTCCACATTGTGGTCCTCCTTTAACATTGTAACTCTGGCTGATATTTCGGCACTGGTGAGCAAGATGAAACCCTCCTCTTGCTCTTACGACGTCCTTCGACGACGTACTTACTTACTCTCCGGAACTTGACAGTTTCATTTCTGCATTTATATGGAACCAATCAGTGCTAAGGATAAAACAATGTTTTTGGGAAATTCCAAGGTTGGAACGAGTACTTGGTCTACCTAACTTTATGTTCTACTACAGGCAGCAATTTGCATTCTGGGATGGTGCCTGGCGGGAAAAAAGGGGCCACTTTGGGCTAATATGAAAATAAATAATAATAATGCCATTTCTCTGCTAAGGGCTACACTGTAGGCCAGCACCAGATTTCCAACCCTAGGGTGATTTTTGTTTTTTAAAGATCGGATTCAATTTGAGAAACATTTCAATTCAAACGATCTAAACATGTTCTTACCCTTAATGAATAATCATCTTTGTCCGCCACCTGAGATGGACACTGGTTTTCAGTTCTGGCGCAGAAGTGGACTGGTATTTTTTAAAAAGATTTGATTCGAAACAGCCATTTTCAAACATTTGAATATCTGCAACATAAACACAATCTTCATAAAAGTAATTTCTTCAGATATCTCGAAGCTATCTCTCTTTTTTGTTGTTCTGTTGTGTAATAGTTTCTTAATGTCTGTCTTAATGCCTGAAAATCAATTAAAAGATGTTTAAAAAAACAAAAACAGAGCAATTAGTAAGAATGTTTTTGGATTGTGTAATTTCATTGTCAATAACCTTCTGATTTTCACATTATTTTTAACTACTACTTCTTTCCACTCAAGGTCTAAAAGGTGGAGGTCCCTCAGCAGGTGGTTCAGGTGGTCCAGGGAACTTCAGTTATTCCTTCCAAGGAGACCCACATGTCATCTTCTCACAATTCTTTGGCGGACAAAATCCTTTCGACCAGTTCTTCGGTGGCCGCAACGGTGGCAACTATGAAGAGATGGATACCGATGATCCTTTTGCTAGTTTTGGTATGGGAGGGAATAAGATGGGAGGTTTCCCCCATTCCTTCAGTTCCGGTATGGGCGGGATGGGGGGTCACACCAGCATCGTCAAGAAGGAACAAGACCCTCCTGTTGTCCACGACCTCAACGTCTCCCTGGAAGAGGTTCTTTCCGGCTGCACAAAGAAAATGAAGATCTCCCGTAAAAGGTTGAACCCAGACGGGCAGTCCCTTAGGCGGGAAGAAAAGATCCTGGAAGTGCAGATCAAGAAGGGTTGGAAAGAGGGCACAAAGATCACCTTCCCGAAAGAGGGGGATGAAACCCCTAGGAACATTCCAGCTGACATTGTCTTTGTTTTGAAAGACAAACCTCATCCTGTTTTCAAGCGCGACAGCTCGGACATCATCTACACGGCCAAGATCTCTCTGCGAGACGTAAGTTGACAGACAGTTGCTTAGATTCTACGCCGATGACTAGTTATTGTATTTCCCAAAATCTTCTTTTTACTTGGGTTTGCGCTACAGTTTTTCCCATTAGCTAAAAGCCTCACAACGTTACCATCTGATAGGACAGAAGTGTTTTTCTTGAGTATGATGCCGAGAAAGCTTTGGTGTCTTCTTTTGTCCACACTTTCCTCGGAGTTCCATGACTAGGTGTCGGTCTTAGGGATAGTTGGGAGTTATTTTTCTAAATGAAATGTTCTTTTTTTGCACATAAGCCAGGGATCACGATGGTAAAATTCTTGGTTTTCCTCTGTTCTCTCCGCAGGCCTTGTGCGGCTGCACGGTCAGCGCTCCCACGCTGGACGGCCGGACCGTGTCCGTGTCCAACACGGACGTCGTTCAGCCGGGAATGAGGCGCTACATCAACGGCGAGGGGCTTCCGTACCCAAAGCGACCCGACCGTCGAGGTGACCTCATCGTGGAGTTTGACGTGAAGTTTCCGGAGAGGTTGAGCCAGAGTGCTCGTGACACCATCGCCCAGGTCCTCCCACGGACTTGAAATCCAATCAAATGGACTCCCGGAGCAGTTGTGGCTCAATACTGTCAAACTCTTATTTGGTGCAAGATTCATTCAGAGGACCTTAAATGATACACGCTTCACTGTGTTTCAAAACACATTAAAGGTGCTTGATTGACTATATTTTTGCATTACATAAGCTTCTATCAGACATTTCTATTTCTAAAAATCTAGTTTTCCCAAGACCCTGTGATGTCACCACTACTGTGGCTAAGCTAAAAGCTAATAGCAATTCACGCTATAATAAAGGTAGAATAGTCAATCATTCCTTTGTAGAGTTGCCATAAATCCTAAGTTTGTAAACGTAGAGAATTCTCCTTTTGCTTTTTAAAAAAAAAACGTCGGGTCAGCCATTTTATTTTAGCACTAGCAATGTGCATGACTTCTTTTTTTACACCTAAAACATTCAAAAAGATGAAAGAAAATGATGTTTTTTCATCCTCAAAGGCCTTCTTCTCTAATTTAATTGTTTTTAAATGTTGGGGTTTTTTTGTGTCACGCTGTTGGAGAGGTTCTCACCTTCACTGTCTTTTGAGATTCCTGTTTAAGAGAGAAAATATTTTCAATATTTTGTTGTGGGATGCGTAAGTTATATTTGTATTGAAGACAAATGGGTAAAGATCCCGAAATGTGTTTTGGTTTGTGAATAAAAAGTGATGAAAATGGCTTTATTAAAGTATATTCCAAGTTGTGATGTTTTTTTTTTTTTAACAGATATGGATGGACAGATTGATAGATTGACTTTTATTAATCCCACTGGAGCTCTCCTTCGGGAAATTTGGGTTTCCAATTTGAGAAAAACATGACCAAGAACAAAGTTCAAACAAAAGAACAAAGTCTTAATAAAATAAAGGTTAATCAAAATAAAAGGGGAAATATGAAGAAATAATGAATTTAATAAAAGTGCAAGCTACAAGGAAATAAAATGTTTTTCAAATTGTTGAGTCTTCATAAAACTAAAGCTCTTATCTCGACCACTTGAGATGGACGTTGGAAGCGATCCGTGCAGATCAGATTACATGTTTAACCTCAGAGGCAAAACAAATGTCACGTAACTCGAGGCACTTTTTACAATGAAAAACGTCCTTGTTGTCACTTTAGAGAGACTTTCAAGCAGAAGTGTTGCACTACCTTAATGAGCATCTAGACAAGTCTGATCTAATGACACGTTCTGTAAGTTGTTGAAGGGTTTTGGTTCCACAGTTTGAAGGTTAATTCCAAGTGAAGCTTGTATCACGTGGTTACGTCGAGTATCTTGCGGCATGAAGTCAGCTGATAACATGAACTCGAGATGCTCTTCTTCAGAAAATCCTTCCGCGGGCAAAGCGTCGCTTCTGATATTGATATTTTTATAATAATTTGTTTGTTAAATCCTAATTTATTTTTTTATAACAGTTTTTTTATGGTTTGTATTTCCATAAATGTGTGAATAAGAGATTTACAATTAACATCCATCCATCCATCCATCCATCCATCCATCCATCCATCCATCCATCCATCCAACCAGTACCTTTAGATTTATAGTTTTGTTGAACAAATCTCACATTAAGGCCTGTGGATTTATATGAGATGAATCTAAGCGATTAGTTTGTTCACATTCCTGTTTTTATTACCAAGAAAAATCTTCATGAGTTCCCTTTCAGACTGAAAACTTTCACTTCATTTCTGAAGCCTGTTTCCATTAGTAAACACATTTCAACAGTTAGAACACACTTTACTTCATTCATATTAAAGGAAGGACTTTCCATTAGCAGGAGAGTAACTTAAAAATGTAGCACAGCATATTTGTGGAAGTGTTTACTGTAACACACAACATCTTGATCCTCTGGATAACCCCACCTGCAGCAGACGTCGAGATCTTCTCTTCACCCACAGGCTCCTGCACATTCACCCGAGAGGTTCAAACTTGTAAAAAAAAAACATGTGAGCAGGTTTTTACAATAGTTATGGTAGTGAGGTGACGGACAGGCGAGCGACTACTGAGCGGCCTTTGTCTTCCTGCACAGACTTGTGTTGATGTCTAAGTCCAAGGAGATGACTTCCAGCTCACTCTGATATTTGCGTCACAATCCCTCGCTGTGTCCTTCAGGGGTTCTTAAGCCTTCACTTCAGCACAAGGACTCACAACTGCCCGGAATTTTGATTAAGGATGATTTTCTTTCACTCGCTCGTCGTTTACAATCTCTTGGGTAAGTCTGAAGCAACAATGTTCCACAATTATTTTCAATTGGTTATTATTAAAACAGGCATTTATTGACTTTATTTAAACAAATTCATTGACTGTTTTTAATCACATTTATTGACTGATTTTAAAAACATTTATTCACTGATTTTAAACACATTTATTGACTGATTTTAAACACATTTATTGATTGTTCTTAAACACATTTATTGAGTGATGTTAAACACATTTATTGACTGATTTTAAAAACATTTATTGTCTGATTTTAAACACATTTATCCTCTGATTTCAAACACATTTATTGACTCATTCTTATCACATTTCTTTGGCTGTTTTTAAACACATGTATTGACTGATTTTAAAAACATTGATTCATTGTTTTTAAACACATTTATTGAGTGATTTTAAACACATTTATTGACTGATTTTAAAAACATTTATTGACTGATTTTTAACGCATTTATTGACTGTTTTTAAACACATTTATTGAGTGATTTTAAACACATGTATTGACTGATTTTAAAAACATTTATAGACTGATTTTAAAAACATTTATTGAGTGATTTTAAAAACATTTATTGACTGATTTTTAACGCATTTATTGACTGTTTTTAAACACATTTATTGACTGATTTTAACCACATTTATTGATTGATTCTAAACATATTTATTGACTGATTTTACACACTTTGATTGATTGTTTTTAAAAACATTTATTGACTGATTTTTAACACATTTATTGACTGATTTTAAACACATTCTTGACTCATTCTTAACACATTTCTTTGGCTGTTTTTAAACACATGTATTGACTGATTTTAAAAACATTTATTGACGGATTTTTAACACGTTGATTGATTGTTTTTAAACACATTTAATGAATGATTTTAAACACATTTATTGACTGATTTTAAACACATTGATTGATTGTTTTAAACACATTTATTGAGTGATTTTAAACACATTTATTGACTGATTTTTAAACACGTTTATTGACTGATTTTAAAAACATTTATTGACTGATTTTTAACACATTGATTGATTGTTTTTAAAAACATTTATTGATTGTTTTTAAACACATTTATAGACTGATTTTAAAAACATTTATTGACTGATTTTAAACACATTTATTGACTGATTTTAAACACATTGATTGATTGTTTTTAAACACATTGATTGATTGTTTTTAAACACATTGATTGACTGATTTTAAAAACATTTATTGATTGTTTTTAAACACATTGATTGACTGATTTTAAAAACATTTATTGATTGTTTTTAAACACATTTATTGACTGATTTAAAAAAAATGTATTGACTGATTTAAAAAAAATGTATTGACTGATTTTAAACACATTTATTGACTGATTTTAAACACATTGATTTTTTTTTTTTTTAACACATCGATTGATCGTCTTTAAACACATTGATTGACTGATATTTAACACATTGATTGATTGTTTTTAAACACATTCATCGACTGTATATTGAGTGGGTTTCGTCACATTTGGACTTTTATCAACGACTCACATAATTGATTTTCAAAAACCCAGTGTCGACGACACGAGCGGCGGTGACTACAGCGCTGGATGTGAGCGCTCAGGTCGGCGGCGAGGTGGTGATCCGATGCGTCGGCCAGCGGCCCTCAGGCTCCAGGCTGGTCTTCTGCCGAGGAACCTGCTCCGAGGGAAACATCCTGGTCCAGGCGGACCAGGGGGACGTGGTCACGCGCCGCGGGCGATACAGCTTGAAGGGCGGGGATGTGCTCATAAAGAAGTTGAGGCGAGTGGACGAGGGAAGCTACGTCTGCGAGGGACACAATGAGACTTTGAAGGTCACTCTGAAGGTCACCAATGGTAACTTCTACCATCGTTTCTTTCTACATCCAAACCAACAACATCCTGTCAGATGACCAGCCTGTAAAAGTTATTACGATGCTGGTTCATGACTTATCTTGTCTTGTGATGCTTTTGTCCTCAAGCTAAGCTTTCCCATGAGCGAACAGACATTGACGAGTAACCCCGATCTGTCCTCTCAAAGCCTCCACTGTTCCCGCTGGATCCTCTTTTTCCACGAGCCGGCAGATCCAAGATGAGCCCTTCCCCGAGGCCAGCTCTCATTCCAGCACCGGAGCCGCCGACAACACGTCCATGACGGCCCCGAGGGACCAGAGGAGAAAACAGAAGGAAGGGTCCGGCCTGCCTGGTACCCTTGCTCTCATCTCTCTCGTTTTATTAACGTGTTATGGAAGTTTATCAGTGTCGTCAAATAGAATATAAGAACAGTTTTATTGAACTATCTCATTCATTTTATATAATAATTTGTTTATTTAAGGTTGAATTAGTTTGTTTTTTATTGATTAAAATCTTATATTTTCCAATAAAGCTCATTTTTAATAAATATAGTTTGATCATTTAATTCCAAAAATTAATTTTCTGAATGTTATATTTGATTTATTTGTTTAAATTCAACATACAAATGTTGGTATAAAAGTGCCACCAGACAATACCAACAGAGTACCGAGCTACCGTTCGCTTCTATGTCGTCATGTGATCGCCATGTTTGTCACATGATTGGCTGGGGGCACTATTACACAACTTTTCACTGAATTTAAAAGGTCACAATTTAGAAAATTCGTTTTTTAAATATATTAATTAGAATATAAAACTCTGTGTGTAATTTATATATTATTATTTAGTTTTTAACATATTGGAATTACTATGACAACTAACAAAAAAAAATTAAATCTTTTAAAATACCAAATACTTTGAGAATTGGCAACATTTAAACCAAATGATATTCTGACCACAATAATGAATCCATATATTTATGAAAATATAATTTGATATACTATTATGATCTATTAAAAAAAACGTAATTTTCTACTATAGACGCAACAGTGGTCCTCGTCGTCTCGGTGACTTTGGCTCTGATGGTGTGCGCAATAATCCCGCTCATCTTCTACACCAACTGGCGCAGTAATGCACGTGAGTGTGGTGACAGCGACTGGTCATAAAGTTTTTCATTTGGTTCATTCATCATTGTTTTACATCTGTTGCAGGAGATCCTCCAGCAGCAAGCAAGAGTAACGTAATTGACCTTCTTTTTATTTTTCAACCAGAAGTCCACGTCCAGAAGTGTTGTTTTTATCTTTCCATACATCTTGTTTATTGTTGCACAAGCAAAAGACTAAGTTTATCAGCGGGTTACCTTCCAAGGGACCTGAACTTCTCTTCTATTGATTACTACTGTGTGAAAGAATGTTTGGTTTTCAAAGAGATATTTTTTTCTAGTAAATAACATTAGTCGGTTATTCTTGACATTTCAAGACGTTCGTTTCAATTAAGTCTACTAAAAAAATGAATCTGTAAACTAGTAAAAACACAAATTTTACATGATTTAGTTTGACTGAAACTCTGTGTATATAAAAAATAATCATATTTTATTATATTTTATTATCATCATAGATCTTTTTTTGTTTTTAATTTTTGTCTTTCAATTAAACTTCTGGAGGCTTGATGGCAGCAGTCATTACGTTCTCCGCAGCTAAATGAAAAATGAAATCCTGCAAGGTCCCTGCAATGACTGAGGACGAGAGGATACAGTGATGACTGAGGACAAGAAGATGCAGTGATGACTGAGGCCGAGAGGATACAATAACGACTGAGGACTAGAGAATAAAGTGGTGAATGAGGACGAGAGGACACAGTGATGACTGAGGACGAGAGGATACAGCGATGACTGAGGACAAAGGATACAGCGATGACTGAGGTAGAGAGGATACAGTGATGCCTGAGGACGAGAGGATACAGCGATGACTGAGGACAAAGGATACAGCGATGACTGAGGTAGAGAGGATACAGTGATGCCTGAGGACGAGAGGATACAGTGATGCCTGAGGACGAGAGGATACAGTGATGACTGAGGACGAGAGGATACAGTGATGACTGAGGACAAGAAGATACAGTGATGACTGACGACGAGAGGATACAATAACGACTGAGGACTAGAGTATAAAGTGGTGAATGAGGACGAGAGGACACAGTGATGACTGAGGACAAGAAGATGCAGTGATGACTGAGGCCGAGAGGATACAATAACGACTGAGGACTAGAGAATAAAGTGGTGAATGAGGACGAGAGGACACAGTGATGACTGAGGACGAGAGGATACAGCGATGACTGAGGACGAGAGGATACAATAACGACTGAGGACTAGAGAATAAAGTGGTGAATGAGGACGAGAGGACACAGTGATGACTGAGGACGAGAGGATACAGCGATGACTGAGGACGAGAGGATACAATAACGACTGAGGACTAGAGAATAAAGTGGTGAATGAGGACGAGAGGACACAGTGATGACTGAGGACGAGAGGATACAGCGATGACTGAGGACAAAGGATACAGCGATGACTGAGGTAGAGAGGATACAGTGATGCCTGAGGACGAGAGGATACAGTGATGCCTGAGGACGAGAGGATACAGTGATGACTGAGGACGAGAGGATACAGTGATGACTGAGGACAAGAAGATACAATGATGACTGACGACGAGAGGATACAATAACGACTGAGGACTAGAGTATAAAGTGGTGAATGAGGAAGAGAGGACACAGTGATGACTGAGGACAAGAGGATACAGTAATGACTCCAGCAGCTTTTAAAGCTGACGTTTGGAAATATTTAGTTTTTCAGTTATAACATTCAGTGTCCCCTAAAATGGTTAGGAACATTATGCAAGTGTACTTATATATATCAAATCTAATAGTGGTATTTATGTATTGCTAAAGCCCTAGACCCCCTGGTGTAACTAACTAAGTATTTTTCCACGGTACCCAGAAACATGTTCGCCTTACACGGACCATGACAACGACACACAAATTCGTCATACAAATGACTATGTCAGATAATACTACCATGTTAACACTAGAAGTCCCACCAGTTTGCTGTTCTACCTATAAAACCCAAACGGCAGCTGATTGGCTGAAAACTAAAATGTTTCCAAGGAGACCCCTTAGTTACGAACCAATTTAACATCGACATAATATTAATGGACGACTTTCAGATAAGGGGTGGGACCAGCAAAAAAATATTTTTAAGTCTATTAAAATACATCTCTGCAACAACGGTTAAAAAAAACCCCACATTTCAGACAGTAGTAATCAATGGAATAGATATACTTTTATATCAGTATCAAATCTGAGGTGAAAACATTAAAGTCTGCGTAGATCCTGATTTTGTCTTCTCCACCAACAGGCCGAGGAGTCGTCGTCAGTGAGGCTTCAGTCCCTGGACTTGTCCCGGTCTCAGGACCCGCCTCAGGACTCGGCAGAACTGACGCTCATGACACAGTCCACTGATGGAACCTTGTTCCCCAAATGAAACATTTTTGTTTTCATTGAAAAATGAAATTCCTAAAAGGTTTTTTTATCAACATAGAGTTTGATATTGTAATTCTAATAATTGAAGAAAAACAGACTAAATTATTTATTTATTTTATTCGTAGAATTTATAATTCAATATGAAAATGAGCAATAAGTCAAGTTATTGCCAACATGTCGCAAGATTGACTGAACGTTGATTCAAATATCTCGGTACTATTTTGGTATTTTCTGGTGACACCTTTATACCAAAAATATTTAATTTAGAACCTTAAGTTTTGGATGATTGAAATTACAATATTAAACTCTATGATTAAATAAAACCATTCATTTTGAAAACATTTTTTAATTTCTTTTGAAAAAAAAAATACAAATATATAAATATGAATTTATTTGACCAAATAAGTTAATTAATGTTGTTGGTCGAAGGTTTAGCCACTTGTTACAGCGTGAAAAAATATATATATATACAAGTATTTGTCTGGATTGTTTTGTAAACTACGCGGTGACACAAAAGTTTAGGAAACATGTTCAGGAACTGATGGTGAAAACCTTGTGCCCTTGTGCACAGCACTATTCAGATTGATTTCATTAGCTTTTTTCAATTTGCCTATATCTATGAATTTTAATTAAGTGTAAAATTGTGTGTATTGGTGGCAAAATTTGAACGTATTTATCATTATAAAGTACTTCTTGGTCATCTTTCTACCCAAAATTATTTCCGATTAACCAGGACAGGATTCTTTGAGGGGTGGTAGCAAGAGTAAGTAATTAAGTTAGTAAGTTAGTAAGTAAGTAAGTAAGTGTAGTAATGTTTGATGCCTTATAAAAAGGTTTATTTTCTGAATATCTAAGTTCTGGTTCGATTTAACTTTAAAATTGCCTCCAGGTAAAATTACCTGAAGTTGGAGCACCACATTTGTATTCTAGTACAAAGGAAACTATTACATTTACCTGGATGATAATTAATTATGAAACACTAGTTTTAATCAATCTCATTAACTGAAGTTACTACTTGTTGTCGTAATTAATGTTTTAAAAAATATGAAAAATTGTAAAGGCAACTGAGTTAAGAAAAATATAATGGAATGATGATGCTTGCTTTGATATCATGGAAGGAACAATATTAATTACTCAGGAAGTAACAGATTAAAGGCTTTGATAAATGTCAACTTCTGGGAAAGCTTTACGACTTATCTTAAGCTAATCTTGCGACCTCGGATCAGTTTGGACAATCCCAACACAACAATCAATGCAAGAGTGACAATGTTACAGTTTCTTACGTCGTTGAGAGGAGAGAGGAAGGAGTGATGATGACGAGGAGGTTGAGGTGAGGAGGAGGAGCAGGAGAAGCACGACTGAAGGCCCTGGATCCAGCGATGTCGGGCGTGACTTCGCAGGGACCACGGTGAAGAAGACATCCACTCGTGCTCCTGATTGATGGGTGACATCTGATTCCTCAACCACACATTGGCTGGAGATGGTCCACCCCTCTGTTCTTTGGATTTCACTCCGCCTTTGAATCGACTTTGAAACTTATTTTATTTGATGTATAGAACGATCTGAGGCTCACATAAAATGCTAAATTATCATAACTTTCACAGCTCTTTAGCTCCAGCCATGTGTCCAACTGAGGGGTTAATATGGGTTCAATAATCCCACGTTTATATCAATTGAAGCCAAGTCGATGTAAATAGTTTGTTAAAATATAGTCTATCAAATTGGAGAAAGTTCACGTATAAATGTCCAGGGTGTCTCGCGCTTCTCACCCCAAAATTCTTCTCTGAGCCCCAATATAAATGGAAGGAACACTTGTCCTTTGCCGTATCTCTTTTTACCGTCTGTGCTTTTGCTTTTTCAACAATTTCTTTGAATTGCACATGTTGCTAAATAGGTCAATATTTCTTTCTTCACAACTGAGATCTATTTGAACTGCAGCTTAACTTCAACACAACCACAGAATTCAGTGGGAGGCACCGCCCCACCTTACTTAAGGTGCCGAGAAAACAATGAACTCCCATGATGCCTTTCTGCTCAAGTGACGGCTGATTGGTCGCTACAGTACTGTATTTAAATTTTCCGTCAATGTTGATACATCAAAAGTGACCTTGAGCTGTCATTGGTTGACTGGGCGGCAAATTAAGTGCTCAAATTAAAATATATTTTTTCAAATGAAACAAGTGAAAAATTACATGATTAATATTTCGCAGATTTCATTTACAGGTGTGTTTTTTTCCAGAACATCATCCCGTGTGAAACGATGGAACAAATGGGGTTTCCCTTTTTTAAAATAATAATTGAATCATGAAGGGAAACTGAAAACACAAGCAACTATTGAATACAAACAGAAATTGTAGTAAAATAAAAGTAAATAGTAAAATATTTAATAGCATGTCAACCATCTTCTTCCTCTAAGTGATTTTTTTTAAGTTCAGCCTCTTTCATAAACAAAACTGTGCGGAAGACTTTCGCTGTGGTTTCAATTACATTCATTACCCTCGCGGTGCTTCCTGTTGTGTAGTTAGTGTCGTCAGATCTTCAAGATGAACAGGATAACTGTCTTCTATTGTCTGCTCTGTGGTAAATGTTTATCTAATCCTTTTAAAAGTACACTTTTAAAAATGTATCTTTTCTGGTTTTGGCAGCTTCATGGATGAAATGTTTTTGCATCACTGTCGTTGGAAGAGAGAGAGAGAGTATATCCATCAACTGCTCTCACAGCTATGCTAAAGGTAACAGCAAATACATCTGCTGGAAGACGTGCAAAGGAAAAGACATACTGGGAACAGTAAAAGCCGACAGTTCCAACTGGTCGAGAGATAGAAGAATTGACTTGTGGGAATCATCTGGATTTTTGAAAGTGACTTTCTTGAATCTTCGGCTGTTGGACGCTGGGAAGTACTGGTGCGGAGTGGATAGGCCTGGTTTGGATACATACATATATGTGAATCTGGTCGTAGAAGAAGGTACAAGTACGCTTCACTCATGAGGCGGATCTGGGATCAGATGATTAATCAAGTGTTGCCTCTCTAGCAGCTCTTCAGACCACTGTTGCTCCCACAACAACAACCGTTCTTCTACCTGTAGCTTCGACCACCTGGACTCATGACGACACCACCAACACCACCAACACCACCGAGGTGATGGTACCGACAGAACCAGCCGGTAAAAACTCTTGTGACTCAAAAGAAGTTTTGTGCTCGACTCCAGATGTGTTTCTGTTTCCGCTCAGGGACCGTGATACATGTCGCGTCAGGGGTCGTTGCAGTCGTGGTCTTGGTGCTGCTGCTCGCCTTCTGTGTCCGGAAACAAAGAACCAAACCACAGCCTGTTGATCCGGGCAGAGCAGAGTCAGCAAGCGAGGTAACATGAACACTTCAGAAAGTTCCACTGTATATGAAAAATAAATCGAAATGCATCTTTGGTATAGTTTCAAATTTCCAACACTTTCTTTTTTCTAGCATTTTTTTCAAATAACAAATAAATTCACTGTAAAATTCAACTTGAAATTTAAAAAAAGTTTACACAGTTAAATGTTAAAAAAAAGAATGTTAACAAAAACTTTTATTAGAATATATTCAGTGTAGAAAAAAAAAGGTATAAACTGTCTGTGTTAACATCCGGTCAACCAAGAAGAAGCCATCTTTCCTTGTCTTCAGGCTACGCTGAAATGCAAAGGTCACAGGAAGTAGAAGTAGGTCTTAGCACGACACAAATAAAGTCAACAGACTCACCGACTACTTACTGTGACCTTCAAATGACGTCAAAGAATAATCCGACGGCAGTAAACGACTGCTTCTCCATTAACATCTAATTTATTTTTCAACCTAATTCTATTACCACCCTAATCTTACACTGAATTTATTTTCCATCAATTTCATCGTCAACACCGAATATTTTTTTAACATGTTCATTTTGACACTGAATTCAATCATGCATTGAAACCATAAAGTTATGGAAATGTGATGTTTTTTCAAATTAAAAGTCTGCTTTGGATTTTGTTAGAACTCAGTGTTAGAAGTTCATGTTTGAAGTCAGACGACACAATTTCACTGCCGTAGCTTCGAGTCTCAACGTATTCTTTTCACTTCATAACAGACGTTTTGTCATCGTCTGTATGTTTGTCTCCTTAGTCAAAATATTTAAAGTTGAAAAACATGTTTGGATTTCATTTCCAGGAAGTTTAGTCTCATTGATGCAGAAGTGAAGAAGGAGGCGTCATAAACAATGAATAAAGTTCTATCTATCTATATAAGCCTAAGTGTCAGGATGTCTTGCAGACAGGGTAGTGTGTCCAGCGAAATAACCACAAGAGAACTGAAGTTGATCTTTTTATGGTCGCGTTGATTTTCCTCAACTACGGATGGACAGCGATCACTCCTGTTAGCAAGTTCAACAGAGCTAACAGAATTAGCCACCGATTGGCTAAAACGGACAGTATAAAATAACACACATGAATTACACAATACACATTACAATATATTTCTCCATGTTAATTAACAGATAGTTAACCTAAAAGATAATAACATTGTTTTAATCAAATAATATATGTAACATTACAAAGCAACAGTGAACAGTTGCGTACGTGCGGATAGACAGCCATCACTGTCCGCAACACAGCGTCATCAGTGAGTGCCGTCGCTTCCAGGGTTAGCCACGCAGGACATAAAGGCCTATAGTGTCACCTAGTGGTGAAACATATTCACATATATTTGAGGATTTCTTGTGAAATAATTGTTTCAATCTATTTAAAACAGAATTGAAAATGATTGTCACCTTAAACCGAGTTCTGAATAAATTCTTGGCGCTTGTAAAACATTGTAAAAAAGTTGGTCTAATGTATTTTTTCTTCCACCAGGGGAATGATTATGACGACGTCGGAGAGATCGTGCAGGAACGTGGAAACATGCGTGAAGTCAAATCCACATATCGTTCAGCCAAACACGATCAATGCAGTTTTCAAAACACCACAAACACATCAGACAAAAACCTCTACATCGACAGTCACAACAGCACAAAGTTGGGGATTATAAAACATCATCAGGAGGTAACTTTGCCGACCATCGCGCCAAGAGTCGCCTCTGAGGGCTTTTATGGGAATATTTCACCCACAGCCACAACAAGATCAGAACAACAAAGAGGTCCAGACAAAAAGTCCAGATGTCATTCAAAGGAGCGTCATGGTGGGCAGGTCTGGTTCGGCGTGGGTCTGCCTAATTCTAGCATGCAATGAGGTGAATACCTCTGCCAAGGAGGACATGTGATGAACTGAGAAAGGAATGTTGATAATGAACGGATGATAAAGATTCAGCTGCTGTTTCCAAATTACCATCTGGATCCAAAACTAATTTAAAGGTGCATCACTTATACCTTAAATTGTTATTTGTTCAAAATGAAACTCGGGAAATAATTTTAATTCCGGAAGAAAAATCCAAATTCAGTCCATGATTTATTTCAATCTCATCTTTTAATTATTATTCTTTTTTACAGTTTATTTTTTGTGTTCATCATGCATTTAAGAATATAAGTGAAACTGTGTTCTCAGACTTTTCTTATTAAACATGAAAAGATTTTTCATTTTTATAAACTGGTGTTATTTTGTTAATTCTAGTTCATATCATTAAACAATCTCAATGAAGGTCAAGTTCCCGCTCTTTGGTTTGATGTTTCTGTCAAGTATCAATAATTATCTTCTGTCTGTCTGTGTTATGACTTTTTTTCAATTATTCTCTCTTTTGTTCTCTTACGTTAGATTAGATTATATAAGAGATTTCACACGTGCAGCAGAACAAAAACATTTTACAAGGACAAAAGACAGAACACCAAAGATAACAGACATGAACGAAAGCAAGAACAACATCAGCCACACACATCACTGAAACACAGCCCAGTAACACCATAATCAAAGTGGTACGAAGCCTGACAGTAAAAAAGTGCATTATGCTGAGAAATTATTGCACAGGAATGGACTATTCCCTGAATAGCTGAACCGGAAGAGGAGGAAGTTAAGTATTTTTGAGTTTAAGCAGGTTGTTGTAGAGTCTGACTGCGGTTGGGATGAATGACCTGCGGAAGCGTTTCTTTTTGCACGTGGGGTGCAAGAGTCTGTGACTGAAGGAGCTGCTCAAAGAATGGAGCTATTTTTCATTAAAATACACATTTTGTAATTTATACATTTTGAAATTCATACATTTATACATTTTGTCTTCTTTTTATTTAGGTATGAAGTGGGCGGGTCGAACATCAGTCTAAGGCACTGATTGGTTAAACAAACTAACAAACTAAAGCAATCGATGTCGATCTCATAACTATCACTTGTTCAGCAACTGACCTAAAGCATCGACGCTGCACGAAGAGTAGAATGTTTTCTGAAATCTTAGCAAACAAACTTGATAAGTTGTCCATGTTGTTCATGTGCATGAGATTGATTTTGTTTTTAACAACCACGACCCTAATGAATGAATTCCTTGAATCTCACAGTTAACACACAAGCTCATGTGGCTCAGTGGTACAGTACTCAACTCTGGTCCCACAAGTACGGGATTGATTCCAATTCGCTCATTTTCATTTTTTTCGGGATTTTTAATTTTATTTTCTTAACGTGATGCAGATATTTATTTATTTTGAAATAAGCAACAATTAGAGACATTGTTATGAGTAACAATTTGCCAGGGATTTTCTCCCGGACAATCGGAATGTACACAGAGACAAGTGTTAGAATAACAACAAAGTCAGAAACCTTTCAGTACCAGCAAGGAGTGGAGGCGCTTCTTACGGCTCGTCCCAAACTACTGATGTTCTCCGCTTCTTGCTGCCTTTTTATTCGAAAGCTCAGAGCATGATACACTTAAATACGAACAGTTTGTTCATTTGTTGCTAGACATGTGTTGTGTAACTTCAATAGTAGTGGTGCAAGTCACATTAACATTACCTTTGAAACAAGTGAAGTTCTGGTTTCTGTCTATGTCACAGCTAAAGATGGGTCTGCATCGCTCAAACCAAGTTACTGGAAAGAAGGGTTCCCATTTGTTCCATTCAGGCTTGGTGTTACCTTTAGTCATTACTTCTGTCATACAGTTCTGGGGAACATGTTTAAATGGCACAATTCTTAACAGGGGTCTAGGACCCATCCACACAATTCATGATTGATTCATTATTTTTTCCTGTTTCCATAGCTAACTTAACCCAATTCTTGACATTTGTAATAGAGCATTTGATTTAACCAAAGGGCCAGTTTTTCTCTCGTCTTGGTTGTTCTTGCAGGTCACGTGGGCTTGGTATGCTCTTTCTAACCAACCTTTTTACCGTCTGTGATGACCCTTGTGGCAGGTGTTTCCCACCATGCCCATGGTGCTCCAATGACGAAAGTGGTTAGGAACAGGGTGGCGAGTATGGGGTGTAGAAAAAGGTGGAAAAATCATTGTGGCAGTGCCCAGGGTAGTCAGAGGTTACTAGCACTTAAAAACCCTGTCAGAACACTGTTGTTGTCTCAGCTCAGTAGTGTGAAGTCCTGCGTCTTATTGTTACTTGGATGAGTTGTGGTCTGCAGGCTCAGGTCTCGGAGAGTCAAGATATCGAAGTTTGCATCGGGAAAGGTGAATCCACGGGATTTTTCCTTCCACGTTTAGAGCCGTAGGGGTGGTGAGGAGAACACGGAAGGACCCTTCCCAGCAATCACTGTTCCACGCCTTTGTCTTGATGACCTTGATGAAGACCTGGTCACCGATGTGCACTGTCAATCACTTCATTGACAAAATGTGATCCATTGTCACTTCTGATGATCTGATGAATGAATTATGTGTTTACAAAATGCCTTGGCTACTGTGAGTGCATCTGGTTTAGCCTTTGGAAAGATCTCATCACTTAGAGAAGGCGTCTATAAGTACTAGACAATATTCAACACCTTTCTATTTAGATAACTGAATAAAATGTAGGTTAATGGAAAAGTTGTGTCAGGGAATGAGCCACGTTTTGGTCTCAATTGTCCTTGGAAGTTATTTCTGATGCAGAATACTCCTTACAAAAATGTTGCGAGAAGGAATTAAACCTGTGCGTGTTATAAATCCCATTTATCTGGACTACAATCCCTCCTGTTGAGAGAAGGGTCAACCCATAAATCAAAACTGCAGCACATTTAAACAATGATTTTGGTAACCACGTTTTTTCTTCAGGGCCTATCTATAACTTCTTTACAAGTTTGGCTCCTTTCTTTCTTGGTTCACTGTTCTACCTTGTTTGGTTGAGGTATGTCCCAAATATCTGACTTCCAAAGTGGTAACTTGTTTTCACTTACTTTTTTACCCGTTTTATGCAAATACTCAAGGAGTTGGAGAATGTTTTTTTGCATTTGTCTTGATTTTCGTTTAATATTGACTTCCTTCCTTTGGAATAAAGTTACTGAGACACGACTGAATGTTTTGACCGAAAATGGTTGGACTTGCAGTGTACTCTTGTGGTAATCTTGTAAAAGTTTTTCTCCTTTGTAAGTAAAAGCAAACGATGCTTGACTTTCTTTTTATAAAGGAATGGACCAAAAAGCATTGCTTAAATCTATGACAGTAAAATACTGTCCTTTTTGGATTTTATCGAGTGGAGAAACGCGTGATTTGGCGCCCTCTGCTGTAATGTAGCATTTACTGCTCGCAAATCTTGTACCAGACGCCAAAATGTAGACGGACTTGCTTTCTTTAATTGAAAAATAGGAGTATTACAAGGAGATTCTGGATCTGGACCTACGTGATGATTATGATAGTCATGGGCATTTCATCTGGACTCATCGCTTCGTATGGCTCTAATGCTAACCAGGGCCGGGTCTAGGCAGGGGCAAGAGGGGGCCTGGCACAATTTTTACAATTCCATTTGCAGACATTACTCTTGTGGTTTTTTTCTCCTGCTGTAGTGTAATTGATGTTTCTGATTACTGTTCGTTCCGTTCCAGTATCTACTAAAAATAGCATGTGACGACCATTTATTAGTAGTACAATTTCTGGTTCAAGTTTGAAATCTGTTTCATTTGACAGTAAAAAAAAATGTCATGCTTCGTTTCAGTTATTGTTTTAAATTTCTGAAACATAGTAATTTATTTCTTCTGTCTCTTCTGACCTTTACTTTGTCTTTTCTATATTTACTTTCTCTAGTCATGCTTCTTCCTCATCATCATCCGGTCCTGGCTTTCTTCTGCTTTTTTGTAACATTCACGATCCATGTGACCTTTTCAGTTATTGACTGTCATTTTCTTTCTTCTTTCTTTCTTTCTTTCTTTCTGCTTCTCCTCTTTTCCTTTTTCTCTGGCCTCTTATCTTCTGCGCATTGTTCAGAGAAAACTTGCTTTTTCCTGTCTCGATTACCTAAGTTTCAGTTCCCTCTTCATTCAAATGCACTTGAAAGTAAGTAAGTAATTGATATTAATAGAGCGCTTTTTTAGACCAGGGTCACAAAGCGCTTAAACAATAAAAAAAAAAAATACTACAAAAATATATACTAAAAAGATCAAGATAACACTAAGGGCATCCTGCTTCTTCTTTTCTCTGATTAATTTGTTAGCGTGAATTGTTTAATCATGAATTCTTCTAATGACACTGTTGGCAAGTTCACATCGTTTTTTCTGATCCAATGTTTAACTGGCTCTTTTAAACCACTTAAAATGGCTGCTTTTAACTGTTGGTTGAAGGCACCGTTCACGTCATTATTTTCAGGGATCCCACTGTTGTCTTTAAAGACTTTGTACATTCTACTGCAGAATTGTACGACAGTTTCACCTTCTTTCTGGGTAGGTTTTGTTCAAAATATGATGGCTCGTCCGAAACCACTTACGTTCTCCGCTCCTTGCTGCCTTTTTATTTCATAGCTCAGATCATGACACACTTAAATATAAACAGCTTGTTCTTTTTGTTGCTTGCCAGAAACGGTTTTCTGTATGAGTCAGTGGAAGTGGTTATAACCGCTTGCATGGGAGACAAGCTTTATGTGAGCTGCAGTAGTCATGATTATATATTTATTGTGATAAGACTATAAAAGCAACATAAATTCTTTAACACTAAACGCCAACACAACCACAGAATTCAGTGGGAGGCACCGCCCCACCTTACTTAAGGTGCCAAGAAAACAATTAACTACCATGATGCCATTCTGCTCCACAAGTGACCGCTGATTGGTCGCTACAGTACTGTAATTAAATTCTACTTCAATGTTGATACATTAAAAGTGACCTTGAGCTGTCATTGGTTGACTGGGCGGCAAAGCATGTTGTTGAGAGGGATGGCAGCTCAAAAGCAATGTTAGGTTTTAAAGTTAAAATAAATATTGTTAAATGAAAGTGAAAAATTACATGGTAACTACTTTGCAGATTTCATTTAAAGGTGGGTTTTTTTCCAGAACATCACCCCCGCGATAAACGAGGGAACAAATGGAGTTTTTCTTTTTTTAAATAATAGATGAATCATGAAGGGAAACTGAAAGAAAATACAAGCAACCATTGAATACAAACAGAAATTGTAGTAAAATAAAAGTAAATAGTAAAATATTAAAAGGGCACCCAACTCTCCCGACTTATTCACATGTTGTAAATGTTGAAGTCGGTCATTCTTCTTGATGTTGCTCCATTTTGGAGTTATTTCTTGATAAAGTTCTCCCACGTCTGAAATCTCGCAGAAAGAGAATATCATTTGCGAGCCTATTCTGACGTCAGAATAGGGGATAATCCGCCTCCAAAAAGCTCTGATCTGTACCATGTATTATGGTTGTGCCGCCTCGGCTGCTAACAGTTAGCCGCTAACACAAGAGGCTGGTCAGACTCTCCTGCAGGATGGATGACAAAGCCTGTCTTCTGTGTTGCAAGAATGCTCGTCTCTTCTCAGACTCAACCAAAGAAGATGGATTAATGCACCTATGGGATGATTTTTGTTTTCAAACGATACTTTGAGGACTGATGTTTAATCAAAAAGACTGGATTCACCACCGCATGTGAAACAATGTCTTTTCGGAGACTCTACATCAAAATAACACCGAAAGTAAGTGCAATGTAGTCATGTCGGCAAAGTTTGGCCTAGAATTCATATTTAATAACAACAACAATATTTACTAAGCGTTTAACACGACCTGCATGTTCAGCGTGACACAAATCCTCTTTATTTAAACATAGTGAGACTTGTTTCTGCTCTTTTTTGATTTTGTGTATACGCCAGCAAAGTGCTTTATACGATGGAGTTTTACAGGTGAGTTTGAGATTTCCTGTGGTATAGTTACTTCCACCTTTGACCCCTGAACAATGAGAGCAGAGTGGGTTGGGTTGCTTGGAAGAAGTTTCGTCTGAGCCAAAACAGACGTTTTAAGTGGTTAGGCGCATTTTCCAATGTAAATATATTTTTTAAATGACAGTTTTACGCAAAAAGAAACATACTGATGATTATAATAGAGGTCGTAGAACAATTTAAGAGACACTTAAATCAACACATTAGTTGTCCTTTAATAGCATGTCAACCATCTTCTTCTTTTAAGTGAAGTTTTTATAAGTTCAGCCTCTTTCATAAACGAAACTGTGCGGAAGCCATGACTTTGACTGTAGTTTCAACCACATTCATTACCCTCTACGTTCCTCCTGTTGTGTAGTTAGTGTCGTCAGATCTTCAAGATGAACAGGATAACTGTCTTCTATTGTCTGCTCTGTGGTAAATGTTTATCTCATCTTTTTAAAAATGTATCTTTTCTGGTTTTGGCAGCTTCATGGATGAAATGTTTTTGCAACACTGTCGTTGGAAGAGAGAGAGAGAGTATATCCATCAACTGCTCTCACAGCATTGCTAAAGGTAACAGCAAATACATCTGCTGGAAGACGTGCGAAGGAAAAGACATACTGGGAAAAGTAAAAGCCGACAGTTCCAACTGGTCGACAGACAGAAGAATTTACTTGTGGGAATCATCTGGATTTTTGAATGTGACTATCAAGAATCTCCGGCTGTCGGACGCTGGGAAGTACTGGTGCGGAGTGGAAAGGACTGGTTTGGATACATACAGGGAGTTGAATCTGGTCGTAGAAAAAGGTACAAGTACGCATCACTCATGAGGCGGATCTGGAATGGGATAATTAATCAAGTGTTGTCTCTCTAGCACCTCTTCAGACCACTGTTGCTCCCACAACAACAACCGTTCTTCTACCTGTAGCTTCGACCACCTGGACTCATGACGACACCACCAACACCACCAACACCACCGAGGTGATGGTACCGACAGAACCAGCAGGTAAAAACTCTTTGGACTCAAAAGAAGTTTTGTGCTCGACTCCAGATGTGTTTCTGTTTCCGCTCAGGGACCGTGATACATGTCGCGTCAGGGGTCGTTGCAGTCGTGGTCTTGGTGCTGCTGCTCGCCTTCTGTGTCCGGAAACAAAGAACCAAACCACAGCCTGTTGATCCGGGCAGAGCAGAGTCAGCAAGCGAGGTAACATGAACACTTCAGAAAGTTCCACTGTATATGAAAAATAAATCGAAATGCATCTTTGGTATAGTTTCAAATTTCCAACACTTTCTTTTTTCTAGCATTTTTTTCAATTAACAAATAAATTCACTGTAACATTCAACTTGAAATTTAAAAAAAGTTTACACAGTTAAATGTTAAAAAAAAGAATGTTAACAAAAACTTTTATTAGAATATATTCAGTGTAAAAAAAAAAAGGTATAAACTGTCTGTGTTAACATCTGGTCAACCAAGAAGAAGCCAACTTTCCTTGTCTTCAGGCTACGCTGCAATGCAAAGGTTACAGGAAGTAGAATTAAGTCTTGACGTCAAAGAATAATCCGACGGCAGTAAACGACTGCTTCTCCATTAACATCTAATTTATTTTTCAACCTAATTCTATTACCACCCTAATCTTACACTGAATTTATTTTCCATCAATTTCATCGTCAACACCGAATATTTTTTTAACATGTTCATTTTGACACTGAATTCAATCATGCATTGAAACCATAAAGTTATGGAAATGTGATGTTTTTTCAAATTAAAAGTCTGCTTTGGATTTTGTTAGAACTCAGTGTTAGAAGTTCATGTTTGAAGTCAGACGACAAAATTTCACTGCCGTAGCTTCGAGTCTCAACGTATTCTTTTCACTTCATAACAGACGTTTTGTCATCGTCTGTATGTTTGTCTCCTTAGTCAAAATATTTAAAGTTGAAAAACATGTTTGGATTTCATTTCCAGGAAGTTTAGTCTTATTGATGCAGAAGTGAAGAAGGAGGCGTCATAAACAATGAATAAAGTTCTATCTATCTATATAAGCCTAAGTGTCAGGATGTCTTGCAGACAGGGTAGTGTGTCCAGCGAAATAACCACAAGAGAACTGAAGTTGATCTTTTTATGGTCGCGTTGATTTTCCTCAACTACGGATGGACAGCGATCACTCCTGTTAGCAAGTTCAACAGAGCTAACACAATTAGCCACCGATTGGCTAAAACGGACAGTATAAAATAACACACATGAATTACACAATACACATTACAATATATTTCTCCATGTTAATTAACAGATAGTTAACCTAAAAGATAATAACATTGTTTTAATCAAATAATATATGTAACATTACAAAGCAACAGTGAACAGTTGCGTACGTGCGGATAGACAGCCATCACTGTCCGCAACACAGCGTCATCAGTGAGTGCCGTCGCTTCCAGGGTTAGCCACGCAGGACATAAAGGCCTATAGTGTCACCTAGTGGTGAAACATATTCACATATATTTGAGGATTTCTTGTGAAATAATTGTTTCAATCTATTTAAAACAGAATTGAAAATGATTGTCACCTTAAACCGAGTTCTGAATAAATTCTTGGCGCTTGTAAAACATTGTAAAAAAGTTGGTCTAATGTATTTTTTCTTCCACCATCATCAGGAGGTAACTTTGCCGACCATCGCGCCAAGAGTCGCCTCTGAGGGCTTTTATGGGAATATTCCAGCCACAGCCACAACAAGACCAGAACAACAAAGAGGTCCAGACAAAAAGTCCAGATGTCATTCAAAGGAGCGTCATGGTGGGCAGGTCTGGTTCGGCGTGGGTCTGCCTAATTCTAGCATGAAATGAGGTGAATACCTCTGCCAAGGAGGACATGTGATGAACTGAGAAAGGAATGTTGATAATGAACGGATGATAAAGATTCAGCTGCTGTTTCCAAATTACCATCTGGATCCAAAACTAATTTAAAGGTGCATCACTTATACCTTAAATTGTTATTTGTTCAAAATGAAACTCGGGAAATAATTTTAATTCCGGAAGAAAAATCCAAATTCAGTCCATGATTTATTTCAATCTCATCTTTTAATTATTATTATATTATTCTTTTTTACAGTTTATTTTTTGTGTTCATCATGCATTTAAGAATTTAAGTGTAACTGTGTTCTCAGACTTTTCTTATTAAACATGTAAAGATTTTTCGTTTTTATAAACTGGTGTTTTTTGTTAATTCTAGTTCATATCATTAAACAATCTCAATGAAGGTCAAGTTCCCGCTCTTTGGTTTGATGTTTCTGTCAAGTATCAATAATTATCTTCCGTCTGTCTGTGTTATGACTTTTTTTCAATTATTCTCTCTTTTGTTCTCTTCCGTTAGATTAGATTATATTAGAGATTTCACACGTGCAGCAGAACAAAAACATTTTACAAGGACAAAAGACAGAACACCAAAGATAACAGACATGAACGAAAGCAAGAACAACATCAGCCACACACATCACTGAAACACAGCCCAGTAACACCATAATCAAAGTGGTACGAAGCCTGACAGTAAAAAAGTGCATTATGCTAAGAAATTATTGCACAGGAATGAACTATTCCCTTAATAGCTGAACCGGAAGAGGAGGAAGTTAAGTATTTTTGAGTTTAAGCAGGTTGTTGTAGAGTCTGACTGCGGTTGGGATGAATGACCTGCGGAAGCGTTTCTTTTTGCACGTGGGGTGCAAGAGTCTGTGACTGAAGGAGCTGCTCAAAGAATGGAGCTATTTTACATTTAAATACACATTTTGTAATTTATAAATGTTGACATTTATTTATACATTTATACAATTTGTCTTCTATTTATATAGGTATTTATACATTTTGACATTTTCTTGTCCGTATGTAAATTAAGTTGGCGGGTCGAACATCAGTCTAAGGCACTGATTGGTTAAACAGGCGAAACAAACTAAAGCAATCGATGTCGATCTCATAACTATCACTTGTTCAGCAACTGACCTAAAGCATCGATGCTGCACGAAGAGAGAAAGAATGTTTTCTGAAATCTTAGCAAACAAACTTGATAAGTTGTGTCCCGGACAATCGGAATGTACACAGAGACAAGTGCTAGAATAACAATATAGTCAGAAACCTTTCAGTACCAGCAAGGAGTGGAGGCGCTTCTTACAGTTCGTCCCAAACTACTGATGTTCTCCGCTTCTTGCTGCCTTTTTATTCGAAAGCTCAGAGCATGATACACTTAAATACGAACAGTTTGCTCATTTGTTGCTGGACATGTGTTGTGTAACTTCAATAGTAAGGTAAGGTAAGGTAGAACTTTATTGATCCCTCAGGAGGTCTCCTTCGGGAAAATGTTTTTATCCAATAGCCACAACAAATACAGCAATTTTTAATTAAAAAAAAAATCAAAATAAAATAAGAACAAGAACAAAGAGAAATAAAGAGAAAGAACAAGATGATACAATCTAAGTCCAAAGATAAAGATAAAGAACATAGATTGAAGAAAAATAAAAAAGACAAAGACTAACATTGAACAGAACATCCAGATACTTTCATTCCACTCCTGCCCCCAAACTCAGAATTGTACAATTTAATAGCCTGAGGAATGAATGAGTCCTTGAGTCTATTTGTTTTGCACCTGTTAAGAGGATGACTGTCATCATCCATGATGGACAGTAGTTTGTTCAATGATCTCCTCTCAGCAACTGTCACCAGTGAGTCCAGCTTCATTCCAACCACAGAACCAGCCTTTCTGATCAACCTGTCCAACCTGTTGACACTCCTCTTGGACACATTTCCACCCCAACACACCACAACATAAAACAGGACACTGGCCACAACAGACTGGTAGAACATGCAGAGGAGCTTCTTGCAGACGTTAGAAGATCGAAGCCTCCTCAGAAAGTACAGTCTACTCTGAACTTTCTTATACACATGGTCTGTGTTGCAGGACCAGTTTACTGTCCAGCCACACACCGAGGTACTTATAGTTATCAACTATCTCCACCTCGTCGCCTCTGATGGACACTGGTCGTGGCTTTGTCCTGGACCTCCCGAGGTCCAAGACCAGCTCCTTGGTCTTTGGGTGATGTTCAGCTGCAAGTGGTTCCTCTCACTCCAGTCCATAAAGTCACGTATCAGACTCCTATACTCGTCTTCTCTGTTGTCCCTGATGCAACCAACAATGGCAGTGTCGTCAGCATACTTCTGGACAAGACTCAGCTCTGAGTTGTAGCAGAAGTCTGCAGTGTAGATGGTGAAGAGGAGAGGGGCCAGTATCCAGGAGACCAGACCAGGATCCACATGCATCTGTGTCAATTTGCCCTGCAGCAGAGTGGGCTGGATGGTGTTGAAGGCACTAGAAAAGTTCAGGAACAGGATCCTCACTGAACCAATTCCTTTATCCAGGTGGGAGTAGGTCCGATGCAGGAGGTGAAGGATGGCATCTTCCACACCAACTGCTGGCCGGTATGCAAACTGCAGGGGGTCTTGCGCATGCTGGACTTGTGGCCTGAGATGTTTGAGGACCAGCCGCTCCAGTGTCTTCATCAGCTGTGAAGTCAGTGCCACCGGTCTGTAATCGTTCAGTTCACTCGGTCGGATCTTTTTCGGGACTGGAACGATACAGGAAGTCTTCCACACAGTTGATACTTTCCCCAGCCGTAGACTGAGGTTGAAGACATGCTGGAGTGGCTCAGCTAGTTCAGCAGCGTAAATTCTATTTAAATTCTACGTCAATGTTGCGGCAAAGCATGATGTTGAGGGGGATGGCAGCTCAAAAGTAATGTTAGTAGCTCAAATTAAAATACATATTTTTAAATGACACAAGTAAAAAATTACATGATTACTATTTCGCAGATTTATTTTTAAAGGTGGGTTTTTTTCCAACAACATCATCCCGTGTGAAACGATGGAACAAATGGAGTTTCTCTCTTTTAAAATAATGGATAAATCATGAAGGGAAACTGAAAATACAAGAAACCATGGAACACAAACAGAAATTGTAGTAAAATAAAAGTAAAAAGTAAAATATTAAATAGCATGTCAACCATCTTCTTCTTCTAAGTGAAGTTTTTATAAGTTCAGCCTCTTTCATAAACAACACTGTGCGGAAGCCATGACTTTGACTGTGGTTTCAATTACATTCATTACCCTCTACGTTCTTCCTGTTGTGTAGTTAGTGTCGTCAGATCTTCAAGATGAACAGGATAACTGTCTTCTATTGTCTGCTCTGTGGTAAATGTTTATCTCATCCTTTTAAAAGTACACTTTTAAAAATGTATCTTTTCTGGTTTTGGCAGCTTCATGGATGAAATGTTTTTGCAACACTGTCGTTGGAAGAGAGAGAGAGAGTATATCCATCAACTGCTCTCACAGCATTGCTAAAGGTAACAGCAAATACATCTGCTGGAAGACGTGCGAAGGAAAAGACATACTGGGAAAAGTAGAAGCCGACAGTTCCAACTGGTCGACAGACAGAAGAATTTACTTGTGGGAATCATCTGGATTTTTGAAAGTGACTTTCTTGAATCTCCGGCTGTCGGACGCTGGGAAGTACTGGTGCGGAGTGGATAGGCCTGGTTTGGATACATACAGGGAGTTGAATCTGGTCGTAGAAGAAGGTACAAGTACGCATCACTCATGAGGCGGATCTGGAATGGGATAATTAATCAAGTGTTGCCTCTCTAGCACCTCTTCAGACCACTGTTGCTCCCACAACAACAACCGTTCTTCTACCTGTAGCTTCGACCACCTGGACTCATGACGACACCACCAACACCACCAACACCACCGAGGTGATGGTACCGACAGAACCAGCAGGTAAAAACTCTTTGGACTCAAAAGAAGTTTTGTGCTCGACTCCAGATGTGTTTCTGTTTCCGCTCAGGGACCGTGATACATGTCGCGTCAGGGGTCGTTGCAGTCGTGGTCTTGGTGCTGCTGCTCGCCTTCTGTGTCCGGAAACAAAGAACCAAACCACAGCCTGTTGATCCGGGCAGAGCAGAGTCAGCAAGCGAGGTAACATGAACACTTCAGAAAGTTCCACTGTATATGAAAAATAAATCGAAATGCATCTTTGGTATAGTTTCAAATTTCCAACACTTTCTTTTTTCTAGCATTTTTGTTCAATTAACAAATAAATTCACTGTAAAATTCAACGTGAAATTAAAAAAAAAGTTTACACAGTTAAATGTTAAAAAAAAAGAATGTTAACAAAAACTTTTATTAGAATATATTCAGTGTAAAAAAAAAAAGGTATAAACTGTCTGTGTTAACATCTGGTCAACCAAGAAGAAGCCATCTTTCCTTGTCTTCAGGCTACGCTGCAATGCAAAGGTCACAGGAAGTAGAAGTAGGTCTTAGCACGACACAAATAAAGTCAACAGACTCACCGACTACTTACTGTGACCTTCAAATAACGTCAAAGAATAATCAGACGGCAGTAAACGACTGCTTCTCCATTAACATCTAATTTATTTTACAACCTAATTCTATTACCACCCTAATCTTACACTGAATTTATTTTCCATCAATTTCATCATCAACACCGAATATTTTTTTAACATGTTCATTTTGACACTGAATTCCCTTCATGCATTGAAAACATAAAGTTATGGAAATGTGATGTTTTTTCAAATTAAAAGTCTGCTTTGGATTTTGTTAGAACTCAGTGTTAGAAGTTCATGTTTGAAGTCAGACGACACAATTTCACTGCCGTAGCTTCGAGTCTCAACGTATTCTTTTCACTTCATAACAGACGTTTTGTCATCGTCTGTATGTTTGTCTCCTTAGTCAAAATATTTAAAGTTGAAAAACATGTTTGGATTTCATTTCCAGGAAGTTTAGTCTCATTGATGCAGAAGTGAAGAAGGAGGCGTCATAAACAATGAATAAAGTTCTATCTATCTATATAAGCCTAAGTGTCAGGATGTCTTGCAGACAGGGTAGTGTGTCCAGCGAAATAACCACAAGAGAACTGAAGTTGATCTTTTTATGGTCGCGTTGATTTTCCTCAACTACGGATGGACAGCGATCACTCCTGTTAGCAAGTTCAACAGAGCTAACACAATTAGCCACCGATTGGCTAAAACGGACAGTATAAAATAACACACATGAATTACACAATACACATTACAATATATTTCTCCATGTTAATTAACAGATAGTTAACCTAAAAGATAATAACATTGTTTTAATCAAATAATATATGTAACATTACAAAGCAACAGTGAACAGTTGCGTACGTGCGGATAGACAGCCATCACTGTCCGCAACACAGCGTCATCAGTGAGTGCCGTCGCTTCCAGGGTTAGCCACGCAGGACATAAAGGCCTATAGTGTCACCTAGTGGTGAAACATATTCACGTATATTTGAGGATTTCTTGTGAAATAATTGTTTCAATCTATTTAAAACAGAATGGAAAATGATTGTCACCTTAAACCGAGTTCTGAATAAATTCTTGGCGCTTGTAAAACATTGTAAAAAAGTTGGTCTAATGTATTTTTTCTTCCACCAGGGGAATGATTATGACGACGTCGGAGAGATCGTGCAGGAACGTGGAAACATGCGTGAAGTCAACTCCACATATCGTTCAGCCAAACACGATCAATGCAGTTTTCAAAACACCACAAACACATCAGACAAAAACCTCTACATCAACAGTCACAACAGCACAAAGTTGGGGATTATAAAACATCATCAGGAGGTAACTTTGCCGACCATCGCGCCAAGAGTCGCCTCTGAGGGCTTTTATGGGAATATTCCAGCCACAGCCACAACAAGACCAGAACAACAAAGAGGTCCAGACAAAAAGTCCAGATGTCATTCAAAGGAGCGTCATGGTGGGCAGGTCTGGTTCGGCGTGGGTCTGCCTAATTCTAGCATGCAATGAGGTGAATACCTCTGCCAAGGAGGACATGTGATGAACTGAGAAAGGAATGTTGATAATGAACGGATGATAAAGATTCAGCTGCTGTTTCCAAATTACCATCTGGATCCAAAACTTATTTAAAGGTGCATCACTTATACCTTAAATTGTTATTTGTTTAAAATGAAACTGGGGAAATAATATTAATTACGGAAGAAAAATCCAAATTCAGTCCATGATTTATTTCAATCTCATCTTTTAATTATTGTTATATTATTCTTTTTTACAGTTTATTTTTTGTGTTCATCATGCATTTAAGAATTTAAGTGTAACTGTGTTCTCAGACTTTTCTTATTAAACATGTAAAGATTTTTCATTTTTATAAACTTGTGTTATTTTGTTAATTCTAGTTCATATCATTAAACAATCTCAATGAAGGTCAAGTTCCCGCTCTTTGGTTTGATGTTTCTGTCAAGTATCAATAATTATCTTCTGTCTGTCTGTGTTATGACTTTTTTTCAATTATTCTCTCTTTTGTTCTCTTACGTTAGATTCGATTATATTAGAGATTTCACACGTGCAGCAGAACAAAAACATTTAACAAGGACAAAAGACAGAACACCAAAGATAACAGACATGAACGAAAGCAAGAACAACATCAGCCACACACATCACTGAAACACAGCCCAGTAACACCATAATCAAAGTGGTACGAAGCCTGACAGTAAAAAAAAGTGCATTATGCTGAGAAATTATTGCACAGGAATGGACTATTCCCTGAATAGCTGAACCGGAAGAGGAGGAAGTTAAGTATTTTTGAGTTTAAGCAGGTTGTTGTAGAGTCTGACTGCGGTTGGGATGAATGACCTGCGGAAGCGTTTCTTTTTGCACATGGGGTGCAAGAGTCTGTGACTGAAGGAGCTGCTCAAAGAATGGAGCTATTTTACGTTTAAATACACATTTTGTAATTTATACTGTACATTTTGACATTTATTTATACATTTATACATTTTGTCTTCTTTTTATTTAGGTATGAAGTGGGCGGGTCGAACATCAGTCTAAGGCACTGATTGGTTAAACAAACTAACAAACTAAAGCAATCGATGTCGATCTCATAACTATCACTTGTTCAGCAACTGACCTAAAGCATCGACGCTGCACGAAGAGTAGAATAATGTTTTCTGAAATCTTAGCAAACAAACTTGATAAGTTGTCCATGTTGTTCATGTGCATGAGATTGATTTTGTTTTTAACAACCACGACCCTAATGAATGAATTCCTTGAATCTCACAGTTAACACACAAGCTCATGTGGCTCAGTGGTACAGTACTCAACTCTGGTCCCACAAGTACGGGATTGATTCCAATTCGCTCATTTTCATTTTTTTCGGGATTTTTCTTTTTTTTTTCTTAACGTGATGCAGATATTTATTTATTTTGAAATAAGCAACAATTAGAGACATTGTTATGAGTAACAATTTGCCAGGGATTTTCTCCCGGACAATCGGAATGTACACAGAGACAAGTGTTAGAATAACAACAAAGTCAGAAACCTTTCAGTACCTGCAAGGAGTGGAGGCGCTTCTTACGGCTCGTCCCAAACTACTGATGTTCTCCGCTTCTTGCTGCCTTTTTATTCGAAAGCTCAGAGCATGATACACTTAAATACGAACAGTTTGTTCATTTGTTGCTAGACATGTGTTGTGTAACTTCAATAGTAGTGGTGCAAGTCACATTAATTTTACTTTTGAAACAAGTGAAGTTCTGGTTACTGTCTATGTCACAGCTAAAGATGGATCTGCATCGCTCAAACCAAGTTACTGGAAAGAAGGGTTCCCATTTGTTCCATTCAGGCTTGGTGTTACCTTTAGTCATTACTTCTGTCATACAGTTCTGGGGAACATGTTTAAATGGCACAATTCTTAACAGGGGTCTAGGATCCATCCACACAATTCATGATTGATTCATTATTTTTTTCCTGTTTCCATAGCTAACTTAACCCAATTCTTGACATTTGTAATAGAGCATTTGATTTAACCAAAGGGCCAGTTTTTCTCTCGTCTTGGTTGTTCTTGCAGGTCATGTGGGCTTGGTATGCTCTTTCTAACCAACCTTTTTACCGTCTGTGATGACCCTTGTGGCAGGTGTTTCCCACCATGCCCATGGTGCTCCAATGACGAAAGTGGTTAGGAACAGGGTGGCAAGTATGGGGTGTAGAAAAAGGTGGAAAAATCATTGTTGCAGTGCCCAGGGTAGTCAGAGGTTACTAGCACTTAAAAACCCTGTCAGAACACTGTTGTTGTCTCAGCTCAGTAGTGTGAAGTCCTGCGTCTTATTGTTACTTGGATGAGTTGTGGTCTGCAGGCTCAGGTCTCGGAGAGTCAAGATATCGAAGTTTGCATCGGGAAAGGTGAATCCACGGGATTTTTCCTTCCACGTTTAGAGCCGTAGGGGTGGTGAGGAGAACACGGAAGGACCCTTCCCAGCAATCACTGTTCCACTTCTTTGTCTTGATGACCTTGATGAAGACCTGGTCACCAATGTGCACTGTCAATCACTTCATTGACAAAATGTGATCCATTGTCACTTCTGATGATCTGATGAATGAATTATGTGTTTACAAAATGCCTTGGCTACTGTGAGTGCATCTGGTTTAGCCTTTGGAAAGATCTCATCACTTAGAGAAGGCGTCTATAAGTACTAGACAATATTCAACACCTTTCTATTTAGATAACTGAATAAAATGTAGGTTAATGGAAAAGTTGGGTCAGGGAATGAGCCACGTTTTGGTCTCAATTGTCCTTGGAAGTTATTTCTGATGCAGAATACTCCTTACAAAAATGTTGCGAGAAGGAATTAACCTTTGCGTGTTATAAATCCCATTTATCTGGACTACAATCCCTCCTGTTGAGAGAAGGGTCAACCCATAAATCAAAACTGCAGCACATTTAAACAATGATTTTGGTAACCACGTTTTTTCTTCGGGGCCTATCTATAACTTCTTTACAAGTTTGGCTCCTTTCTTTCTTGGTTCACTGTTCTACCTTGTTTGGTTGAGGTATGTCCCAAATATCTGACTTCCAAAGTGGTAACTTGTTTTCACTTACCTTTTTACCCGTTTTATGCAAATACTCAAGGAGTTGGAGAGTGTTTTTTTGCATTTGTCTTGATTTTCGTTTAATTTTGACTTCCTTCCTTTGGAATAAAGTTACTGAGACACGACTGAATGTTTTGACCGAAAATGGTTGGACTTGCAGTGTACTCTTGTGGTAATCTTGTAAAAGTTTTTCTCCTTTGTAAGTAAAAGCAAACGATTGACTTTCTTTTTATAAAGGAATGGACCAAAAAGCATTGCTTAAATCTATGACAGTAAAATACTGTCCTTTTTGGATTTTATCGAGTGGAGAAACGTGTGATTTGACGCCCTCTGCTGTAATGTAGCATTTACTGCTCGCAAATCTTGTACCAGACGCCAAAATGTAGACGGACTTGCTTTCTTTAATTGAAAAATAGGAGTATTACAAGGAGATTCTGGATCTGGACCTACGTGATGATTATGATAGTCATGGGCATTTCATCTGGACTCATCGCTTCGTATGGCTCTAATGCTAACCAGGGCCGGGTCTGGGCAGGGGCAAGAGGGGGCCTGGCCCCCTCAAATAAATGTTGTGCCCCCTCAAACCAGGGCCGGGTCTAGGCAGGGGCAAGAGGGGGCCTTGCACAATGCCCCCTCAAGATTTGTGGCTGCCCCCTCATACATGCCTGTCTAGACCCGGCCCTGATGCTAACTCCTTAGCAGTGTCCAATGTAAGTAAGTAAGTAAGTAAGTAATATTTATTTATATAGCGCTTTTCGAGACCAGGGTCACAAAGCGCTTTAACAATCAAAACAATACTCAAAACAGTACATACTTCAAAGATCAAGACAACACCGAGAACAACACAGGAGTTCGAGAAATTCAAGTAAAAGCCTGAACAAATAGAAACGTCTTAAGATGTTTCTTAAAGGAGTCAGTAGACTCCATCAAGCGCAAAGAGAGAGGAAGATTGTTCCAAAGCTTAGGAGCAACAGCCTGAAAAGATTTCTCTCCTCTGGTCCTGAGCCGTGTGCGTGGAACCATAAGTAGATTCTGATCCACAGACCTCAGAGACCGAGCTGGGGTGTAAGGCTGGATCAGTTCAGTGATGTAAGGAGGAGCCTGACCATGAATAGCTCTGAAAGTAAGAACCAGAATTTTAAAGTTGATCCTGAAAGAAACTGGAAGCCAGTGAAGAGTTTTAAGGATCGGAGAAATGTGAGTTCTTCTACTAGAGCGAGTCAGAATTCTCGCTGCAGAGTTCTGAATCAACTGCAGACGAGACAGCTCCTTCTTGTTAAGACATGAAAACAAACTGTTACAATAGTCCAGACGAGAAGAAACAAACGCATGGATTACAAGCTCCAGATCATGTTGTGACAACATTTTCCTAAGTTTAGAGATTTTTCTCAGTTGAAGGAAACAGTTTCTGGTCAGTTTTCTGCAGTGTTGAACAAGAGACATGGCTTTATCAAATACAACACCCAGGTTTCTCAGGCTCAGTTTGACAGACTGACCTAAGTCACCCAAGTACTGACTCAACCCTGGAATCTTATCATCAGGAGCAATCACCAGAGTTTCAGTTTTGTCCACATTAAGCTGTAAAGTGTTTTCACTCAGCCATTGTTTGATTTCTAGCAAACAATTGACTAAGCTGTTCAGCCTTTGGGGCTCAGTTGGGTCAAAAGAGCAGTAGAGCTGGATGTCATCAGCAAAAATGTGATAAGAAACATCTGGAAATCTCTGAATGATTTTACCGAGGGGAATCAAGTACAGCAAAAACAATAAAGGACCCAGAACAGAACCTTGAGGGACTCCACACAACAGATCTGCCGATTCAGACCTCATTTGATTGGCAGATACACTAAAACTGCGCCCAGAAAGGTAAGATGAGAACCATTCTAACACAGACCCAGACAGTCCCACTTCATCCCTTAGTCTTCTCAGCAGGATCTGGTGATCAACTGTGTCAAAGGCTGAGGACAGATCCAAGAGAACCAGAACAGTGAATTTACCAGAGTCAGCCGACATCATGATGTCACTGGACACTTTCAATAAAGCTGTCTCCGTAGAGTGATGTTTACGGAAGCCAGACTGAAACTTCTCATGGATGTCGCTCTGATCCAGGAACAAAGACAGCTGCTCGGACACCACCTTCTCCAAGATCTTGGACAAGAAAGGGAGCTTAGAAATAGGCCTGAAATTACTGAGGTCAGTTGGGTCTAAGCCTGTTTTTTTGAGCAGAGGCTCCACAATGGCATGTTTAAATGCATTGGGAAAAACCCCTGTGGAAAGGGAGAGGTTCACCATATTGGTAACCCAGGGGCCAATTACATCAAATACTTTGATAAAAAGCCTACAAGGAAGGACGTCATCTGAGCAAGAGGAGGGTTTCATCTTGTTCACTAGTGCTGAAATATCACCCAAAGATACAGCAGTGAAGGATGACCAAGAGGAGGAGATGGGCTCAGAGACAGTAGGGGTTCCCAACAAAGGGGGAGAGATTTTCTCTTTGATCAATTTAATTTTGTCAATGAAAAATCTCAACAATGCATTGCTGTCAGCTTCACAGAAGACCGGCGTGATTTGAGGAGCAGGAGACACGAGAGAATTAATCGTGTCAAACAACACTTTGGGGTTTTTCCTATTTGCTGCTACCAGTTTTCTGATGTAATCAGATCTAGCAGTTTCTACCATCTCATTGTAAGAAGTCAACAGATCCCTGAGGTGAAGTCTATGCACCTCAAGTTTAGTAGACTTCCAGAGACGCTCAGTCTTTCGACAAAGTCTCTTCAGACTCAGGAGATCTTCATTTGTCCAAGGGCACCGTTTTTTCTGAATTTTCAAGTTCGATTTAACAGGTGCCACTTGATCCAGTATTTCAACACAATGATCAGTGTAACAGTGAATCAAACTGTCCACATCTGGACAGTCATCAAAGGAAAGACGGTCAAACATAACAGAAAAACTGTCTGCAGTATCAGCTGAGATGACACGCCTCTGAGACCTAACTTTCAAAGGCATAGGTTCAGGGATGAAGTCCAGGTTGAACAAGACAAGAGAATGATCACTCAGATGGACATCATGTACAGATACATTAGAAATGTTCAGGCCAAGAGTAAAAACTAAGTCTAAAATGTGGCCTTTTTGATGAGTGGGTTCAGAAACATGTTGCTCAAAATTAAAGGCTTCAGTTAAAGTTAAAAGTTCTTTAGCAGAACAAGATGTGACGTCATCAACATGAAGATTAAAGTTTTTTCTGATCCAATGTTTAACTGGCTCTTTTAAACCACTTAAAATGGCTGCTTTTAACTGTTGGTTGAAGGCACCGTTCACGTCATTATTTTCAGGGATCCCACTGTTGTCTTTAAAGACTTTGTACATTCTACTGCAGAATTGTACGACAGTTTCACCTTCTTTCTGGGTAGGTTTTGTTCAAAATATGATGGCTCGTCCGAAACCACTTACGTTCTCCGCTCCTTGCTGCCTTTTTATTTCATAGCTCAGATCATGACACACTTAAATATAAACAGCTTGTTCTTTTTGTTGCTTGCCAGAAACGGTTTTCTGTATGAGTCAGTGGAAGTGGTTATAACCGCTTGCATGGGAGACAAGCTTTATGTGAGCTGCAGTATTCATGATTATATATTTATTGTGATAAGACTATAAAAGCAACATCAATTCTTTAACACTAAACGCCAACACAACCACAGAATTCAGTGGGAGGCACCGCCCCACCTTACTTAAGGTGCCAAGGAAACAATTAACTACCATGATGCCATTCTGCTCCACAAGTGACCGCTGATTGGTCGCTACAGTACTGTATTTAAATTCTACTTCAATGTTGATACATTAAAAGTGACCTTGAGCTGTCATTGGTTGACTGGGCGGCAAAGCATGTTGTTGAGAGGGATGGCAGCTCAAAAGCAATGTTAGGTTTTCAAGTTAAAATAAATATTGTTAAATGAAAGTGAAAAATTACATGGTAACTACTTTGCAGATTTCATTTAAAGGTGGGTTTTTTTCCAGAACATCACCCCCGCGATAAACGAGGGAACAAATGGAGTTTTTCTTTTTTTAAATAATAGATGAATCATGAAGGGAAACTGAAAGAAAATACAAGCAACCATTGAATACAAACAGAAATTGTAGTAAAATAAAAGTAAATAGTAAAATATTAAAAGGGCACCCAACTCTCCCGACTTATTCACATGTTGTAAATGTTGAAGTCGGTCATTCTTCTTGATGTTGCTCCATTTTGGAGTTATTACTTGATAAAGTTCTCCCACCTCTGAAATCTCGCAGAAAGAGAATATAATTTGCGAGCCTATTCTGACGTCAGAATAGGGGATAATCCGCCTCCAAAAAGCTCTGATCTGTACCATGTATTATGGTTGTGCCGCCTCGGCTGCTAACAGTTAGCCGCTAACACAAGAGGCTGGTCAGACTCTCCTGCAGGATGGATGACAAAGCCTGTGTTCTGTGTTGCAAGAATGCTCGTCTCTTCTCAGACTCAACCAAAGAAGATGGATTAATGCACCTATGGGATGATTTTTGTTTTCAAACGATACTTTGAGGACTGATGTTTAATCAAAAAGACTGGATTCACCACCGCATGTGAAACAATGTCTTTTCGGAGACTCTACATCAAAATAACACCGAAAGTAAGTGCAATGTAGTCATGTCGGCAAAGTTTGGCCTAGAATTCATATTTAATAACAACAACAATATTTACTAAGCGTTTAACACGACCTGCATGTTCAGCGTGACACAAATCCTCTTTATTTAAACATAGTGAGACTTGTTTCTGCTCTTCTTTGATTTTGTTGAAGCAGCAAACCTTATTTTAATTATTACTTTGTGTATACGCCAGCAAAGTGCTTTATACGATGGAGTTTTTACAGGTGAGTTTGAGATTTCCTGTGGTATAGTTACTTCCACCTTTGACCCCTGAACAATGAGAGCAGAGTGGGTTGGGTTGCTTGGAAGAAGTTTCGTCTGAGCCAAAACTGAAGTTTTAAGTGGTTAGGCGCATTTTCCAATGTAAATATATTTTTTAAATGACAGTTTTACACAAAAAGAAACATACTGATGATTATAATAGAGGTCGTAGAACAATTTAAGAGACACTTAAATCAACACATTAGTTGTCCTTTAATAGCATGTCAACCATCTTCTTCATTTCCCAAAGGAGACCTCCTGAGGGATCAATAAAGTTTTACCTTACCTTACCTTACCTTCTAAGTGAAGTTTTTATAAGTTCAGCCTCTTTCATAAACGAAACTGTGCGGAAGCCATGAATTTAACTGTGGTTTCAACCACATTCATTACCCTCTACGTTCCTCCTGTTGTGTAGTTAGTGTCGTCAGATCTTCAAGATGAACAGGATAACTGTCTTCTATTGTCTGCTCTGTGGTAAATGTTTATCTAATCCTTTTAAAAGTACACTTTTAAAAATGTATATTTTCTGGTTTTGGCAGCTTCATGGATGAAATGTTTTTGCATCACTGTCGTTGGAAGAGAGAGAGAGAGTATATCCATCAACTGCTCTCACAGCTATGCTAAAGGTAACAGCAAATACATCTGCTGGAAGACGTGCGAAGGAAAAGACATACTGGGAAAAGTAGAAGCCGACAGTTCCAACTGGTCGACAGACAGAAGAATTTACTTGAGGGAATCATCTGGATTTTTGAAAGTGACTATCAACAATCTCCGGCTGTCGGACGCTGGGAAGTACTGGTGCGGAGTGGATAGGCCTGGTTTGGATACATACAGGGAGTTGAATCTGGTCGTAGAAAAAGGTACAAGTACGCATCACTCATGAGGCGGATCTGGAATGGGATAATTAATCAAGTGTTGCCTCTCTAGCACCTCTTCAGACCACTGTTGCTCCCACAACAACAACCGTTCTTCTACCTGTAGCTTCGACCACCTGGACTCATGACGACACCACCAACACCACCAACACCACCGAGGTGATGGTACCGACAGAACCAGCAGGTAAAAACTCTTTGGACTCAAAAGAAGTTTTGTGCTCGACTCCAGATGTGTTTCTGTTTCCGCTCAGGGACCGTGATACATGTCGCGTCAGGGGTCGTTGCAGTCGTGGTCTTGGTGCTGCTGCTCGCCTTCTGTGTCCGGAAACAAAGAACCAAACCACAGCCTGTTGATCCGGGCAGAGCAGAGTCAGCAAGCGAGGTAACATGAACACTTCAGAAAGTTCCACTGTATATGAAAAATAAATCGAAATGCATCTTTGGTATAGTTTCAAATTTCCAACACTTTCTTTTTTCTAGCATTTTTTTCAATTAACAAATAAATTCACTGTAAAATTCACTGTGAAATTTAAAAAAAAGTTTACACAGTTAAATGTTAAAAAAAAGAATGTTAACAAAAACTTTTATTAGAATATATTCAGTGTACAAAAAAAAGGTATAAACTGTCTGTGTTAACATCTGGTCAACCAAGAAGAAGCCATCTTTCCTTGTCTTCAGGCTACGCTGCAATGCAAAGGTCACAGGAAGTAGAAGTAGGTCTTAGCACGACACAAATAAAGTCAACAGACTCACCGACTACTTACTGTGACCTTCAAATAACGTCAAAGAATAATCCGACGGCAGTAAACGACTGCTTCTCCATTAACATCTAATTTATTTTTCAACCTAATTCTATTACCACCCTAATCTTACACTGAATTTATTTTCCATCAATTTCATCGTCAACACCGAATATTTTTTTAACATGTTCATTTTGACACTGAATTCAATCATGCATTGAAAACATAAAGTTATGGAAATGTGATGTTTTTTCAAATTAAAAGTCTGCTTTGGATTTTTTTAGAACTCAGTGTTAGAAGTTCATGTTTGAAGTCAGACGACACAAGTCACTGCCGTAGCTTTGAGTCTCAACGTATTCTTTTCACTTCATAACAGACGTTTTGTCATCGTCTGTATGTTTGTCTCCTTAGTCAAAATATTTAAAGTTGAAAAACATGTTTGGATTTCATTTCCAGGAAGTTTAGTCTCATTGATGCAGAAGTGAAGAAGGAGGCGTCATAAACAATGAATAAAGTTCTATCTATCTATATAAGCCTAAGTGTCAGGATGTCTTGCAGACAGGGTAGTGTGTCCAGCGAAATAACCACAAGAGAACTGAAGTTGATCTTTTTATGGTCGCGTTGATTTTCCTCAACTACGGATGGACAGCGATCACTCCTGTTAGCAAGTTCAACAGAGCTAACACAATTAGCCACCGATTGGCTAAAACGGACAGTATAAAATAACACACATGAATTACACAATACACATTACAATATATTTCTCCATGTTAATTAACAGATAGTTAACCTAAAAGATAATAACATTGTTTTACTCAAATAATATATGTAACATTACAAAGCAACAGTGAACAGTTGCGTACGTGCGGATAGACAGCCATCACTGTCCGCAACACAGCGTCATCAGTGAGTGCCGTCGCTTCCAGGGTTAGCCACGCAGGACATAAAGGCCTATAGTGTCACCTAGTGGTGAAACATATTCACATATATTTGAGGATTTCTTGTGAAATAATTGTTTCAATCTATTTAAAACAGAATTGAAAATGATTGTCACCTTAAACCGAGTTCTGAATAAATTCTTGGCGCTTGTAAAACATTGTAAAAAAGTTGGTCTAATGTATTTTTTCTTCCACCAGGGGAATGATTATGACGACGTCGGAGAGATCGTGCAGGAACGTGGAAACATGCGTGAAGTCAAATCCACATATCGTTCAGCCAAACACGATCAATGCAGTTTTCAAAACACCACAAACACATCAGACAAAAACCTCTACATCAACAGTCACAACAGCACAAAGTTGGGGATTATAAAACATCATCAGGAGGTAACTTTGCCGACCATCGCGCCAAGAGTCGCCTCTGAGGGCTTTTATGGGAATATTCCAGCCACAGCCACAACAAGACCAGAACAACAAAGAGGTCCAGACAAAAAGTCCAGATGTCATTCAAAGGAGCGTCATGGTGGGCAGGTCTGGTTCGGCGTGGGTCTGCCTAATTCTAGCATGCAATGAGGTGAATACCTCTGCCAAGGAGGACATGTGATGAACTGAGAAAGGAATGTTGATAATGAACGGATGATAAAGATTCAGCTGCTGTTTCCAAATTACCATCTGGATCCAAAACTAATTTAAAGGTGCATCACTTATACCTTAAATTGTTATTTGTTCAAAATGAAACTCGGGAAATAATTTTAATTCCGGAAGAAAAATCCAAATTCAGTCCATGATTTATTTCAATCTCATCTTTTAATTATTATTATATTATTCTTTTTTACAGTTTATTTTTTGTGTTCATCATGCATTTAAGAATTTAAGTGTAACTGTGTTCTCAGACTTTTCTTATTAAACATGTAAAGATTTTTCATTTTTATAAACTGGTGTTATTTTGTTAATTCTAGTTCATATCATTAAACAATCTCAATGAAGGTCAAGTTCCCGCTCTTTGGTTTGATGTTTCTGTCAAGTATCAATAATTATCTTCCGTCTGTCTGTGTTATGACTTTTTTTCAATTATTCTCTCTTTTGTTCTCTTCCGTTAGATTAGATTATATTAGAGATTTCACACGTTCTCCCGGACAATCGGAATGTACACAGAGACAAGTGTTAGAATAACAACAAAGTCAGAAACCTTTCAGTACCTGCAAGGAGTGTAGGCGCTTCTTACGGCTCGTCCCAAACTACTGATGTTCTCCGCTTCTTGCTGCCTTTTTATTCGAAAGCTCAGAGCATGATACACTTAAATACGAACAGTTTGTTCATTTGTTGCTAGACATGTGTTGTGTAACTTCAATAGTAGTGGTGCAAGTCACATTAATTTTACTTTTGAAACAAGTGAAGTTCTGGTTTCTGTCTATGTCACAGCTAAAGATGGGTCTGCATCGCTCAAACCAAGTTACTGGAAAGAAGGGTTCCCATTTGTTCCATTCAGGCTTGGTGTTACCTTTAGTCATTACTTCTGTCATACAGTTCTGGGGAACATGTTTAAATGGCACAATTCTTAACAGGGGTCTAGGACCCATCCACACAATTCATGATTGATTCATTATTTTTTCCTGTTTCCATAGCTAACTTAACCCAATTCTTGACATTTGTAATAGAGCATTTGATTTAACCAAAGGGCCAGTTTTTCTCTCGTCTTGGTTGTTCTTGCAGGTCATGTGGGCTTGGTATGCTCTTTCTAACCGACCTTTTTACCGTCTGTGATGACCCTTGTGGCAGGTGTTTCCCACCATGCCCATGGTGCTCCAATGACGAAAGTGGTTAGGAACAGGGTGGCGAGTATGGGGTGTAGAAAAAGGTGGAAAAATCATTGTTGCAGTGCCCAGGGTAGTCAGAGGTTACTAGCACTTAAAAACCCTGTCAGAACACTGTTGTTGTCTCAGCTCAGTAGTGTGAAGTCCTGCGTCTTATTGTTACTTGGATGAGTTGTGGTCTGCAGGCTCAGGTCTCGGAGAGTCAAGATATCGAAGTTTGCATCGGGAAAGGTGACTCCACGGGATTTTTCCTTCCACGTTTAGAGCCGTAGGGGTGGTGAGGAGAACACGGAAGGACCCTTCCCAGCAATCACTGTTCCACGCCTTTGTCTTGATGACCTTGATGAAGACCTGGTCACCGATGTGCACTGTCAATCACTTCATTGACAAAATGTGATCCATTGTCACTTCTGATGATCTGATGAATGAATTATGTGTTTACAAAATGCCTTGGCTACTGTGAGTGCATCTGGTTTAGCCTTTGGAAAGATCTCATAACTTAGAGAAGGCGTCTATAAGTACTAGACAATATTCAACACCTTTCTATTTAGATAACTGAATAAAATGTAGGTTAATGGAAAAGTTGTGTCAGGGAATGAGCCACGTTTTGGTCTCAATTGTCCTTGGAAGTTATTTCTGATGCAGAATACTCCTTACAAAAATGTTGCGAGAAGGAATTAACCTTTGCGTGTTATAAATCCTATTTATCTGGACTACAATCCCTCCTGTTGAGAGAAGGGTCAACCCATAAATCAAAACTGCAGCACATTTAAACAATTTTGGAAACCACGTTTTTTCTTCGGGGCCTATCTATAACTTCTTTACAAGTTTGGCTCCTTTCTTTCTTGGTTCACTGTTCTACCTTGTTTGGTTGAGGTATGTCCCAAATATCTGACTTCCAAAGTGGTAACTTGTTTTCACTTACTTTTTTACCCATTTTATGCAAATACTCAAGGAGTTGGAGAGTGTTTTTTTGCATTTGTCTTGATTTTCATTTAATTTTGACTTCCTTCCTTTTGGAATAAAGTTACTGAGACACGACTGAATGTTTTGACCGAAAATGGTTGGACTTGCAGTGTACTCTTGTGGTAATCTTGTAAAAGTTTTTCTCCTTTGTAAGTAAAAGCAAACAATTGACTTTCTTTTTATAAAGGAATGGACCAAAATGCATTGCTTAAATCTATGACAGTAAAATACTGTCCTTTTTGGATTTTATCGAGTGGAGAAACGTGTGATTTGGCGCCCTCTGCTGTAATGTAGCATTTACTGCTCGCAAATCTTGTACCAGACACCAAAATGTAGACGGACTTGCTTTCTGTAATTGAAAAATAGGAGTATTACAAGGAGATTCTGGATCTGGACCTACGTGATGATTATGATAGTCATGGGCATTTCATCTGGACTCATCGCTTCGTATGGCTCTAATGCTAACCAGGGCCGGGTCTAGGCAGGGGCAAGAGGGGGCCTGGCCCCCTCAAATAAATGTTGTGCCCCCTCAAACCAGGGCCGGGTCTAGGCAGGGGCAAGAGGGGGCCTGGCACAATGCCCCCTCAAGATTTGTGGCTGCCCCCTCATACATGCCTGTCTAGACCCGGCCCTGATGCTAACTCCTTAGCAGTGTCCAATGTGTTCTGACACTCCTCTTGGGTTCCCATAAGGAAAATCCAGACTCCACCATTAGGTGTGGCTCTCTTCTGATTCCACAATTAAGGTATCAGAAATGGTACCTCTTTGTGGGTGATATTTCACCACTCCTAGTGTTCCTACCGTGTATAAGAAGGGCCGAAGTCGCCTCCACCTCCTGGGGAGACTGAGGTCCTTCGGAGTGTGCAGACCACTTTTAAGGACCTTTTATGACTCTGTGGTAGCCTCTGCTATCCACTACGCTGTGGTCTGCTGGGGAGCAGGCAGCACGGACCGGGACAGGAAGAGACTGAACAGGCTGGTCACGAGGGCCGGCTCTGTCCTGGGCCGCTCGCTGGACTCGGTGGAGGAGGTGGGAGAGAGGAGGACACTTTCCAGACTATCCTCCATCAGGGACAACGCTCTTCACCCACTGCACCTGACCGTGGAGGAGCTGGCCAGCTCCTTCAGTGGCTCAGGCACCCCCAGTGTAGGACGGAGCGTTATAGAAGGTCCTTCATCCCAACTTGTGTCAGGATATTTAACTCTCTACTTTAAATATCCTGATGCTAATCCGTAGTGTGTTTTTCTTCTCGTGTGCTTTTTATTTTATTTTCTTCCGTTTTTTATTTCTATTTTATTTTATTTTTATTCTATTTTATTTTGTTAATAGTGTCAAATTTCTAATTTTTTAAATAATTTGTATATTCTTAAGATCGTTTTTATTTTGTATTATCTCTTTTATTATTTCTTTTTTCTTTGCACTTTATTTTTTCAACTGCGCTGTTGTGAAAGTGTGTTTCCCCTCTGGGGATGAATAAAGCTTTTCTATCTAACAGTTAGTCCTAGCTCAAGCATCAAGTCTCTGTCCAAACGATTGTGTGGACATTCAGGAGACATAATAACTTTTGCAGTAATCAAATCAATATCTTGTTATAACTTAACAGTCAGTCTTTCACTGATTGGACTGATTTTTACAATTCCATTTGCAGACATTACTCTTGTGGTTTTTTTCTCCTGCTGTAGTGTAATTGATGTCTCTGATTACTGTTCGTTCCGTTACAGTATCTACTAAAAATAGCATGTGACGACCATTAATTAGTAGTACAATTTATGGTTACAGTTTGAAATCTGTTTCATTTGACAGTAAAAAAAAATGTCATGCTTCGTTTCAGTTATTGTTTTAAATTTCTGAAACATAGTAATTTATTTCTTCTGTCTCTTCTGACCTTTACTTTGTCTTTTCTCTATTTACTTTCTCTAGTCATGCTTCTTCCTCATCATCATCCGGTCCTGGCTTTCTTCTGCTTTTTTGTAACATTCACGATCCATGTGACCTTTTCAGTTATTGACTGTCATTTTCTTTCTTCTTTCTTTCTTTCTTTCTTACTTTCTTTCTGCTTCTCCTCTTTTCCTTTTTCTCTGGCCTCTTATCTTCTGCGCATTGTTCAGAGAAAACTTGCTTTTTCCTGTCTCAATTACCTAAGTTTCAGTTCCCTCTTCATTCAAATGCACTTGTAAATAAGTAAGTAATTGATATTAATAGAGTGCTTTTTTAGACCAGGGTCACAAAGCGCTTAAAGAATAAAAAAAAAAAATACTACAAAAATATATACTAAAAAGATCAAGATAACACTAAGGGCATCCTGCTTCTTCTTTTCTCTGATTAATTTGTTAGCGTGAATTGTTAAATCATGAATTCTTCTAATGACACTGTTGGCAAGTTCACATAGTTTTTTCTGATCCAATGTTTAACTGGCTCTTTTAAACCACTTAAAATGGCTGCTTTTAACTGTTGGTTGAAGGCACCGTTCACGTCATTATTTTCAGGGATCCCACTGTTGTCTTTAAAGACTTTGTACATTCTACTGCAGAATTGTACGACAGTTTCACCTTCTTTCTGGGTAGGTTTTGTTCAAAATATGATGGCTCGTCCGAAACCACTTACGTTCTCCGCTCCTTGCTGCCTTTTTATTTCATAGCTCAGATCATGACACACTTAAATATAAACAGCTTGTTCTTTTTGTTGCTTGCCAGAAACGGTTTTCTGTATGAGTCAGTGGAAGTGGTTATAACCGCTTGCATGGGAGACAAGCTTTATGTGAGCTGCAGTAGTCATGATTATATATTTATTGTGATAAGACTATAAAAGCAACATAAATTCTTAAACACTAAACGCCAACACAACCACAGAATTCAGTGGGAGGCACCGCCCCACCTTACTTAAGGTGCCAAGAAAACAATTAACTACCATGATGCCATTCTGCTCCACAAGTGACCGCTGATTGGTCGCTACAGTACTGTAATTAAATTCTACTTCAATGTTGATACATTAAAAGTGACCTTGAGCTGTCATTGGTTGACTGGGCGGCAAAGCATGTTGTTGAGAGGGATGGCAGCTCAAAAGCAATGTTTGGTTTTCAAGTTAAAATAAATATTGTTAAATGAAAGTGAAAAATTACATGGTAACTACTTTGCAGATTTCATTTAAAGGTGGTTTTTTTCCAGAACATCACCCCCGCGATAAACGAGGGAACAAATGGAGTTTTTCTTTTTTTAAATAATAGATGAATCATGAAGGGAAACTGAAAGAAAATACAAGCAACCATTGAATACAAACAGAAATTGTAGTAAAATAAAAGTAAATAGTAAAATATTAAAAGGGCACCCAACTCTCCCGACTTATTTACATGTTGTAAATGTTGAAGTCGGTCATTCTTCTTGATGTTGCTCCATTTTGGAGTTATTACTTGATAAAGTTCTCCCACGTCTGAAATCTCGCAGAAAGAGAATATCATTTGCGAGCCTATTCTGACGTCAGAATAGGGGATAATCCGCCTCCAAAAAGCTCTGATCTGTACCATGTATTATGGTTGTGCCGCCTCGGCTGCTAACAGTTAGCCGCTAACACAAGAGGCTGGTCAGACTCTCCTGCAGGATGGATGACAAAGCCTGTGTTCTGTGTTGCAAGAATGCTCGTCTCTTCTCAGACTCAACCAAAGAAGATGGATTAATGCACCTATGGGATGATTTTTGTTTTCAAACGATACTTTGAGGACTGATGTTTAATCAAAAAGACTGGATTCACCACCGCATGTGAAACAATGTCTTTTCGGAGACTCTACATCAAAATAACACCGAAAGTAAGTGCAATGTAGTCATGTCGGCAAAGTTTGGCCTAGAATTCATATTTAATAACAACAACAATATTTACTAAGCGTTTAACACGACCTGCATGTTCAGCGTGACACAAATCCTCTTTATTTAAACATAGTGAGACTTGTTTCTGCTCTTCTTTGATTTTGTTGAAGCAGCAAACCTTATTTTAATTATTACTTTGTGTATACGCCAGCAAAGTGCTTTATACGATGGAGTTTTACAGGTGAGTTTGAGATTTCCTGTGGTATAGTTACTTCCACCTTTGACCCCTGAACAATGAGAGCAGAGTGGGTTGGGTTGTTTGGAAGAAGTTTCGTCTGAGCCAAAACAGACGTTTTAAGTGGTTAGGCGCATTTTCCAATGTAAATATATTTTTAAAATGACAGTTTTACGCAAAAAGAAACATACTGATGATTATAATAGAGGTCGTAGAACAATTTAAGAGACACTTAAATCAACACATTAGTTGTCCTTTAATAGCATGTCAACCATCTTCTTCTTCTAAGTGAAGTTTTTATAAGTTCAGCCTCTTTCATAAACGAAACTGTGCGGAAGCCATGACTTTGACTATGGTTTCAACCACATTCATTGCCCTCTACGTTCTTCCTGTTGTGTAGTTAGTGTCGTCAGATCTTCAAGATGAACAGGATAACTGTCTTCTATTGTCTGCTCTGTGGTAAATGTTTATCTAATCCTTTTAAAAGTACACTTTTAAAAATGTATCTTTTCTGGTTTTGGCAGCTTCATGGATGAAATGTTTTTGCATCACTGTCGTTGGAAGAGAGAGAGAGAGTATATCCATCAACTGCTCTCACAGCTATGCTAAAGGTTACAGCAAATACATCTGCAGGAAGACGTGCGAAGGAAAAGACATACTGGGAAAAGTAAAAGCCGACAGTTCCAACTGGTCGAGAGATGGAAGAATTTACTTGTGGGAATCATCTGGATTTTTGAATGTGACTATCAACAATCTCCGGCTGTCAGACGCTGGGAAGTACTGGTGCGGAGTGGAAAGGCCTGTTTTGGATTCATACAAGGAGGTGAATCTGGTCGTAGAAGAAGGTACAAGTACGCTTCACTCATGAGGCGGATCTGGGATCAGATGATTAATCAAGTGTTGCCTCTCTAGCAGCTCTTCAGACCACTGTTGCTCCCACAACAACAACCGTTCTTCTACCTGTAGCTTCGACCACCTGGACTCATGACGACACCACCAACACTTGTGACTCAAAAGAAGTTTTGTGCTCGACTCCGATTGTGTTTCTGTTTCCGCTCAGGGACCGTGATACATGTCGCGTCAGGGGTCGTTGCAGTCGTGGTCTTGGTGCTGCTGCTTGTGTTTATCATACATTTTTAAAATATAAGTGAAACTGTGTTTTCAGACTTTTCTAATTAAACATGTAAAGATTTTTCATTTTTATAAACTGGTGTTATATTGTTAATTTTAGTTGTTATCATTAAACAATCTCAACTCAACTCAACTTTATTTATAAAGCGCTTTAAAAACAACAACAGTCGTTACAAAGTGCTGTACAGTGACAAAAGAAAGCATAGTTAAAACACACAAAGGTAAAAACAATATCAAATAAAACAAATAAAAAGCACTTTAAGAGTCAGAGTCTCATGCTGTGTTAAAAGCCAGGGAAAAAAAGTGTGTTTTAAGACGAGATTTAAAAATGGACAGTGAGGAGGACTCACTAACACTCATGAGGAGGTTGTTCCAGAGTTGGGGCGCAGCAACAGAGAAAGCTCTGTCCCCTCTGAGCTTTCTCTTGGACCTCGGCACTGCCAGGAGCAGTCGATCAGCCGACCTGAGGCAGCGTGCAGGAGCATGATGGTGGAGCAGCTCCGAGAGGTATGACGGGGCGAGGCCATTTAAAGATTTAAAAACAAATAAAATAATCTTAAAATGAACTCTAAAGTGCACAGGCAGCCAGTGGAGGGAGGCCAGGATGGGAGTAATGTGGTCCCTCTTGCGTGTCCCAGTTAATAGCCGAGCCGTCGCATTTTGCACCAGCTGGAGACGTGCAAGGGACGACTGGCCGACTCCAAAATAAAGTGCATTACAGTAATCCAGCCGGGTTGTGACAAAGGCATGGATTACTGTCTCAAAGTGCTCTCGTGCTAAAAAGTGCTTTACCTTTGCCAGCCACCTCAGGTGAAAAAAGCTGGACTTCACAACTGCTCCTACCTGCTTGTCCAATTTAAAATCACTGTCCATCTTAAAAACCCAAGTTAGAAACAATAGGCTTCATTAAATGGGCCAAGGGGCCGTGGTCAGCTGATAGGGGGTTAACAGAGCCATGGGGCCCAAAAACCATGACTTCGGTTTTCTTCTCATTAAAATGTAAAAAGTTGAGGGCCATCCAGTCTTTAATGTCCTCAAGACACAGCAAGAGGGGTTGGAGCGAGAACGCCTGACCCTTCTTAAGAGGCACATATATTTGTGTGTCATCGGCATAGAAATGAAATGCGATTCCATGCTTTCGCAGGATGGAACCTAAGGGTAAAATGTAAAGGGAAAATTGCAGGGGCCCTAAAACTGACCCCTGAGGGACCCATGTGACAGTGGAGTGGAACAGGACTTGGCAGAACCTATGCTCACACTCATGGTTCTGTCGGTGAGATAAGACCTGAACCACTCCAATGCACTACAACAAACACCCACTGTGTCCCGGAGGCGTGCAATTAAAATATTGTGGTCCACTGTGTCAAAAGCAGCCGTTAGGTCCAACAATACAAGGATGACATGTTCCCCAGCGTCATTTGCCATAAAGATATCATTATAAACCCTTAATAATGCAGATTCAGTGCTGTGCTGCGTTTTAAAACCTGATTGGAAGACTTCCATTATGTCATTGTTCTTTAAAAACTTCTCTAGCTTTTTCTAGCACTTTAGCTAAGAAGGGAAGCTTTGAAATGGGCCTGAAATTTGCCAGTTCAGTTATATCTAGACCAGTTTTCTTCAGCAGTGGTTGGATGACAGCATGCTTTAACCTCTGCGGGACAACACTGGAACACAAACTGCTATTATTATGGCCAACACCGACTGACCTAAATTCAGCAAAATTGTCTTAAAAAAGTGAGGAGGTACAGCATCATCCAGGAACCGGAAGGCTTGCTGTGGCCAACCAGGTCATTTAAAACCTCTATAGTCACAGGTTGAAAAATGTCAGACTAGGAGAAGGGACAGAGGGGTCAGAGTCAGGTGGCGAGATAAAGGTCAAGTTCTTGCTCTTTTGTTTGATGTTTCTGTCAAGTATCAATCATTTTGTTCCGTCTGTCTGTGTTGTAACTTTTTTCAATTATTCTCTCTTTTGTTCTCTTCCGTTAGATTAGATTAGATTAGAAATTTCACACGTGCAGCAGAACAAAAACATTTTACAAGGACAAAAGACAGAACACCAAAGATAACAGACATGAACGAAAGCAAGAACAACATCAGCCACACACATCACTGAAACACAGCCCAGTAACACCATAATCAAAGTGGTACGAAGCCTGACAGTAAAAAAGTGCATTATGCTGAGAAATTATTGCACAGGAATGGACTATTCCCTGAATAGCTGAACCGGAAGAGGAGGAAGTTAAGTATTTTTGAGTTTAAGCAGGTTGTTGTAGAGTCTGACTGCGGTTGGGATGAATGACCTGCGGAAGCGTTTCTTTTTGCACGTGGGGTGCAAGAGTCTGTGACTGAAGGAGCTGCTCAAAGAATGGAGCTATTTTACGTTTAAATACACATTTTGTAATTTATACTGTACATTTTGACATTTATTTATACATTTATACAATTTGTCTTCTATTTATTTAGGTATTTATACATTTTGACATTTTCTTGTCCGTATGTAAATTAAGTGGGCGGGTCGAACATCAGTCTAAGGCACTGATTGGTTAAACAGGCGAAACAAACTAAAGCAATCGATGTCGATCTCATAACTATCACTTGTTCAGCAACTGGCCTAAAGCATCGATGCTGCACGAAGAGAGGAAGAATGTTTTCTGAAATCTTAGCAAACAAACTTGATAAGTTGTGTCCCGGACAATCGGAATGTACACAGAGACAAGTGCTAGAATAACAATATAGTCAGAAACCTTTCAGTACCAGCAAGGAGTGGAGGCGCTTCTTACGGTTCGTCCCAAACTACTGATGTTCTCCGCTTCTTGCTGCCTTTTTATTCGAAAGCTCAGACCATGATACACTTAAATACGAACAGTTTGCTAATTTGTTGCTGGACATGTGTTGTGTAACTTCAATAGTAAGGTAAGGTAAGGTAGAACTTTATTGATCCCTCAGGAGGTCTCCTTCGCGAAAATGTTTTTATCCAATAGCCACAACAAATACAGCAATTTTTAATAAAAAAAAAAATCAAAATAAAATAAGAACAAGAACAAAGAGAAATAAAGAGAAAGAACAAGATGATACAATCTAAGTCTAAAGATAAAGATAAAGAACATAGATTGAAGAAAAATAAAAAAGACAAAGACTAACATTGAACAGAACATCCAGTTACTTTCATTCCACTCCTGCCCCCAAACTCAGAATTGTACAATTTAATAGCCTGAGGAATGAATGAGTCCTTGAGTCTATTTGTTTTGCACCTGGGTAGGATCATTCGTGCTGCATCTGCTTCTCTGCTGATGACAGTGGTCAGAGGATGATGTCATCATCCATGATGGACAGTAGTTTGTTCAATGATCTCCTCTCAGCAACTGTCACCAGTGAGTCCAGCTTCATGCCAACCACAGAACCAGCCCTCCTGATCAACCTGTCCAACCTGTTGACACTCCTCTTGGACACATTCCCACCCCAACACACCACAACATAAAACAGGACACTGGCCACCACAGACTGGTAGAACATGCAGAGGAGCTTCTTGCAGATGTTAGAAGATCGACGCCTCCTCAGAAAGTACAGTCTACTCTGAATTTCTTATACACATGGTCTGTGTTGCAGGACCAGTTTACTGTCCAGCCACACACCGAGGTACCTATAGTTATCAACTATCTCCACCTCGTCGCCTCTGATGGACACTGGACGTGGCTTTGTCCTGGACCTCCCGAAGTCCAAGACCAGCTCCTTGGTCTTTGGGTGGTGTTCAGCTGCAAGTGGTTCCTCTCACTCCAGTCCACAAAGTCACGTATTAGACTCCTATACTCGTCTTCTCTGTTGTCCCTGATGCAACCAACAATGGCAGTGTCGTCAGCATACTTCTGGACAAGACTCAGCTCTGAGTTGTAGCAGAAGTCTGCAGTGTAGATGGTGAAGAGGAGAGGGGCCAGTATCCAGGAGACCAGACCAGGATCCACATGCATCTGTGTCAATTTGCCCTGCAGCAGAGTGGGCTGGATGGTGTTGAAGGCACTAGAAAAGTTCAGGAACAGGATCCTCACTGAACCAATTCCTTTATCCAGGTGGGAGTAGGTCCGATGCAGGAGGTGAAGGATGGCATCTTCCACACCAACTGCTGGCCGGTATGCAAACTGCAGGGGGTCTTGCGCATGCTGGACTTGTGGCCTGAGATGTTTGAGGACCAGCCGCTCCAGTGTCTTCATCAGCTTCGAAGTCAGTGCCAACGGTCTGTAATCGTTCAGTTCACTCGGTCGGATCTTTTTCGGGACTGGAACGATACAGGAAGTCTTCCACACAGTTGATACTTTCCCCAGCCGTAGACTGAGGTTGAAGACATGCTGGAGTGGCTCAGCTAGTTCAGCAGCGTAAATTCTATTTAAATTCTACGTCAATGTTGCGGCAAAGCATGATGTTGAGGGGGATGGCAGCTCAAAAGTAATGTTAGTAGCTCAAATTAAAATACATATTTTTAAATGACACAAGTAAAAAATTATATGATTACTATTTCGCAGATTTATTTTTAAAGGTGGGTTTTTTTCCAACAACATCATCCCGTGTGAAACGATGGAACAAATGGAGTTTCTCTCTTTTAAAATAATGGATAAATCATGAAGGGAAACTGAAAATACAAGAAACCATGGAACACAAACAGAAATTGTAGTAAAATAAAAGTAAAAAGTAAAATATTAAATAGCATGTCAACCATCTTCTTCTTCTAAGTGAAGTTTTTATAAGTTCAGCCTCTTTCATAAACAACACTGTGCGGAAGCCATGACTTTGACTGTGGTTTCAATTACATTCATTACCCTCGTGGTTATTCATGTTGTGTAGTTAGTGTCGTCAGATCTTCAAGATGAACAGGATAACTGTCTTCTATTGTCTGCTCTGTGGTAAATGTTTATCTCATCTTTTTAAAAGTACACTTTTAAAAATGTATCTTTTCTGGTTTTGGCAGCTTCATGGATGAAATGTTTTTGCATCACTGTCGTTGGAAGAGAGAGAGAGAGTATATCCATCAACTGCTCTCACAGCTATGCTAAAGGTAACAGCAAATACATCTGCAGGAAGTCGTGCACAGGAAAAGACATACTGGGAACAGTAAAAGCCAACAGATCCAACTGGTCGAGAGATAGAAGAATTTACTTGAGGGAATCATCTGGATTTTTGAAAGTGACTTTCTTGAATCTCCGGCTGTCGGACACTGGGACGTACTTGTGCGGAGTGGAAAGGACTGGTTTTGATACATACATATATGTGAATCTGGTCGTAGAAAAAGGTACAAGTACGCATCACACATGAAGCGGATCTGGAATGGGATAATTAATCAAGTGTTGCCTCTCTAGCACCTCTTCAGACCACTGTTGCTCCCACAACAACAACCGTTCTTCTACCTGTAGCTTCGACCACCTGGACTCATGACGACAACACCAACACCACCAACACCACCGAGGTGATGGTACCGACAGAACCAGCCGGTAAAAACTCTTTGGACTCAAAAGAAGTTTTGTGCTCGACTCCAGATGTGTTTCTGTTTCCGCTCAGGGACCGTGATACATGTCGCGTCAGGGGTCGTTGCAGTCGTGGTCTTGGTGCTGCTGCTCGCCTTCTGTGTCCGGAAACAAAGAACCAAACCACAGCCTGTTGATCCGGGCAGAGCAGAGTCAGCAAGCGAGGTAACATGAACACTTCAGAAAGTTCCACTGTATATGAAAAATAAATCGAAATGCATCTTTGGTATAGTTTCAAATTTCCAACACTTTCTTTCTAGCATTTTTTTCAATTAACAAATAAATTCACTGTAAAATTCAACGTGAAATTTAAAAAAAGTTTACACAGTTAAATGTTAAAAAAAAGAATGTTAACAAAAACTTTTATTAGAATATATTCAGTGTAAAAAAAAAAAGGTATAAACTGTCTGTGTTAACATCTGGTCAACCAAGAAGAAGCCATCTTTCCTTGTCTTCAGGCTACGCTGCAATGCAAAGGTCACAGGAAGTAGAAGTAGGTCTTAGCACGACACAAATAAAGTCAACAGACTCACCGACTACTTACTGTGACCTTCAAATGACGTCAAAGAATAATCCGACGGCAGTAAACGACTGCTTCTCCATTAACATCTAATTTATTTTTCAACCTAATTCTATTACCACCCTAATCTTACACTGAATTTATTTTCCATCAATTTCATCGTCAACACCGAATATTTTTTTAACATGTTCATTTTGACACTGAATTCAATCATGCATTGAAACCATAAAGTTATGGAAATGTGATGTTTTTTCAAATTAAAAGTCTGCTTTGGATTTTGTTAGAACTCAGTGTTAGAAGTTCATGTTTGAAGTCAGACGACACAATTTCACTGCCGTAGCTTCGAGTCTCAACGTATTCTTTTCACTTCATAACAGACGTTTTGTCATCGTCTGTATGTTTGTCTCCTTAGTCAAAATATTTAAAGTTGAAAAACATGTTTGGATTTCATTTCCAGGAAGTTTAGTCTCATTGATGCAGAAGTGAAGAAGGAGGCGTCATAAACAATGAATAAAGTTCTATCTATCTATATAAGCCTAAGTGTCAGGATGTCTTGCAGACAGGGTAGTGTGTCCAGCGAAATAACCACAAGAGAACTGAAGTTGATCTTTTTATGGTCGCGTTGATTTTCCTCAACTACGGATGGACAGCGATCACTCCTGTTAGCAAGTTCAACAGAGCTAACAGAATTAGCCACCGATTGGCTAAAACGGACAGTATAAAATAACACACATGAATTACACAATACACATTACAATATATTTCTCCATGTTAATTAACAGATAGTTAACCTAAAAGATAACAACATTGTTTTAATCAAATAATATATGTAACATTACAAAGCAACAGTGAACAGTTGCGTACGTGCGGATAGACAGCCATCACTGTCCGCAACACAGCGTCATCAGTGAGTGCCGTCGCTTCCAGGGTTAGCCACGCAGGACATAAAGGCCTATAGTGTCACCTAGTGGTGAAACATATTCACATATATTTGAGGATTTCTTGTGAAATAATTGTTTCAATCTATTTAAAACAGAATGGAAAATGATTGTCACCTTAAACCGAGTTCTGAATAAATTCTTGGCGCTTGTAAAACATTGTAAAAAAGTTGGTCTAATGTATTTTTTCTTCCACCAGGGGAATGATTATGACGACGTCGGAGAGATCGTGCAGGAACGTGGAAACATGCGTGAAGTCAAATCCACATATCGTTCAGCCAAACACGATCAATGCAGTTTTCAAAACACCACAAACACATCAGACAAAAACCTCTACATCAACAGTCACAACAGCACAAAGTTGGGGATTATAAAACATCATCAGGAGGTAACTTTGCCGACCATCGCGCCAAGAGTCGCCTCTGAGGGCTTTTATGGGAATATTTCACCCACAGCCACAACAAGATCAGAACAACAAAGTGGTCCAAACAAAAAGTCCAGATGTCATTCAAAGGAGCGTCATGGTGGGCAGGTCTGGTTCGGCGTGGGTCTGCCTAATTCTAGCATGCAATGAGGTGAATACCTCTGCCAAGGAGGACATGTGATGAACTGAGAAAGGAATGTTGATAATGAACGGATGATAAAGATTCAGCTGCTGTTTCCAAATTACCATCTGGATCCAAAACTAATTTAAAGGTGCATCACTTATACCTTAAATTGTTATTTGTTCAAAATGAAACTCGGGAAATAATATTAATTACGGAAGAAAAATCCAAATACAGTCCATGATTTATTTCAATCTCATCTTTTAATTATTATTCTTTTTTACAGTTTATTTTTTGTGTTTATCATACATTTTTACAATATAAGTCAAACTGTGTTTTCAGACTTTTCTAATTAAACATGTAAAGATTTTTCATTTTAATAAACTGGTGTTATTTTGTTAATTTTAGTTGTTATCATTAAACAATCTCAACTCAACTGAACTTTATTTATAAAGCGTTTTAAAAACAACAACAGTCGTTACAAAGTGCTGTACAGTGACAAAAGAAAGCATAGTTAAAACACACAAAGGTAAAAACAATATCAAATAAAACAAATAAAAAGCACTTTAAACAGCTCAGAGTCTCATGCTGTGTTAAAAGCCAGGGAATAAAAGTGTGTTTTAAGACGAGATTTAAAAATGGACAGTGAGGAGGACTCACTAACACTCATGAGGAGGTTGTTCCAGAGTTGGGGCGCAGCAACAGAGAAAGCTCTGTCCCCTCTGAGCTTTCTCTTGGACCTCGGCACTGCCAGGAGCAGTCGATCAGCCGACCTGAGGCAGCGTGCAGGAGCATGATGGTGGAGCAGCTCCGAGAGGTGTGACGGGGCGAGGCCATTTAAAGATTTAAAAACAAATAAAAGAATCTTAAAATGAACTCTAAAGTGCACAGGCAGCCAGTGGAGGGAGGCCAGGATGGGAGTAATGTGGTCCCTCTTGCGTGTCCCAGTTAATAGCCGAGCCGTCGCATTTTGCACCAGCTGGAGACGTGCAAGGGACGACTGGCCGACTCCAAAATAAAGTGCATTACAGTAATCCAGCCGGGTTGTGACAAAGGCATGGATTACTGTCTCAAAGTGCTCTCGTGCTAAAAAGTGCTTTACCTTTGCCAGCCGCCTCAGGTGAAAAAAGCTGGACTTCACAACTGCTCCTACCTGCTTGTCCAATTTAAAATCACTGTCCATCTTAAAAACCCAAGTTAGAAACAATAGGCTTATTAAAATGGGCCAAGGGGCCGTGGTCAGCCGATAGGGGGTTAACAGAGCCATGGGGCCCAAAAACCATGACTTCGGTTTTCTTCTCATTAAAATGTAAAAAGTTGAGGGCCATCCAGTCTTTAATGTCCTCAAGACACAGCAAGAGGGGTTGGAGCGAGAACGCCTGACCCTTCTTAAGAGGCACATATATTTGTGTGTCATCGGCATAGAAATGAAATGCGATTCCATGCTTTCGCAGGATGGAACCTAAGGGTAAAATGTAAAGGGAAAATTGCAGGGGCCCTAAAACTGACCCCTGAGGGACCCATCTGACAGTGGAGTGGAACAGGACTTGGCAGAACCTATGCTCACACTCATGGTTCTGTCGGTGAGATAAGACCTGAACCACTCCAATGCACTACAACAAACACCCACTGTGTCCCGGAGGCGTGCAATTAAAATATTGTGGTCCACTGTGTCAAAAGCAGCCGTTAGGTCCAACAATACAAGGATGACATGTTCCCCAGCGTCATTTGCCATAAAGATATCATTATAAACCCTTAATAATGCAGATTCAGTGCTGTGCTGCGTTTTAAAACCTGATTGGAAGACTTCCATTATGTCATTGTTCTTTAAAAACTTCTCTAGCTTTTTCTAGCACTTTAGCTAAGAAGCTTTGAAATGGGCCTGAAATTTGCCAGTTCAGTTATATCTAGACCAGTTTTCTTCAGCAGTGGTTGGATGACAGCATGCTTTAACCTCTGCGGGACAACACTGGAACACAAACTGCTATTATTATGGCCAACACCGACTGACCTAAATTCGGCAAAATTGTCTTAAAAAAGTGAGGAGGTACAGCATCATCCAGGAACCGGAAGGCTTGCTGTGGCCAACCAGGTCATTTAAAACCTCTATAGTCACAGGTTGAAAAATGTCAGACTAGGAGAAGGGACAGAGGGGTCAGAGTCAGGTGGCGAGATAAAGGTCAAGTTCTTGCTCTTTTGTTTGATGTTTCTGTCAAGTATCAATCATTTTGTTCCGTCTGTCTGTGTTGTAACTTTTTTCAATTATTCTCTCTTTTGTTCTCTTCTGTTAGATTAGATTAGATTAGAAATTTCACACGTGCAGCAGAACAAAAACATTTTACAAGGACAAAAGACAGAACACCAAAGATAACAGACATGAACGAAAGCAAGAACAACATCAGCCACACACATCACTGAAACACAGCCCAGTAACACCATAATCAAAGTGGTACGAAGCCTGACAGTAAAAAAGTGCATTATGCTGAGAAATTATTGCACAGGAATGAACTATTCCCTGAATAGCTGAACCGGAAGAGGAGGAAGTTAAGTATTTTTGAGTTTAAGCAGGTTGTTGTAGAGTCTGACTGCGGTTGGGATGAATGACCTGCAGAAGCATTTCTTTTTGCACGTGGGGTGCAAGAGTCTGTGACTGAAGGAGCTGCTCAAAGAATGGAGCTATTTTACATTAAAATACACATTTTGTAATTTATACATTTTGAAATTCATACATTTATACATTTTGTCTTCTTTTTATTTAGGTATGAAGTGGGCGGGTCGAACATCAGTCTAAGGCACTGATTGGTTAAACAAACTAACAAACTAAAGCAATCGATGTCGATCTCATAACTATCACTTGTTCAGCAACTGACCTAAAGCATCGACGCTGCACGAAGAGTAGAATAATGTTTTCTGAAATCTTAGCAAACAAACTTGATAACTTGTCCATGTTGTTCATGTGCATGAGATTGATTTTGTTTTTAACAACCACGACCCTAATGAATGAATTCCTTGAATCTCACAGTTAACACACAAGCTCATGTGGCTCAGTGGTACAGTACTCAACTCTGGTCCCACAAGTACGGGATTGATTCCAATTCGCTCATTTTCATTTTTTCGGGATTTTTAAAAAAAATTTCTTAACGTGATGCAGATATTTATTTATTTTGAAATAAGCAACAATTAGAGACATTGTTATGAGTAACAATTTGCCAGGGATTTTCTCCCGGACAATCGGAATGTACACAGAGACAAGTGTTAGAATAACAACAAAGTCAGAAACCTTTCAGTACCAGCAAGGAGTGGAGGCGCTTCGTACGGCTCGTCCCAAACTACTGATGTTCTCCGCTTCTTGCTGCCTTTTTATTCGAAAGCTCAGAGCATGATACACTTAAATACGAACAGTTTGTTCATTTGTTGCTGGACATGTGTTGTGTCACTTCAATAGTAGTGGTGCAAGTCACATTCATTTTACCCAAATCTTTATCAGTGGTATCGCTACCTTTGAAACAAGTGAAGTTCTGGTTTCTGTCTATGTCACAGCTAAAGATGGGTCTGCATCGCTCAAACCAAGTTACTGGAAAGAAGGGTTCCCATTTGTTCCATTCAGGCTTGGTGTTACCTTTAGTCATTACTTCTGTCATACAGTTCTGGGGAACATGTTTAAATGGCACAATTCTTAACAGGGGTCTAGGATCCATCCACACAATTCATGATTGATTCATTATTTTTTCCTGTTTCCATAGCTAACTTAACCCAATTCTTGACATTTGTAATAGAGCATTTGATTTAACCAAAGGGCCAGTTTTTCTCTCGTCTTGGTTGTTCTTGCAGGTCATGTGGGCTTGGTATGCTCTTTCTAACCAACCTTTTTACCGTCTGTGATGACCCTTGTGGCAGGTGTTTCCCACCATGCCCATGGTGCTCCAATGACGAAAGTGGTTAGGAACAGGGTGGCGAGTATGGGGTGTAGAAAAAGGTGGAAAAATCATTGTTGCAGTGCCCAGGGTAGTCAGAGGTTACTAGCACTTAAAAACCCTGTCAGAACACTGTTGTTGTCTCAGCTCAGTAGTGTGAAGTCCTGCGTCTTATTGTTACTTGGATGAGTTGTGGTCTGCAGGCTCAGGTCTCGGAGAGTCAAGATATCGAAGTTTGCATCGGGAAAGGTGAATCCACGGGATTTTTCCTTCCACGTTTAGAGCCGTAGGGGTGGTGAGGAGAACACGGAAGGACCCTTCCCAGCAATCACTGTTCCACGCCTTTGTCTTGATGACCTTGATGAAGACCTGGTCACCGATGTGCACTGCCAATCACTTCATTGACAAAATAAGGTAAGGTAAGGTAAGGTAAGGTAAAACTTTATTGATCCCTCAGGAGGTCTCCTTTGGGAAATTGTTTTTTACCAATAGCCAGCAATTTTTCATAAACAATAAAAAATAATACATAAAAAATAAAGTAAGAAGAACATAAAGAGGAAGAACAAGATGACACAATCTAAGTCTAAAGACAAAGACAAAGAACATAGGTCAAGGAAAAAAAACAAAAAAAAACAACAAAGACAAAGATACAAAGACTAACATGGAACAGAACATCCAGATACTTTCACTCCACTCCTGCCCCCGAACTCAGAATTGTACAATTTAATAGCCCGAGGGATGAATGAGTCCCTGAGTCTATTTGTTTTGCACCTGGGTAGGAGCATTCGTGCACTCATTCTGCTTCTCTGCTCACTGATGACAGTCACTTCTGATGATCTGATGAATGAATTATGTGTTTACAAAATGCCTTGGCTACTGTGAGTGCATCTGGTTTAGCCTTTGGAAAGATCTCATCACTTAGAGAAGGCGTCTATAAGTACTAGACAATATTCAACACCTTTCTATTTAGATAACTGAATAAAATGTAGGTTAATGGAAAAGTTGGGTCAGGGAATGAGCCACGTTTTGGTCTCAATTGTCCTTGGAAGTTATTTCTGATGCAGAATACTCCTTACAAAAATGTTGTGAGAAGGAATTAAACCTGTGCGTGTTATAAATCCCATTTATCTGGACTACAATCCCTCCTGTTGAGAGAAGGGTCAACCCATAAATCAAAACTGCAGCACATTTAAACAATGATTTTGGTAACCACGTTTTTTCTTCGGGGCCTATCAATAACTTCTTTACAAGTTTGGCTCCTTTCTTTCTTGGTTCACTGTTCTACCTTGTTTGGTTGAGGTATGTCCCAAATATCTGACTTCCAAAGTGGTTACTTGTTTTCACTTACTTTTTTACCCGTTTTATGCAAATACTCAAGGAGTTGGAGAGTGTTTTTTTGCATTTGTCTTGATTTTCGTTTAATATTGACTTCCTTCCTTTGGAATAAAGTTACTGAGACACGACTGAATGTTTTGACCGAAAATGGTTGGACTTGCAGTGTACTCTTGTGGTAATCTTGTAAAAGTTTTTCTCCTTTGTAAGTAAAAGCAAACAATGCTTGACTTTCTTTTTATAAAGGAATGGACCAAAAAGCATTGCTTAAATCTATGATAGTAAAATACCGTCCTTTTTGGATTTTATCGAGTGGAGAAACGCGTGATTTGGCGCCCTCTGCTGTAATGTAGCATTTACTGCTCGCAAATCTTGTACCAGACGCCAAAATGTAGACAGACTTGCTTTCTTTAATTGAAAAAGAGGAGTATTACAAGGAGATTCTGGATCTGGACCTACGTGATGATTATGATAGTCATGGGCATTTCATCTGGACTCATCGCTTCGTATGGCTCTAATGCTAACCAGGGCCGGGTCTAGGCAGGGGCAAGAGGGGGCCTGGCCCCCTCAAATAAATGTTGTGCCCCCTCAAACCAGGGCCGGGTCTAGGCAGGGGCAAGAGGGGGCCTGGCACAATGCCCCCTCAAGATTTGTGGCTGCCCCCTCATACATGCCTGTCTAGACCCGGCCCTGATGCTAACTCCTTAGCAGTGTCCAATGTGTTCTGACACTCCTCTTGGGTTCCCATAAGGAAAATCCAGACTCCACCATTAGGTGTGGCTCTCTTCTGATTCCACAATTAAGGTATCAGAAATGGTACCTCTTTGTGGGTGATATTTCACCACTCCTAGTGTTCCTACAGTGTATAAGAAGGGCCGAAGTCGCCTCCACCTCCTGGGGAGACTGAGGTCCTTCGGAGTGTGCAGACCACTTTTAAGGACCTTTTATGACTCTGTGGTAGCCTCTGCTATCCACTACGCTGTGGTCTGCTGGGGCGCAGGCAGCACGGACCGGGACAGGAAGAGACTGAACAGGCTGGTCACGAGGGCCGGCTCTGTCCTGGGCCGCTCGCTGGACTCGGTGGAGGAGGTGGGAGAGAGGAGGACACTTTCCAGACTATCCTCCATCAGGGACAACGCTCTTCACCCACTGCACCTGACCGTGGAGGAGCTGGCCAGCTCCTTCAGTGGCTCAGGCACCCCCAGTGTAGGACGGAGCGTTATAGAAGGTCCTTCATCCCAACTGGTGTCAGGATATTTAACTCTCTACTTTAAATATCCTGATGCTAATCCGTAGTGTGTTTTTCTTCTCGTGTGCTTTTTATTTTATTTTCTTCCGTTTTTTATTTCTATTTTATTTTATTTTTATTCTATTTTATTTTGTTAATAGTGTCAAATTTCTAATTTTGTAAATAATTTGTATATTCTTAAGATCGTTTTTATTTTGTATTATCTCTTTTATTATTTCTTTTTTCCTTGCACTTTATTTTTTCAACTGCGCTGTTGTGAAAGTGTGTTTCCCCTCTGGGGATGAATAAAGCTTTTCTATCTAACAGTTAGTCCTAGCTCAAGCATCAAGTCTCTGTCCAAACGATTGTGTGGACATTCAGGAGACATAATAACTTTTGCAGTAATCAAATCAATATCTTGTTATAACTTAACAGTCAGTCTTTCACTGATTGGACTGATTCTTACAATTCCATTTGCAGACATTACTCTTGTGGTTTTTTTCTCCTGCTGTAGTGTAATTGATGTCTCTGATTACTGTTCGTTCCGTTCCAGTATCTACTAAAAATAGCATGTGACGACCATTAATTAGTAGTACAATTTCTGGTTACAGTTTGAAATCTGTTTCATTTGACAGTAAAAAAAAATGTCATGCTTCGTTTCAGTTATTGTTTTAAATTTCTGAAACATAGTAATTTATTTCTTCTGTCTCTTCTGACCTTTACTTTGTCTTTTCTCTATTTACTTTCTCTAGTCATGCTTCTTCCTCATCATCATCCGGTCCTGGCTTTCTTCTGCTTTTTTGTAACATTCACGATCCATATGACCTTTTCAGTTATTGACTGTCATTTTCTTTCTTCTTTCTTTCTTTCTTTCTTTCTTTCTTTCTGCTTCTCCTCTTTTCCTTTTTCTCTGGCCTCTTATCTTCTGCGCATTGTTCAGAGAAAACTTGCTTTTTCCTGTCTCGATTACCTAAGTTTCAGTTCCCTCTTCATTCAAATGCACTTGTAAGTAAGTAAGTAATTGATATTAATAGAGCGCTTTTTTAGACCAGGGTCACAAAGCGCTTAAACAAAAAAAAAAAAAAAATACTACAAAAATATATACTAAAAAGATCAAGATAACACTAAGGGCATCCTGCTTCTTCTTTTCTCTGATTAATTTGTTAGCGTGAATTGTTTAATCATGAATTCTTCTAATGACACTGTTGGCAAGTTCACATAGTTTTTTCTGATCCAATGTTTAACTGGCTCTTTTAAACCACTTAAAATGGCTGCTTTTAACTGTTGGTTGAAGGCACCGTTCACGTCATTATTTTCAGGGATCCCACTGTTGTCTTTAAAGACTTTGTACATTCTACTGCAGAATTGTACGACAGTTTCACCTTCTTTCTGGGTAGGTTTTGTTCAAAATATGATGGCTCGTCCGAAACCACTTACGTTCTCCGCTCCTTGCTGCCTTTTTATTTCATAGCTCAGATCATGACACACTTAAATATAAACAGCTTGTTCTTTTTGTTGCTTGCCAGAAACGGTTTTCTGTATGAGTCAGTGGAAGTGGTTATAACCGCTTGCATGGGAGACAAGCTTTGTGTGAGCTGCAGTAGTCATGATTATATATTTATTGTGATAAGACTTTAAAAGCAACATCAATTCTTTAACACTAAACGCCAACACAACCACAGAATTCAGTGGGAGGCACCGCCCCACCTTACTTAAGGTGCCAAGAAAACAATTAACTACCATGATGCCATTCTGCTCCACAAGTGACCGCTGATTGGTCGCTACAGTACTGTAATTAAATTATACTTCAATGTTGATACATTAAAAGTGACCTTGAGCTGTCATTGGTTGACTGGGCGGCAAAGCATGTTGTTGAGAGGGATGGCAGCTCAAAAGCAATGTTTGGTTTTCAAGTTAAAATAAATATTGTTAAATGAAAGTGAAAAATTACATGGTAACTACTTTGCAGATTTCATTTAAAGGTGGTTTTTTTTCCAGAACATCACCCCCGCGATAAACGAGGGAACAAATGGAGTTTTTCTTTTTTTAAATAATAGATGAATCATGAAGGGAAACTGAAAGAAAATACAAGCAACCATTGAATACAAACAGAAATTGTAGTAAAATAAAAGTAAATAGTAAAATATTAAAAGGGCACCCAACTCTCCCGACTTATTTACATGTTGTAAATGTTGAAGTCGGTCATTCTTCTTGATGTTGCTCCATTTTGGAGTTATTACTTGATAAAGTTCTCCCACGTCTGAAATCTCGCAGAAAGAGAATATCATTTGCGAGCCTATTCTGACGTCAGAATAGGGGATAATCCGCCTCCAAAAAGCTCTGATCTGTACCATGTGTTATGGTTGTGCCGCCTCGGCTGCTAACAGTTAGCCGCTAACACAAGAGGCTGGTCAGACTCTCATGCAGGATGGATGACAAAGCCTGTGTTCTGTGTTGCAAGAATGCTCGTCTCTTCTCAGACTCAACCAAAGAAGATGGATTAATGCACCTATGGGATGATTTTTGTTTTCAAACGACACTTTGAGGACTGATGTTTAATCAAAAAGACTGGATTCACCACCGCATGTGAAACAATGTCTTTTCCGAGACTCTACATCAAAATAACACCGAAAGTAAGTGCAATGTAGTCATGTCGGCAAAGTTTGGCCTAGAATTCATATTTAATAACAACAACAATATTTACTAAGCGTTTAACACGACCTGCATGTTCAGCGTGACACAAATCCTCTTTATTTAAACATAGTGAGACTTGTTTCTGCTCTTCTTTGATTTTGTTGAAGCAGCAAACCTTATTTTAATTATTACTTTGTGTATACGCCAGCAAAGTGCTTTATACGATGGAGTTTTACAGGTGAGTTTGAGATTTCCTGTGGTATAGTTACTTCCACCTTTGACCCCTGAACAATGAGAGCAGAGTGGGTTGGGTTGTTTGGAAGAAGTTTCGTCTGAGCCAAAACAGACGTTTTAAGTGGTTAGGCGCATTTTCCAATGTAAATATATTTTTAAAATGACAGTTTTACGCAAAAAGAAACATACTGATGATTATAATAGAGGTCGTAGAACAATTTAAGAGACACTTAAATCAACACATTAGTTGTCCTTTAATAGCATGTCAACCATCTTCTTCTTCTAAGTGAAGTTTTTATAAGTTCAGCCTCTTTCATAAACGAAACTGTGCGGAAGCCATGAATTTGACTGTGGTTTCAACCACATTCATTACCCTCTACGTTCTTCCTGTTGTGTAGTTAGTGTCGTCAGATCTTCGAGATGAACAGGATAACTGTCTTCTATTGTGTGCTCTGTGGTAAATGTTTATCTAATCCTTTTAAAAGTACACTTTTAAAAATGTATCTTTTCTGGTTTTGGCAGCTTCATGGATGAAATGTTTTTGCATCACTGTCGTTGGAAGAGAGAGAGAGAGTATATCCATCAACTGCTCTCACAGGAATGCTAAAGGTAACAGCAAATACATCTGCAGGAAGTCGTGCGAAGGAAAAGACATACTGGGAACAGTAAAAGCCAACAGTTACAACTGGTCGAGAGATGGAAGAATTTACTTGTGGGAATCATCTGGATTTTTGAAAGCGACTATCAAGAATCTCCGGCTGTCGGACGCTGGGAAGTACTGGTGCGGAGTGGAAAGGCCTGTTTTGGATACATACAGGGAGTTGAATCTGGTCGTAGAAGAAGGTACAAGTACGCATCACTCATGAGGCGGATCTGGGATCAGATGATTAATCAAGTGTTGCCTCTCTAGCAGCTCTTCAGGCCACTGTTGCTCCCACAACAACAACCGTTCTTCTACCTGTAGCTTCGACCACCTGGACTCATGACGACACCACCAACACCACCAACACCACCGAGGTGATGGTACCGACAGAACCAGCAGGTAAAAACTCTTGTGACTCAAAAGAAGTTTTGTGCTCGACTCCGATTGTGTTTCTGTTTCCGCTCAGGGACCGTGATACATGTCGCGTCAAGGGTCGTTGCAGTCGTGGTCTTGGTGCTGCTGCTTGTGTTTATCATACATTTTTAAAATATAAGTGAAACTGTGTTTTCAGACTTTTCTAATTAAACATGTAAAGATTTTTCATTTTTATAAACTGGTGTTATTTTGTTAATTTTAGTTGTTATCATTAAACAATCTCAACTCAACTGAACTTTATTTATAAAGCGTTTTAAAAACAACAACAGTCGTTACAAAGTGCTGTACAGTGACAAAAGAAAGCATAGTTAAAACACACAGAGGTAAAAACAATATCAAATAAAACAAATAAAAAGCACTTTAAACAGCTCAGAGTCTCATGCTGTGTTAAAAGCCAGGGAATAAAAGTGTGTTTTAAGACGAGATTTAAAAATGGACAGTGAGGAGGACTCACTAACACTCATGAGGAGGTTGTTCCAGAGTTGGGGCGCAGCAACAGAGAAAGCTCTGTCCCCTCTGAGCTTTCTCTTGGACCTCTGCACTGCCAGGAGCAGTCGATCAGCCGACCTGAGGCAGCGTGCAGGAGCATGATGGTGGAGCAGCTCCGAGAGGTATGACGGGGCGAGGCCATTTAAAGATTTAAAAACAAATAAAATAATCTTAAAATGAACTCTAAAGTGCACAGGCAGCCAGTGGAGGGAGGCCAGGATGGGAGTAATGTGGAACCTCTTGCGTGTCCCAGTTAATAGCCGAGCCGTCGCATTTTGCACCAGCTGGAGACGTGCAAGGGACGACTGGCCGACTCCAAAATAAAGTGCATTACAGTAATCCAGCCGGGTTGTGACAAAGGCATGGATTACTGTCTCAAAGTGCTCTCGTGCTAAAAAGTGCTTTACCTTTGCCAGCCGCCTCAGGTGAAAAAAGCTGGACTTCACAACTGCTCCTACCTGCTTGTCCAATTTAAAATCACTGTCCATCTTAAAAACCCAAGTTAGAAACAATAGGCTTCATAAAATGGGCCAAGGGGCCGTGGTCAGCCGATAGGGGGTTAACAGAGCCATGGGGCCCAAAAACCATGACTTCGGTTTTCTTCTCATTAAAATGTAAAAAGTTGAGGGCCATCCAGTCTTTAATGTCCTCAAGACACAGCAAGAGGGGTTGGAGCGAGAACGCCTGACCCTTCTTAAGAGGCACATATATTTGTGTGTCATCGGCATAGAAATGAAATGCGATTGATTCCATGCTTTCGCAGGATGGAACCTAAGGGTAAAATGTAAAGGGAAAATTGCAGGGGCCCTAAAACTGACCCCTGAGGGACCCATGTGACAGTGGAGTGGAACAGGACTTGGCAGAACCTATGCTCACACTCATGGTTCTGTCGGTGAGATAAGACCTGAACCACTCCAATGCACTACAACAAACACCCACTGTGTCCCGGAGGCGTGCAATTAAAATATTGTGGTCCACTGTGTCAAAAGCAGCCGTTAGGTCCAACAATACAAGGATGACATGTTCCCCAGCGTCATTTGCCATAAAGATATCATTATAAACCCTTAATAATGCAGATTCAGTGCTGTGCTGCGTTTTAAAACCTGATTGGAAGACTTCCATTATGTCATTGTTCTTTAAAAACTTCTCTAGCTTTTTCTAGCACTTTAGCTAAGAAGGGAAGCTTTGAAATGGGCCTGAAATTTGCCAGTTCAGTTATATCTAGACCAGTTTTCTTCAGCAGTGGTTGGATGACAGCATGCTTTAACCTCTGCGGGACAACACTGGAACACAAACTGCTATTATTATGGCCAACACCGACTGACCTAAATTCAGCAAAATTGTCTTAAAAAAGTGAGGAGGTACAGCATCATCCAGGAACCGGAAGGCTTGCTGTGGCCAACCAGGTCATTTAAAACCTCTATAGTCACAGGTTGAAAAATGTCAGACTAGGAGAAGGGACAGAGGGGTCAGAGTCAGGTGGCGAGATAAAGGTCAAGTTCTTGCTCTTTTGTTTGATGTTTCTGTCAAGTATCAATCATTTTGTTCCGTCTGTCTGTGTTGTAACTTTTTTCAATTATTCTCTCTTTTGTTCTCTTCCGTTAGATTAGATTAGATTAGAAATTTCACACGTGCAGCAGAACAAAAACATTTTACAAGGACAAAAGACAGAACACCAAAGATAACAGACATGAACGAAAGCAAGAACAACATCAGCCACACACATCACTGAAACACAGCCCAGTAACACCATAATCAAAGTGGTACGAAGCCTGACAGTAAAAAAGTGCATTATGCTGAGAAATTATTGCACAGGAATGGACTATTCCCTGAATAGCTGAACCGGAAGAGGAGGAAGTTAAGTATTTTTGAGTTTAAGCAGGTTGTTGTAGAGTCTGACTGCGGTTGGGATGAATGACCTGCGGAAGCGTTTCTTTTTGCACGTGGGGTGCAAGAGTCTGTGACTGAAGGAGCTGCTCAAAGAATGGAGCTATTTTACGTTTAAATACACATTTTGTAATTTATACTGTACATTTTGACATTTATTTATACATTTATACAATTTGTCTTCTATTTATTTAGGTATTTATACATTTTGACATTTTCTTGTCCGTATGTAAATTAAGTGGGCGGGTCGAACATCAGTCTAAGGCACTGATTGGTTAAACAGGCGAAACAAACTAAAGCAATCGATGTCGATCTCATAACTATCACTTGTTCAGCAACTGGCCTAAAGCATCGATGCTGCACGAAGAGAGGAAGAATGTTTTCTGAAATCTTAGCAAACAAACTTGATAAGTTGTGTCCTGGACAATCGGAATGTACACAGAGACAAGTGCTAGAATAACAATATAGTCAGAAACCTTTCAGTACCAGCAAGGAGTGGAGGCGCTTCTTACGGTTCGTCCCAAACTACTGATGTTCTCCGCTTCTTGCTGCATTTTTATTCGAAAGCTCAGACCATGATACACTTAAATACGAACAGTTTGCTAATTTGTTGCTGGACATGTGTTGTGTAACTTCAATAGTAAGGTAAGGTAAGGTAGAACTTTATTGATCCCTCAGGAGGTCTCCTTCGCGAAAATGTTTTTATCCAATAGCCACAACAAATACAGCAATTTTTAATAAAAAAAAAAATCAAAATAAAATAAGAACAAGAACAAAGAGAAATAAAGAGAAAGAACAAGATGATACAATCTAAGTCTAAAGATAAAGATAAAGAACATAGATTGAAGAAAAATAAAAAAGACAAAGACTAACATTGAACAGAACATCCAGTTACTTTCATTCCACTCCTGCCCCCAAACTCAGAATTGTACAATTTAATAGCCTGAGGAATGAATGAGTCCTTGAGTCTATTTGTTTTGCACCTGGGTAGGATCATTCGTGCTGCATCTGCTTCTCTGCTGATGACAGTGGTCAGAGGATGATGTCATCATCCATGATGGACAGTAGTTTGTTCAATGATCTCCTCTCAGCAACTGTCACCAGTGAGTCCAGCTTCATGCCAACCACAGAACCAGCCCTTCTGATCAACCTGTCCAACCTGTTGACACTCCTCTTGGACACATTTCCACCCCAACACACCACAACATAAAACAGGACACTGGCCACCACAGACTGGTAGAACATGCAGAGGAGCTTCTTGCAGATGTTAGAAGATCGACGCCTCCTCAGAAAGTACAGTCTACTCTGAATTTCTTATACACATGGTCTGTGTTGCAGGACCAGTTTACTGTCCAGCCACACACCGAGGTACCTATAGTTATCAACTATCTCCACCTCGTCGCCTCTGATGGACACTGGACGTGGCTTTGTCCTGGACCTCCCGAAGTCCAAGACCAGCTCCTTGGTCTTTGGGTGGTGTTCAGCTGCAAGTGGTTCCTCTCACTCCAGTCCACAAAGTCACGTATTAGACTCCTATACTCGTCTTCTCTGTTGTCCCTGATGCAACCAACAATGGCAGTGTCGTCAGCATACTTCTGGACAAGACTCAGCTCTGAGTTGTAGCAGAAGTCTGCAGTGTAGATGGTGAAGAGGAGAGGGGCCAGTATCCAGGAGACCAGACCAGGATCCACATGCATCTGTGTCAATTTGCCCTGCAGCAGAGTGGGCTGGATGGTGTTGAAGGCACTAGAAAAGTTCAGGAACAGGATCCTCACTGAACCAATTCCTTTATCCAGGTGGGAGTAGGTCCGATGCAGGAGGTGAAGGATGGCATCTTCCACACCAACTGCTGGCCGGTATGCAAACTGCAGGGGGTCTTGCGCATGCTGGACTTGTGGCCTGAGATGTTTGAGGACCAGCCGCTCCAGTGTCTTCATCAGCTGCGAAGTCAGTGCCACCGGTCTGTAATCGTTCAGTTCACTCGGTCGGATCTTTTTCGGGACTGGAACGATACAGGAAGTCTTCCACACAGTTGATACTTTCCCCAGCCGTAGACTGAGGTTGAAGACATGCTGGAGTGGCTCAGCTAGTTCAGCAGCGTAAATTCTATTTAAATTCTACGTCAATGTTGCGGCAAAGCATGATGTTGAGGGTGATGGCAGCTCAAAAGTAATGTTAGTAGCTCAAATTAAAATACATATTTTTAAATGACACAAGTAAAAAATTACATGATTACTATTTCGCAGATTTATTTTTAAAGGTGGGTTTTTTTCCAACAACATCATCCCGTGTGAAACGATGGAACAAATGGAGTTTCTCTCTTTTAAAATAATGGATAAATCATGAAGGGAAACTGAAAATACAAGAAACCATGGAACACAAACAGAAATTGTAGTAAAATAAAAGTAAAAAGTAAAATATTAAATAGCATGTCAACCATCTTCTTCTTCTAAGTGAAGTTTTTATAAGTTCAGCCTCTTTCATAAACAACACTGTGCGGAAGCCATGACTTTGACTGTGGTTTCAATTACATTCATTACCCTCGTGGTTATTCATGTTGTGTAGTTAGTGTCGTCAGATCTTCAAGATGAACAGGATAACTGTCTTCTATTGTCTGCTCTGTGGTAAATGTTTATCTCATCTTTTTAAAAGTACACTTTTAAAAATGTATCTTTTCTGGTTTTGGCAGCTTCATGGATGAAATGTTTTTGCATCACTGTCGTTGGAAGAGAGAGAGAGAGTATATCCATCAACTGCTCTCACAGCTATGCTAAAGGTAACAGCAAATACATCTGCAGGAAGTCGTGCACAGGAAAAGACATACTGGGAACAGTAAAAGCCAACAGATCCAACTGGTCGAGAGATAGAAGAATTTACTTGAGGGAATCATCTGGATTTTTGAAAGTGACTTTCTTGAATCTCCGGCTGTCGGATGCTGGGACGTACTTGTGCGGAGTGGAAAGGACTGGTTTTGATACATACATATATGTGAATCTGGTCGTAGAAGAAGGTACAAGTACGCATCACTCATGAGGCGGATCTGGGATCAGATGATTAATCAAGTGTTGCCTCTCTAGCAGCTCTTCAGACCACTGTTGCTCCCACAACAACAACCGTTCTTCTACCTGTAGCTTCGACCACCTGGACTCATGACGACACCACCAACACCACCAACACCACCAACACCACCGAGGTGATGGTACCGACAGAACCAGCCGGTAAAAACTCTTGTGACTCAAAAGAAGTTTTGTGCTCGACTCCGATTGTGTTTCTGTTTCCGCTCAGGGACCGTGATACATGTCGCGTCAGGGGTCGTTGCAGTCGTGGTCTTGGTGCTGCTGCTTGTGTTTATCATAGATTTTTAAAATATAAGTGAAACTGTGTTTTCAGACTTTTCTAATTAAACATGTAAAGATTTTTCATTTTTATAAACTGGTGTTATTTTGTTAATTTTAGTTGTTATCATTAAACAATCTCAACTCAACTCAACTTTATTTATAAAGCGCTTTAAAAACAACAACAGTCGTTACAAAGTGCTGTACAGTGACAAAAGAAAACATAGTTAAAACACACAAAGGTAAAAACAATATCAAATAAAACAAATAAAAAGCACTTTAAACAGCTCAGAGTCTCATGCTGTGTTAAAAGCCAGGGAATAAAAGTGTGTTTTAAGACGAGATTTAAAAATGGACAGTGAGGAGGACTCACTAACACTCATGAGGAGGTTGTTCCAGAGTTGGGGCGCAGCAACAGAGAAAGCTCTGTCCCCTCTGAGCTTTCTCTTGGACCTCGGCACTGCCAGGAGCAGTCGATCAGCCGACCTGAGGCAGCGTGCAGGAGCATGATGGTGGAGCAGCTCCGAGAGGTATGACGGGGCGAGGCCATTTAAAGATTTAAAAACAAATAAAAGAATCTTAAAATGAACTCTAAAGTGCACAGGCAGCCAGTGGAGGGAGGCCAGGATGGGAGTAATGTGGTCCCTCTTGCGTGTCCCAGTTAATAGCCGAGCCGTCGCATTTTGCACCAGCTGGAGACGTGAAAGGGACGACTGGCCGACTCCAAAATAAAGTGCATTACAGTAATCCAGCCATGTTGTGACAAAGGCATGGATTACTGTCTCAAAGTGCTCTCGTGCTAAAAAGTGCTTTACCTTTGCCAGCCGCCTCAGGTGAAAAAAGCTGGACTTCACAACTCCTCCTACCTGCTTGTCCAATTTAAAATCACTGTCCATCTTAAAAACCCAAGTTAGAAACAATAGGCTTCATAAAATGGGCCAAGGGGCCGTGGTCAGCCGATAGGGGGTTAACAGAGCCATGGGGCCCAAAAACCATGACTTCGGTTTTCTTCTCATTAAAATGTAAAAAGTTGAGGGCCATCCAGTCTTTAATGTCCTCAAGACACAGCAAGAGGGGTTGGAGCGAGAACGCCTGACCCTTCTTAAGAGGCACATATATTTGTGTGTCATCGGCATAGAAATGAAATGCGATTGATTCCATGCTTTCGCAGGATGGAACCTAAGGGTAAAATGTAAAGGGAAAATTGCAGGGGCCCTAAAACTGACCCCTGAGGGACCCATGTGACAGTGGAGTGGAACAGGACTTGGCAGAACCTATGCTCACACTCATGGTTCTGTCGGTGAGATAAGACCTGAACCACTCCAATGCACTACAACAAACACCCACTGTGTCCCGGAGGCGTGCAATTAAAATATTGTGGTCCACTGTGTCAAAAGCAGCCGTTAGGTCCAACAATACAAGGATGACATGTTCCCCAGCGCCATTTGCCATAAAGATATCATTATAAACCCTTAATAATGCAGATTCAGTGCTGTGCTGCGTTTTAAAACCTGATTGGAAGACTTCCATTATGTCATTGTTCTTTAAAAACTTCTCTAGCTTTTTCTAGCACTTAAGCTAAGAAGGGAAGCTTTGAAATGGGCCTGAAATTTGCCAGTTCAGTTATATCTAGACCAGTTTTCTTCAGCAGTGGTTGGATGACAGCATGCTTTAACCTCTGCGGGACAACACTGGAACACAAACTGCTATTATTATGGCCAACACCGACTGACCTAAATTCGGCAAAATTGTCTTAAAAAAGTGAGGAGGTACAGCATCATCCAGGAACCGGAAGGCTTGCTGTGGCCAACCAGGTCATTTAAAACCTCTATAGTCACAAATTAAAAATGTCAGACTAGGAGAAGGGACAGAGGGGTCAGAGTCAGGTGGCGGGATAAAGGTCAAGTTCTTGCTCTTTTGTTTGATGTTTCTGTCAAGTATCAATCATTTTGTTCCGTCTGTCTGTGTTGTAACTTTTTTCAATTATTCTCTCTTTTGTTCTCTTCCGTTAGATTAGATTATATTAGAGATTTCACACGTGCAGCAGAACAAAAACATTTTACAAGGACAAAAGACAGAACACCAAAGATAACAGACATGAACGAAAGCAAGAACAACATCAGCCACACACATCACTGAAACACAGCCCAGTAACACCATAATCAAAGTGGTACGAAGCCTGACAGTAAAAAAGTGCATTATGCTAAGAAATTATTGCACAGGAATGGACTATTCCCTGAATAGCTGAACCGGAAGAGGAGGAAGTTAAGTATTTTTGAGTTTAAGCAGGTTGTTGTAGAGTCTGACTGCGGTTGGGATGAATGACCTGCAGAAACGTTTCTTTTTGCACGTGGGGTGCAAGAGTCTGTGACTGAAGGAGCTGCTCAAAGAATGGAGCTATTTTACATTTAAATACACATTTTGTAATTTATACATTTTGAAATTTATTTATACATTTATACATTTTGTCTTCTTTTTATTTAGGTATGAAGTGGGCGGGTCGAACATCAGTCTAAGGCACTGATTGGTTAAACAAACTAACAAACTAAAGCAATCGATGTCGATCTCATAACTATCACTTGTTCAGCAACTGACCTAAAGCATCGACGCTGCACGAAGAGTAGAATGTTTTCTGAAATCTTAGCAAACAAACTTGATAAGTTGTCCATGTTGTTCATGTGCATGAGATTGATTTTGTTTTTAACAACCACGACCCTAATGAATGAATTCCTTGAATCTCACAGTTAACACACAAGCTCATGTGGCTCAGTGGTACAGTACTCAACTCTGGTCCCACAAGTACGGGATTGATTCCAATTCGCTCATTTTCATTTTTTCGGGATTTAAAAAAAAAAATTCTTAACGTGATGCAGATATTTATTTATTTTGAAATAAGCAACAATTAGAGACATTGTTATGAGTAACAATTTGCCAGGGATTTTCTCCCGGACAATCGGAATGTACACAGAGACAAGTGTTAGAATAACAACAAAGTCAGAAACCTTTCAGTACCTGCAAGGAGTGGAGGCGCTTCTTACGGCTCGTCCCAAACTACTGATGTTCTACGCTTCTTGCTGCCTTTTTATTCGAAAGCTCAGAGCATGATACACTTAAATACGAACAGTTTGTTCATTTGTTGCTGGACATGTGTTGTGTAACTTCAATAGTAGTGGTGCAAGTCACATTCATTTTACCCAAATCTTTATCAGTGGTATCGCTACCTTTGAAACAAGTGAAGTTCTGGTTTCTGTCTATGTCACAGCTAAAGATGGGTTACTGGAAAGAAGGGTTCCCATTTGTTCCATTCAGGCTTGGTGTTACCTTTAGTCATTACTTCTGTCATACAGTTCTGGGGAACATGTTTAAATGGCACAATTCTTAACAGGGGTCTAGGATCCATCCACACAATTCATGATTGATTCATTATTTTTTCCTGTTTCCATAGCTAACTTAACCCAATTCTTGACATTTGTAATAGAGCATTTAATTTAACCAAAGGGCCAGTTTTTCTCTCGTCTTGGTTGTTCTTGCAGGTCACGTGGGCTTGGTATGCTCTTTCTAACCGACCTTTTTACCGTCTGTGATGACCCTTGTGGCAGGTGTTTCCCACCATGCCCATGGTGCTCCAATGACGAAAGTGGTTAGGAACAGGGTGGCAAGTATGGGGTGTAGAAAAAGGTGGAAAAATCATTGTTGCAGTGCCCAGGGTAGTCAGAGGTTACTAGCACTTAAAAACCCTGTCAGAACACTGTTGTTGTCTCAGCTCAGTAGTGTGAAGTCCTGCGTCTTATTGTTACTTGGATGAGTTGTGGTCTGCAGGCTCAGGTCTCGGAGAGTCAAGATATCGAAGTTTGCATCGGGAAAGGTGAATCCACGGGATTTTTCCTTCCACGTTTAGAGCCGTAGGGGTGGTGAGGAGAACACGGAAGGACCCTTCCCAGCAATCACTGTTCCACGCCTTTGTCTTGATGACCTTGATGAAGACCTGGTCACCGATGTGCACTGTCAATCACTTCATTGACAAAATGTGATCCATTGTCACTTCTGATGATCTGATGAATGAATTATGTGTTTACAAAATGCCTTGGCTACTGTGAGTGCATCTGGTTTAGCCTTTGGAAAGATCTCATAACTTAGAGAAGGCGTCTATAAGTACTAGACAATATTCAACACCTTTCTATTTAGATAACTGAATAAAATGTAGGTTAATGGAAAAGTTGGGTCAGGGAATGAGCCACGTTTTGGTCTCAATTGTCCTTGGAAGTTATTTCTGATGCAGAATACTCCTTACAAAAATGTTGCGAGAAGGAATTAACCTTTGCGTGTTATAAATCCCATTTATCTGGACTACAATCCCTCCTGTTGAGAGAAGGGTCAACCCATAAATCAAAACTGCAGCACATTTAAAGAATGATTTTGGTAACCACGTTTTTTCTTCGGGGCCGATCTATAACTTCTTTACAAGTTTGGCTCCTTTCTTTCTTGGTTCACTGTTCTACCTTGTTTGGTTGAGGTATGTCCCAAATATGTGACTTCCAAAGTGGTTACTTGTTTTCACTTACTTTTTTACCCGTTTTATGCAAATACTCAAGGAGTTGGAGAGTGTTTTTTTGCATTTGTCTTGATTTTCGTTTAATTTTGACTTCCTTCCTTTGGAATAAAGTTACTGAGACACGACTGAATGTTTTGACTGAAAATGGTTGGACTTGCAGTGTACTCTTGTGGTAATCTTGTAAAAGCTTTTCTCCTTTGTAAGTAAAAGCAAACGATGCTTGACTTTCTTTTTATAAAGGAATGGATCAAAAAGCATTGCTTAAATCTATGACAGTAAAATACTGTCCTTTTTGGATTTTATCGAGTGGAGAAACGTGTGATTTGGCGCCCTCTGCTGTAATGTAGCATTTACTGCTCGCAAATCTTGTACCAGACGCCAAAATGTAGACGGACTTGCTTTCTTTAATTGAAAAATAGGAGTATTACAAGGAGATTCTGGATCTGGACCTACGTGATGATTATGATAGTCATGGGCATTTCATCTGGACTCATCGCTTCGTATGGCTCTAATGCTAACCAGGGCCGGGTCTAGGCAGGGGCAAGAGGGGGCCTGGCCCCCTCAAATAAATGTTGTGCCCCCTCAAACCAGGGCCGGGTCTAGGCAGGGGCAAGAGGGGGCCTGGCACAATGCCCCCTCAAGATTTGTGGCTGCCCCCTCATACATGCCTGTCTAGACCCGGCCCTGATGCTAACTCCTTAGCAGTGTCCAATGTGTTCTGACACTCCTCTTGGGTTCCCATAAGGAAAATCCAGACTCCACCATTAGGTGTGGCTCTCTTCTGATTCCACAATTAAGGTATCAGAAATGGTACCTCTTTGTGGGTGATATTTCACCACTCCTAGTGTTCCTACAGTGTATAAGAAGGGCCGAAGTCGCCTCCACCTCCTGGGGAGACTGAGGTCCTTCGGAGTGTGCAGACCACTTTTAAGGACCTTTTATGACTCTGTGGTAGCCTCTGCTATCCACTACGCTGTGGTCTGCTGGGGAGCAGGCAGCACGGACCGGGACAGGAAGAGACTGAACAGGCTGGTCACGAGGGCCGGCTCTGTCCTGGGCCGCTCGCTGGACTCGGTGGAGGAGGTGGGAGAGAGGAGGACACTCTCCAGACTATCCTCCATCAGGGACAACGCTCTTCACCCACTGCACCTGACCGTGGAGGAGCTGGCCAGCTCCTTCAGTGGCTCAGGCACCCCCAGTGTAGGACGGAGCGTTATAGAAGGTCCTTCATCCCAACTGGTGTCAGGATATTTAACTCTCTACTTTAAATATCCTGATGCTAATCCGTAGTGTGTTTTTCTTCTCGTGTGCTTTTTATTTTATTTTCTTCCGTTTTTTATTTCTATTTTATTTTATTTTTATTCTATTTTATTTTGTTAATAGTGTCAAATTTCTAATTTTGTAAATAATTTGTATATTCTCAAGATCGTTTTTATTTTGTATTATCTCTTTTATTATTTCTTTTTTCCTTGCACTTTATTTTTTCAACTGCGCTGTTGTGAAAGTGTGTTTCCCCTCTGGGGATGAATAAAGCTTTTCTATCTAACAGTTAGTCCTAGCTCAAGTATCAAGTCTCTGTCCAAACGATTGTGTGGACATTCAGGAGACATAATAACTTTTGCAGTAATCAAATCAATATCTTGTTATAACTTAACAGTCAGTCTTTCACTGATTGGACTGATTTTTACAATTCCATTTGCAGACATTACTCTTGTGGTTTTTTTCTCCTGCTGTAGTGTAATTGATGTCTCTGATTACTGTTCGTTCCGTTCCAGTATCTACTAAAAATAGCATGTGACGACCATTAATTAGTAGTACAATTTCTGGTTACAGTTTGAAATCTGTTTCATTTGACAGTAAAAAAAAATGTCATGCTTCGTTTCAGTTATTGTTTTAAATTTCTGAAACATAGTAATTTATTTCTTCTGTCTCTTCTGACCTTTACTTTGTCTTTTCTCTATTTACTTTCTCTAGTCATGCTTCTTCCTCATCATCATCCGGTCCTGGCTTTCTTCTGCTTTTTTGTAACATTCACGATCCATTTGACCTTTTCAGTTATTGACTGTCATTTTCTTTCTTCTTTCTTTCTTTCTTTCTTTCTTTCTTTCTGCTTCTCCTCTTTTCCTTTTTCTCTGGCCTCTTATCTTCTGCGCATTGTTCAGAGAAAACTTGCTTTTTCCTGTCTCGATTACCTAAGTTTCAGTTCCCTCTTCATTCAAATGCACTTGTAAGTAAGTAAGTAATTGATATTAATAGAGCGCTTTTTTAGACCAGGGTCACAAAGCGCTTAAACAATAAAAAAAAAAAATACTACAAAAATATATACTAAAAAGATCAAGATAACACTAAGGGCATCCTGCTTCTTCTTTTCTCTGATTAATTTGTTAGCGTGAATTGTTTAATCATGAATTCTTCTAATGACACTGTTGGCAAGTTCACATCGTTTTTTCTGATCCAATGTTTAACTGGCTCTTTTAAACCACTTAAAATGGCTGCTTTTAACTGTTGGTTGAAGGCACCGTTCACGTCATTATTTTCAGGGATCCCACTGTTGTCTTTAAAGACTTTGTACATTCTACTGCAGAATTGTACGACAGTTTCACCTTCTTTCTGGGTAGGTTTTGTTCAAAATATGATGGCTCGTCCGAAACCACTTACGTTCTCCGCTCCTTGCTGCCTTTTTATTTCATAGCTCAGATCATGACACACTTAAATATAAACAGCTTGTTCTTTTTGTTGCTTGCCAGAAACGGTTTTCTGTATGAGTCAGTGGAAGTGGTTATAACCGCTTGCATGGGAGACAAGCTTTATGTGAGCTGCAGTAGTCATGATTATATATTTATTGTGATAAGACTTTAAAAGCAACATCAATTCTTTAACACTAAACGCCAACACAACCACAGAATTCAGTGGGAGGCACCGCCCCACCTTACTTAAGGTGCCAAGAAAACAATTAACTACCATGATGCCATTCTGCTCCACAAGTGACCGCTGATTGGTCGCTACAGTACTGTAATTAAATTCTACTTCAATGTTGATACATTAAAAGTGACCTTGAGCTGTCATTGGTTGACTGGGCGGCAAAGCATGTTGTTGAGAGGGATGGCAGCTCAAAAGCAATGTTTGGTTTTCAAGTTAAAATAAATATTGTTAAATGAAAGTGAAAAATTACATGGTAACTACTTTGCAGATTTCATTTAAAGGTGGGTTTTTTTCCAGAACATCACCCCCGCGATAAACGAGGGAACAAATGGAGTTTTTCTTTTTTTAAATAATAGATGAATCATGAAGGGAAACTGAAAGAAAATACAAGCAACCATTGAATACAAACAGAAATTGTAGTAAAATAAAAGTAAATAGTAAAATATTAAAAGGGCACCCAACTCTCCCGACTTATTCACATGTTGTAAATGTTGAAGTCGGTCATTCTTCTTGATGTTGCTCCATTTTGGAGTTATTACTTGATAAAGTTCTCCCACGTCTGAAATCTCGCAGAAAGAGAATATAATTTGCGAGCCTATTCTGACGTCAGAATAGGGGATAATCCGCCTCCAAAAAGCTCTGATCTGTACCATGTATTATGGTTGTGCCGCCTCGGCTGCTAACAGTTAGCCGCTAACACAAGAGGCTGGTCAGACTCTCCTGCAGGATGGATGACAAAGCCTGTGTTCTGTGTTGCAAGAATGCTCGTCTCTTCTCAGACTCAACCAAAGAAGATGGATTAATGCACCTATGGGATGATTTTTGTTTTCAAACGATACTTTGAGGACTGATGTTTAATCAAAAAGACTGGATTCACCACCGCATGTGAAACAATGTCTTTTCGGAGACTCTACATAAAAATAACACCGAAAGTAAGTGCAATGTAGTCATGTCGGCAAAGTTTGGCCTAGAATTCATATTTAATAATAAACAACAATATTTACTAAGCGTTTAACACGACTTGCATGTTCAGCGTGACACAAATCCTCTTTATTTAAACATAGTGAGACTTGTTTCTGCTCTTCTTTGATTTTGTTGAAGCAGCAAACCTTATTTTAATTATTACTTTGTGTATACGCCAGCAAAGTGCTTTATACGATGGAGTTTTTACAGGTGAGTTTGAGATTTCCTGTGGTATAGTTACTTCCACCTTTGACCCCTGAACAATGAGAGCAGAGTGGGTTGGGTTGCTTGGAAGAAGTTTCGTCTGAGCCAAAACAGACGTTTTAAGTGGTTAGGCGCATTTTCCAATGTAAATATATTTTTTAAATGACAGTTTTACGCAAAAAGAAACATACTGATGATTATAACAGAGGTCGTAGAACAATTTAAGAGACACTTAAATCAACACATTAGTTGTCCTTTAATAGCATGTCAACCATCTTCTTCTTCTAAGTGAAGTTTTTATAAGTTCAGCCTCTTTCATAAACGAAACTTTGCGGAAGCCATGAATTTGACTATGGTTTCAACCACATTCATTGCCCTCTACGTTCTTCCTGTTGTGTAGTTAGTGTCGTCAGATCTTCGAGATGAACAGGATAACTGTCTTCTATTGTCTGCTCTGTGGTAAATGTTTATCTAATCCTTTTAAAAGTACACTTTTAAAAATGTATCTTTTCTGGTTTTGGCAGCTTCATGGATGAAATGTTTTTGCATCACTGTCGTTGGAAGAGAGAGAGAGAGTATATCCATCAACTGCTCTCACAGCAATGCTAAAGGTAACAGCAAATACATCTGCTGGAAGACGTGCAAAGGAAAAGACATACTGGGAAAAGTAAAAGCCGACAGTTCCAACTGGTCGAGAGATGGAAGAATTTACTTGTGGGAATCATCTGGATTTTTGAATGTGACTATCAAGAATCTCCGGCTGTCGGACGCTGGGAAGTACTGGTGCGGAGTGGAAAGGACTGGTTTTAATACATACATGGAGGTGAATCTGGTCGTAGAAGAAGGTACAAGTACGCATCACTCATGAGGCGGATCTGGAATGGGATAATTAATCAAGTGTTGCCTCTCTAGCAGCTCTTCAGACCACTGTTGCTCCCACAACAACAACCGTTCTTCTACCTGTAGCTTCGACCACCTGGACTCATGACGACACCACCAACACCACCAACACCACCGAGGTGATGGTACCGACAGAACCAGCCGGTAAAAACTCTTGTGACTCAAAAGAAGTTTTGTGCTCGACTCCAGATGTGTTTCTGTTTCCGCTCAGGGACCGTGATACATGTCGCGTCAGGGGTCGTTGCAGTCGTGGTCTTGGTGCTGCTGCTCGCCTTCTGTGTCCGGAAACAAAGAACCAAACCACAGCCTGTTGATCCGGGCAGAGCAGAGTCAGCAAGCGAGGTAACATGAACACTTCAGAAGTTCCACTGTGAGAAAAAGTACCGTTACATACAAACAAAAACTAGAATACAAATATTTGGCAGTGTTTCTTTCTTTAAAAATTGTCAAGAAAAAAAACAAAAGAGGTATGTGAAACCATTTCACAGTTTTGTTATTAACAAAGCCATAGTCATAACATATATTGATTTATCCACAATCTGATTCATTACCTCATCGGTATCCTCCTTCATTCATCAATGGAAGTCTAGAAACAGAAAATCCGTCCAACTGCTACAAACTGGGACATGGCAACTTTTGAGACGTGTAGCAAGTGCTCATGGGAAATGTGGTCTCCCCTCAGGCTCAACACTACCACTTTAGTCCACTGGCGTCACTCGACTTCAAATCGCATAGAATCCCTTTAAAACAGAATGGAAAATGATTGTCACCTTAAACCGAGTTCTGAATAAATACTTGGCGCTTGTAAAACATTGTAAAAAAGTTGGTCTAATGTATTTTTTCTTCCACCAGGGGAATGATGATGACGACGTCGGGGAGATCGTGCAGGAACGTGGAAACATGTGTGAATTCAACTCCACATATCATTTAGCACAACACGATCAATGCAGTTTTCAAAACACCACAAACACATCAGACAAAAACCTCTACATCAACAGTCACAACAGCACAAAGTTGGGGATTATAAAACATCATCAGGAGGTAACTTTGCCGACCATCGCGCCAAGAGTCGCCTCTGAGGTTGTTTATGGGAATATTTCACCCACAGCCACAACAAGACCAGAATAACAAAGAGGTCCAAACAAAAAGTCCAGATTCGATTCAAAGGAGTGTCATGGTGGGCAGGTCTGGTTCGGCGTGGGTCTGCCTAATTCTAGCATGCAATGAGGTGAATACCTCTGCCAAGGAGGTCATGTGATCGTCGAAACCTCTCTGTCTGCTTGCAAACTGATTTAATATAAGATGAACTGAGAAAGGAATGTTGATGATCAACGGTTGATAAAGATTCAGCTGCTGTTTCCAAATTACCATCTGGATCCAAAACTTATTTAAAGATGCATCACTTATACCTTAAATTGTTATTTGTTCAAAATGAAACTGGGGAAATAATATTAATTACGGAAGAAAAATCCAAGCTCTGTCCATGATTTATTTCAATCTCATCTTGTAATTATTGTTTTTTTCTTTTTTTTTAACAGTATATATTTTATGTTTATCATACATTTTACAATATAAGTCAAACTATGTTCTCAGACTGTTCTTATTAAACATGTAAAGGTTTTTCATTTTTATAAACTGGTGTTTTATTTCGTTAATTTTAGTTTTTATCAATAAACATTTATAATTATGTTCCGTCTGTCTGTATTATAACTTTTTTGAATAATTTTCTTTTTCGTTACTTTTATCTAATGTAACGCCACCTGCTGTCAAACTGAGCTCATTGCAATAATGAAAGCTCATTAATTAAATGGAGAAAACAAGTTTAGGGAATCGATAATTAAGAGCAAAACCGAGGGTGAAAACCAGAGCATTGGCGTAGATCTTTGTGATGGCGGGGAAGTACCGAAAATATGTTTTAAAGTCAAAAAAACTCCATAAACCTTGTATATTTGTGTCATGGGTTTGAAAATGTGTGAAGCACTGTAGGTCTACACTTGTTCAACAATAAATACATTAATAATCTCCACTATTTCTCACCTTTGTCAGATTTTATTTCAGTCCTTTCCCAGATTTGAATTGCTTTGTTCACCTTGTGAATTTATATTTTTTGTACAAAACTTCATCAAAAGGAAAGTATTTAACACAAAAGTACTAAATGGTTGATGAATCATAAGCAGTTGTCATGTTTCATTAAAAAGGACGACCACTGTTTTCATTTATATTGTTGTGTATTTAAGTACAATTTGGTCGTTAAAGAAAGACCATGAATACAAAGCTTTATATTATTTCTCATGGGAACGCAGGTTCTTATTTCCTCTTTCATAAAAAAGCGTTCTTAGCCACAACAGTGCTAATGAAAGAGGAAGAGACGAGTGAGAGCAGGTACAAAAACTAGCCTCCTTCAACACAAACGTTTGGATCAGTGAAGCTGCTCACAGTTTTTATCATGTCAAGATTTTCCAAACTGATGCACATCTTTTTAAACATCCTTCAAGTCAAAGGTGAGAACAACAAATGAGAAAATACATGTTTTTTTTCCCGCTTCAACATAATGTTCCACCTTCTCTGCAGCTTTAATCAGCATCAGCCCTCAATCCGTCTCCGCCCTCCATGGAAAACCTCTCGACTTTGTGTGTCGCTACCAACTCGGCTGGGAGAAGTACCTGAAATATTTCTGCTTGGTCGGGGATTCCGTGTGCTCCAATGGAAGCATAATGGCCGACAAACACGACAAATGGGTGAGGAAAGGCCGACACTCGCTGTACGACAACACCAGCGGAGCGTTCGTGGTGGTCAGGTTCGACTGGGTGGTCGTGGAGGACAGCGGCTTGTACTGGTGTGGAGTCGACATGACTGAGCGACCAGATATTCTCACGGCAATACTGCTGATCGTCAGGCCTGGTAGAGTAGATCCTTTATTTCATCTACTAGTCTTTCATCCATCTGTCCGTCCATTGTTTCATCCATTCATTGTCCATCCATTCATCATTCTATCAGTCCATTCATTGTTTCATTCATCCATCATTTCATTAATTAATTAATTCAGTCATTCATCCATCCGTCAGTCTATCATTTCATTCATCCATTCATTGTCTATCCATTCATCATTCTATCAATCCATTCATCCATCTGTCCATCCATCGTTTCATCCAGCCATCTGTTTGTCCATCGTTTCATCCAGTCATCTGTCCGTCCATCATTTCATCCATCCATCATTTAATAAATAAATAAATTCAGTCTTTCATCCATCTGTCCGTCCATCATTTCATCCATCAATCATCTCATTAATTAATTAATTGAGTCTTTCATCCATCTTTCCGTCCATCATTTCATTCATTCATTCATTGTCCATCCATTCCTCATTTTATCAATCCATTCACCCATCTGTCCATCCATCATTTCATCCATCCATCTTCTCATTCATTGAATCATTCAGTCATTCATCCATCTGTCTGTCGATGATTTCATTAATTCATTTATCCATTCTCCGTCCGTCCATTCATCATTGTATCAATCCATTCGTCTGTCTCTCTGTCTGTCAATCTATTCTTCTTTCCATCCATCATTCAATCAAATGGTGACGGGACTAGGAAAGCTTCTTCTTTTCCTCGTTTCCCTTTTGGGACATGCATGTAATATGTGAATTACGATGAAATGTGATGTTGATGATCTAAACTGTCGTGCCCGAAATAAACAATATCCATTCATTTATTCATCCATTCATTCATTCATTCATTCTATCAATCCATCCATCTATTTATCTATCCATTATTCAATAAATGATTACATCTATCCGTTCATGCACCCATTTATCAACCATCCATCCATCATTCCAATCAACCATCAATCCATGCATCTATTCTAACTACTCATTCATCCATTCATCCGTCCGTCCATCCATCATCAAATAGATGCCATATGAAGTCAATAACATTTTTTTTTTTTTAAACATCCTGTATCCAGGCAGGGATCAAGATGCTGACATTGAAATTCCCAGAAAATCAATACACAGAAAAACAAACATACAATGCAACCAGATATTAATTGCAGTTTAAGTGAATTTGAGATTTGAAATGACAACAAACCGTGTCGCTATTTCAACACATATGTATTCAGAGACTTGTATTTCTTAGAGGAAAAGTGGTCACTGTTGAAGCATGATGTATGATTTCTTTCTATCTTACGTTGGTGAATAAACACTAAACACTGTATCCTTCTCTCTTCAGCAGAACACAACATTCCTTTGTTTCTTCTGTTACTCATGGGAATTATGGTGCTGCTGATTCTGTGTCTGTTCACATATTGTCTGTTCCTGGCTGCTGGTAGATGGCGCCGATCAGGCCCTCGTCCAGCTCCAGAGGTGTGTTGTCATGTAGTCTTTGATGTTCATATGAGAAAATACTTAATGTGTCTTTCATTATTCTTCAGATTCCACCTGATACAGTAGAGAACTGCTCCGCCTCAAACTGTGAACAAGACACGATGAACAGACTCTCTGATCCAAGGCCCGAATCGGATTACGTTCCAATGTCAAGAAACTCTGGCAAATATGAGGAGTTAGATACCAGAGAGTTAGATGATCACATCTACCACACTCTTACCCCGACATGCCCCGCTACCAGAGATTAATGGCTTGTATGATGCTACATCTAAAATGTTCATTTCTGATCAAATAAAAAAGGAAGTAAAGAAGGAAACACGTTTGTCTTTGGGCCACGACTACATTAGTCAGCGATATATAGAAAGTATGGCTAGTAAAGTATGGCTAGTAAAGTATTGCTAGTAAAGTAGGACTAGAAAAGTATGACTAGTAAAGTATTGCTTGTGAAGTATTGCTAGTAAAGTATGACTAGTAAAGTTTGGCTAGTAAAGTATGGCTAGTAAAGTATGGCTGGTAAAGCAAAAGTATGGCTAGAAAAGTATGACTAGAAAAATATAACTAGTAAAGTCTAACTACTAAAGTATGGCTAGTAAAGTATGACTAGAAAAGTATGGCTAGAAAAGTATTGCTAGTAAAGTATGGCTAGAAAAGTATGGCTAGAAAAGTATGACTAGAAAAGTATTGCTAGTAAAGAATAACTAGGAAAGTATGGCTAGTAAAGTATTGCTAGTAAAGTATTTCTAGAAAAGTATGGCTAGAAAAGTATGACTAGAAATAAATGCTGGCAAGACAGCTCCTTCTTGTTAAGACATGAAAACAAACTGTTACAATAGTCCAGGCGAGAAGACACAAACGCATGGATTACAAGCTCCAGATCATGTTGTGACAACATTTTCCTAATTTAAGAGATTTTTCTCAGTTGAAGGAAACTTTTTCTGGTCAGTTTTCTGCAGTGTTGAACTAGAGACATGTCGTTGTCCTATACAACACCCAGGTTTCTCAGGCTCAGTTTGACAGACGGACCTAAGTCACCCAAGTACTGACTCAACCCTGGCAAAGAGCGAATTGGAGACACCATTTTCATTGAGCAGTCCCTCAAAGGCATGAATCCTGATCTCCAATTCGGGATCAAGGAATGAAACTTAAAGATGAACAGAGAAGCAGCAGAATTGGCTGAATAATTCTTGGCTGCACAGCGTCCCCCAACAGAATTTACGATGACTGCTAAATTTAAGCCAAAAGTAAACCTCTCTTAGCATGTCACGCTTGTGGTCAGAAGGATCATTTTACAACTGAGTGCCCTCAAACCTTTGGTAGCAAAAATTAAATGTGTTTTGCTACGCATTCAAGTATAAAATGCGTAGAAGAGGATATTGCCTTGGGATGTCACTATAGGTTTAATTGGGGGAAAGACCATGAGTAACTCTCTTGGCCTCTTGAAGTGTTCGCACCTTTGCCAGACCACACAGTCTCCCAAGGAATGTGTTTTTTGTGGGGGAATTGTTGCTGTATTTTTTTGGTTATCCCATGGCAAAGATAACTCTCCAGGTTAATCGAAAACTGAACAGTGAGGGTATTGAAAAATCTGCCCTTTCAAATGTTTTTTTTCTGTGATCGTCCGGATCTTACAGAGTTGATAGCTAAGCAGGCACAGCTGCACCAGTGACAGTTTGCTGGTAATCACAAGATCCAAGAGTAGCCAAAAGCAAGTCAGCTAAGACTGAGAGGGGATAACAAAAAAGAGAACTCGGAACGCACTGTAACTGATGATGAAGAGCTACAGGAGCAGTATTTCACATCTACATCAGAATCTCTTGTTTTTCCAGATGCTAGTCATCTCACGCACACACCAGTAACGTCTACAATCACTGCAACCGCAACAGCAACCTTTCAGAGACACAACAACCGCATTGCAGCCAAGCTGGTTCCTGACCTGAAGCGGGAAGTGGAGGAGAGGCTGGCTAAAGGAATCATTGAGCCATCTCTTGGTGGTGCAGCAAAGTAGTGTTTGCCCCAAAGAAGAATGAGACCAAACTGAGATTTGGTGACAACTTTAAAAAACTGAATGCTGGGTCTGTCTTTGATCCCTATCTCATGCCAATAGTTACCATGCGACATCTCAACGACGTGTTCGAATGCTTCAGGAGTGCAGATGCCATGGACTTGCCAAACCTGTTGTTCAGTACCTGGGCTATCTGATTGGAGCTGGTTACGTGGCCACTTCTGGAGCCTCACCAGCGGGCCGCTGCCGCATCCACTCCTTTGTTTATGTTCTCCTTGCCTCGGGCTCCTCGATGCAGGGATGTAATCCACAGAGAGCACAGTGTCCGTGCGATGTCATACCGGAATATTGTTGACGTAGAGAAACTTGTGAGATAACCCCTGAGTTATCTATCATAATCTCTCTAATTCTACGAATCGGTGCGAAGCCCTCTAACGGCTTCGCTATTGGTTTACCCCGAGGCACCGCCTCGTCTCTGAGAAAGCTTAATGAACTCGCCACCCAGCAGGGGGCAGTCCACTTCCTATGAAGGCGGGAAACACCCGCCGCACTTCCTCCAACTGAAATCTCAGCGAGAAGGGCGGCCGCTGGGCGACCAGGTTAGAGGGCTACGCACCAATTCGTAGAACCTGAGATTATGATGGATAACTCAGGGGTTCTACTTCATATTGGTGCTCCGCCCTCTAACTGCTTCGCTATTGGTTTAAACCCAAGGCGAAGCCTGACGGGATAAATGTACCCCCAGCTGGACGCCGCTCCTGAAGCAGCATCGCTAGGGCCCCGCCGGCCCAGGATCCAAGTCTACTGGAGCCGTGGGTTTCGAGGGGGGCACTGCAGCACTCAAAAATGTATGAGCTACTGATTCCGCCGTCACGTCGAGGAGATAGGCCTTAGCAAAGTTAGACTTGGACACCCAAGAAGCAGCTGAGCAGATGTCCTCTGCTGCCACACCCCACAAAAGAGCCACTGAGGCTGCCACACCACGGGTTGAATGTGCCCTCAGTCCGCTAGGAGCAGATCCACCCGCTGCTTGGTAGGCCCGGATAATGGCCGATCTCACCCAATGAGAAAACTTCTGGGAGGAGATCGCCTCACCCCGTCGGCATCTACCGTGGCAGGTGAATAGACCATCAGAGCGCCTAAACTCAGCCACCCGCCGCAAATAACAGGCCAAAGCCCTCACTGGACACAACAGGTGAAGACGTTCCTGACCCGGGTCCGAGTGGGGCGGTGGATGAAAGGCCCACAGCGTGATGGTCGTCGCCCGGAACAAAGAACTCAGAATCTTAGGTTAGGACGCAATGACACCGAAGACTCCTCGACGCCAAAGGAAAGACACTGAGGGTTAGTGGAGAGATGAAAAAGCTCACTTGCTCTCTTCGTGGTTGTTAGTGCCAGAAGCGATACCTTGAAAGCCAAATATCCAGTGGGACTTGCTCAAGAGGCTGGAAGGTCGGGCCTGTGAGAGAGTCCAGTACCAACTGGAGATCCCACTGAGGGCTTGAAGGCCTTGCAGGAGGTCGAAGCCTGCAGGCACCCCGTAAGAAACGCACCACCAGAAGGTGGGCGCGAGCCGAAGCACCCTCAAACCCGACATGCCTCGTCACTATGGCTGATGCAAACACTCTCGGTGTCGCCACAGTCCGTCCGCTATCCAGCAAATGTTGCTGGAAAAACAGGACAGCGGAGACCAAACAGGAGCAGGGGTCCAAGGATCTGTATGCACACCAGCGGGAGAAAATCCCCAACTTTGAGGCATAAAGCCTGCGTGTCGACAGTCCAGCCAGTTTATGTGTCTGTACACCGGTTTGTCCCAGACCCCTCTGGCATAGGCCTGTCAGAGAAACGTCTGTGAACACCTGAGTATAATGAAGGATGCAACCCAATGGAACTCTCCATCTGAGGTTGGCTAGAGAGTTCCAAAACTGGATGTCCTGCAAAACCCGAGCGGGAAGGCGCAGTTTTCGACCCTGTTCCTGCTTGAGGTCTAGCTTGGGACGACCAAACCATCTCTGAAGCTCCCTCATATGCAGCAAGCCCAGCCGAACTACCCTGTGAGCTGCTGCCATGAGCCCCAGGAGGGACATAACAGTGCCGGCTGTCGTCACATGACGCTGAGCTTCCAGCAACTGTGTTGTCAGTCGGAGAATGGGCTGGATACGCACGTCCGGTAGGCGTGTTCAACAGTTCCCCCAGGTAAACTAACTGTTGAACTGGAGTCAGAGTGCTCTTGCTGAGGTTTACCGTGAACCCCAGGGTGGCAATATGGCTCAACACCTTCTGTGTGTGAGTGTCACTTTCTGCCTATGACCTGGCAAGGATCAACCAGTCGTCAAGATCCTCACCCCACTCACTCTTAATGGCTCCAGTGCCACCTCCACACACTTGGTGAAGGTCCTGGGTGCCAGAGAGTAGCCGAACGGAAGTCGAGTGTATTGAAACACACGATTCTTGAGGGCGAAACGCAAGTAATTTCGATGTCTCTTGACTATCGGTATGTGAAAATACGCGTCTGTCAGGTCGATCGATGTCATCCAATCTCCTGGACTTACACCTGTGAGCAGTTTCTTGACCGTAAACATGACGAAACGGGCGGGTAGCTATGAATTTGTTCAAATAGCTGAGGTCCAGAATGGGCCTCCAACCCCCGGTCTACTTTGGCACAAGGAAGTACCAGGGAGTAAAACCCTGTCATCATCTCTGCTGCAGGAACCAGCTCTACCACCTCCGCTTTATCTTGACCTTTAAAGTATATACTTTATTGAATATTGTTTTGATTGTTTAAGCGCTTTGTGACCCTGGTCTGGAAAACTGCTATACAAATAAAAATTACTTACTTACTTACTTACTTCTGCAGCAGAGTAGAGACCTCGTTTCTTAGACAGGATAATTTTTTCCTGCTCCGCCACGCGTGTACAGAAAATCCCTGAAAAACTCGGGGGTTGACAGGCAAATTGGAGCGCATAGCCCCGCCTGATTACTTCACTCTGCCATCTGGAATGAAGTAAAACCAGGCGACTTCAAGCTGAATAATGTTCTGTCAGAACCGCAGCCCTGACGAACTTTGGGTTGTTCTCCGGCCTGCCCCCGCGACCGTCCCAGAGCGGGCCGTTGACGAAAGGGCATCACACAAGCCGCTTCTCTATCTCTTGAATCAACACAGCATGTACTCGAGCTGAATTCACTAGAACCCCCACTCTCATACATCAAATCCGGCTCTGTGGGAGAAACGCGCAAGTGCGCGTGAGAAACCTCAGATGCGTGTTGTGCGTGTACCCTTTCCCCCCCGGAAGTCTCCCCAGCTCCCCGAACACTCCTTAGTGTCACCGGAGCTGACAAAACCCAAGATGTGGAGAAATGTGCTGGAGAATTAACCCGGAGCTGATGTGAGTTCAGAACAGGTTGCGCGCTTCGGCACCGCATCACTCACCATGTCCAGTACATTCTCAAGCTTCGCTGGCGGTCCTGACCTGCTCATCACTCGTGAGATCCGACCACCACGCACCTCTCCAGATGATCGACCAGAAGGGGAAAAAGCTCCTTGCCCTCGCCTGGTCTCAGAACAGCGAGAAAACTTGCGCGTAAAAGCGCCATACTGCGTCAGTTCCATGGTGTTTTCTTGCCCCCGTGGACATCTGCTCGTCTGGAAATAAAACACATGTGGTTGAGTCTGCCCCTCATTCGTGTGGACAGACTCTATTTTCAGTCTCGGCATGACCCGGACGAAGGGGTTTAAAACCTTCTTCGAACTGTGTTCTGAGAGGAAACTCTCGCCGTCTATGAACGTGAATGTTAGCTAAGCATTAGTGGCGAAAGTTTCTAATGGCGCCTGTGAATACGTCACACTCACAGGCGGAAACACATGCACACTACTTATATCTCTCTCAGAACGAACCACAGAAACATCATACGTTCTCTTTGTTTTATTGCCATATAAGCCCTTACATGAATAGGGGGGAGGAGGGCTCCCCCGGGAAAATGCCTCGCCGCCTCTGCGTCGTCGCCGCTGCCGGTCCCTCGGCCGCCGACTCTGTTGCGGCTGCTGGCTCCCCGGCTCCCGCTGCCGAATACAATACAACAAGTTATACTGTGTGCTGTAAAAAAAAAGCATGCAAAATTATACACTCAAAATAATCTGCGAAACGGAGAGGCCGCGATAAGTGAACCACGTTATTGCGACGGACCACTGTATTCCATGTTGAAAAGGAAGCTCTAGCTATTAAGTGGGCTTTAGCCATCCTAAAATACTATCTTATTAGCAAAAAGTTTGTTTTGGAAGAATAAATGTCCTTATTTTCACTACTTGAATGTGCCTTGTGAATCTGCCTCTTCCGCATTTGAAATGATAATTGTTACGTTTTTTTTTTTATTTGTGGTGAAGAGAGCTGAAAATAGATAGAGGTTTAGCTTTGTAGCATTCCTTGCTAACAGGTCTTTTGATCAGAGAATTAATGTGACTTGTTCATAAGGTTATTCCAAAAGTTTATTATACATTTCTAAGAATTATCTTAGTTGTGTATCATATGAACTGTTGTAATAATTAGATGTAGTCAGAGGAAGTGCATCACAAAAGAGGAACGAGGAACCCAAAGACATGACAATGATTATAAGAAAGTCAGTATTTGGAGGAAGAATGAAGATCTCTCTGTTGATTCTCACTTGTTTTCTGTTAGGTAAGTCAGAAATATCTAGTTTGTTTATGCAACTTTGTCATATATGTGAACGGTTTGGACCTTTCAGTCATGGTGCTCATTTAATATGACGTCGATTTAAAAGGACTTCCTTTGTCATTTTGTTTGTCCTGCAGGGTTGCTGAACGCAGACACTCTGACAAAGATGGAGGGAGAATCTATCCTTATTAAATGTTCTCACTCAAATGCTCAGGGAAACAGGAAGTATTTCTGCAGAGACCCTTGTGCAAACAAAGACATCCTAGTGTCCAGTGATAAGAAGAGGGGTAGGTTTAGCATCAATGGTACAGGGAATGTTTTTTATGTAACCATTTCCGAACTGGTTGAGGCCGACACTGGGACTTACTGGTGTGGGGTAGATAGAGTTGGAGTTTTGGATACATACAACAGAGTCGACCTGGTTGTTCTTAAAAGTGAGTTAACAGTTGTTGGACTCTGACAACTCTTCAACCGAAGTAACTTTGAATGGTTTCCCCATCTTTCATTAGAGAAGGAAGAGCAGGAGATTGTACCGGAAAAAAAAGGTAAACTAGTCCACCTTCATCAAGAATGTGAATTTGTAGGTCTTTTGACCCATCGGGTCGACTTGACCCTGAGATAACACAACCGATTAAAGTTGATCCTTGTTACTACACTATCACTATATACGGTATATATATTGTATATGTATATGTATCGTTGACCCTGTATCGGGATATGTATCGTTTTGCCAGATTATTGCAAACACACGCCCCTAGTCAACAGTGTGGTGTATTTAATTGAAACGACCTGTAAAATCCGCCACTATAATGAATTTCCTTTTAATTGTACAGTAAATACCAGTCAAAAAGTTTGCCAATAAAATGCTGTAAAAGTTCTGTAAAAGTATTTTTTCCATTCTTCATTAGAGAAGGAAGAGCAGAAGATCGTACCGAGAAAAAAAAGGAAACTAGTCCACCTTCATTAAGAACGTGACTTTGTACATTAGCTGTTGTTCTAACTAGATGTATGGATGGAGAAGCCATCCGTTTAACCACACATCCGTCAACTCATCCATCTCCATTGTTTACAAGGGAAACTGTTAAACCCTTTCATATTGTACAGATTCTGTATTTAACTCGTCTTTTTTTGTAACATGTTATTTCTTTCTTACGTAGGTGAATAAGCAAATCACGAAACACTGAATCTTTCTCTCTTCAGCAGAACACAAATTTCCTTTGTTTCTGCTGTTACTCATGGGAATTATGGTGCTGCTGATTCTGTGTCTGTTCACATTTTGTCTGTTCCTGGCTGCTGCTAGATGGCGCCGATCAGGCCCTCGTCCAGCTCCAGAGGTGTGTTGTCATGTAGTCTTTGATGTTCATATGAGAAAATACTAAATGTGTCTTTTTATTATTCTTCAGATTCCACCTGATACAGTAGAGAACTGCTCCGCTTCAAACTGTGAACAAGACACGATGAACAGACTCTCTGATCCGAGGCCCGAATCGGATTACGTTCCAATGTCAAGAAACTCTGACAAATATGAGGAGTTAGATACCAGAGAGTTAGATGATCACATCTACCACACTATTAGATAGATGGATGGATGGACCCCGACACGCTCCGTTACCAGAGATTAATGGCTTTAATGATGCTTCATCTAAAATGTTAATTTCTGATCAAATTAAAGAAGGAAACAAGTTTGTCTTTTGGCTTCGACTTCATTAGTTAGCGATATATGTATATATGTATATCCTTAGTTAAGTATCATTGGTAAAGTATGGGTGATAAAGTATAGCTAGTATGGTATTGCTGGTAAAGTATGGCTGGTAAGGTATGGCTGGTAAAGTATCGCTGGTAAGGTATGACCGGTTAGGTATGGCTGGTTAGGTATGGCTGGTAAGGTATGACTGGTAAGTTATCACTGGTAGCGTATGCTGCTAAAGCATGCTGGTAAGTTATGACTGGTAAGGTATGGCTGGTAAGGTATGGCTGGTAAAGTATCGCTGGTAAGGTATGACCGGTTAGGTATGGCTGGTTAGGTATGGCTGGTAAGGTATCGCTGGTAAGTTATCACTGGTAGCGTATGCTGCTAAAGCATGCTGGTAAGTTATGACTGGTAAGGTATGGCTGGTAAGGTATGACTGGTAAGGTATGGCTGGTAAGGTATGACTGGTAAGGTATGGCTGGTAAGGTATGACTGGTAATGTATGGCTGGTAAGGTATGACTGGTTAGGTATGGCTGGTAAAGTATCGCTTGTAAGGTATCGTTGGTAAGGTATCACTGGTAGCGTATGCTGCTAAAGCATGCTGGTAACTTATCGCTGGTAAGTTATGATTGGTAAGGTATGGCTGGTAAATTGTCGCTGGTAAGTTATGGCTGGTAAAGTATGGCCGGTAAAGTAAACCATCACAACACCAGAGTCAAGTACTCAACAATACTACACGTATATGATTGTTACTACACTATCACAACACCAGAGGCAATTACTGAACAATACTACACATATATCCTTGTAACTACACTATCACAACACCTGAGTCAAGTACTCGACAATACTACACATATATGCTTGTTACTACACTATCACAGCACCAGAGTCAAGTACTCAACAATACTACACATATATCCTTGTTACTACACTATCACAACATCAGAGTCAAGTACTCGACAATACTACACACATATCCTTGTTACTACACTATCACAACACCAGAGTCAAGTACTCGACAATACTACACATATATCCTTGTTACTACACTCTCACAACACCAGAGTCAAGTACTCGACAATACTTCACATATATACTTATTATTAAACTATTACAACCCTAGAGGCAAATACTGGACAATACTACACATATATCCTTGTTACTACACTATCACAACATCAGAGTCAAGTACTCGACAATACTACACATATATCCTTGTTACTACACTATCACAACATCAGAGTCAAGTACTGAACAATACTACACATATATCCTTGTTACTACAACATCACAACACCAGAGTCAAGTACTCGACAATACTACACACATATCCTTGTTACTACACTATCACAACACCAGAGTCAAGTACTCGACAATACTACACATATATCCTTGTTACTACACTCTCACAACACCAGAGTCAAGTACTCGACAATACTTCACATATATACTTATTACTACACTATTACAACCCTAGAGGCAAATACTCGACAATACTACACATATATCCTTGTTACTACACTATCACAACATCAGAGTCAAGTACTCGACAATACTACACATATATCCTTGTTACTACACTATCACAACATCAGAGTCAAGTACTGAACAATACTACACATATATCCTTGTTACTACAACATCACAACACCAGAGTCAAGTACTCGACAATACTTCACATATATGCTTGTTACTACACTATCACAACACCAGAGGCAATTACTGAACAATACTGCACATATATCCTTGTTACTACACTCTCACAACACCAGAGTCAAGTACTGAACAATACTACACGTATATGATTGTTACTAAACTATCACAACACCAGAGGCAAGTACTGAACAATACTACACATATATCCTTTTTACTACACCATCACAACACCAGAGTCAAGTACTCGACAATACTACACATAAATGCTTGTTACTACACTATCACAACACCAGAGTCAAGTACTCGACAATATATCCTTGCTACTACACTCTCACAACACCAGAGTCAAGTACTCGACAATACTTCACATATATCCTTGTTACTACACTATTACAACCCTAGAGGCAAGTACTCGACAATACTATCACAACACCAGAGTCAAGTACTGAACAATACTACAAATATATCCTTGTTACTACACCATCACAACACCAGAGTCAAGTACTCAACAATACTACACATATATCCTTGTTACTACACTATCACAACATCAGAGTCAAGTACTCGACAATACTACACATTTATCCTTGTTACTACACCATCGCAACACCAGAGTCAAGTACTCGACAATACTACACATATATACTTGTTAAGATGATTTACCAAAAGTAAATTGCATGTACAAGAACCTTACATTTAATTTTTATACAGCAAAAACTCAAATTTACTGTAGTTAATTTTTTTATTTATTTTTAAATGAACTGAACTTTATTGGCAAGTTTGTTACCTGGTATTTTCTCTGTATTCGTCTCCTTATTATATCTTACATTTGTTTGTTTGATCTGTTACTGAGAGTCAAGATGAGGGCAGGGGAACTGTTCTGAAAGCAGATGTAGTCAGAGGAAGTTCATCACAGAAGAGGAACCCAAAGACATGGCAATGATTACGAGAAAGTCAGTATTCGGAGGAAGAATGAAGATCTCTCTGTTGATTCTCACTTGTTTTCTGTTAGGTAAGTCAGAAATATCTAGTTTGTTTATGCAACTTTGTCATATATGTGAACGGTTTGGACCTTTCAGTCATGGTGCTCATTTAATATGACGTCGATTTGAAAGGACTTCCTTTGTCATTTTGTTTGTCCTGCAGGGTTGTTGAACGCAGACGCTCTGACAAAGATGGAGGGAGAATCTATCCTTATTAAATGTTCTCACTCAAATGCTCAGGGAAACAGGAAGTATTTCTGCAGAGACCCTTGTGCAAACAAAGACATCCTAGTGTCCAGTGATAAGAAGAGTGTTAGGTTTAGCATCAATGATACAGGGAATGTTTTTTATGTGACCATTTCCGAACTGGTTGAGGCCGACACTGGGACTTACTGGTGTGGGGTAGATAGAGTTGGTGTGGATACATACAACAGAGTCGACCTGGAGGTTCTTAAAAGTGAGTAAACAGTTGTTGGACTCTGACAACTCTTCAACCGAAGTAACTTTGAATTGTTTTCCCATCTTTCATTAGATGAGGACGAGCAGGGGAAGATAACTGATGTACCATCTGAGACAAGTCCATCTTCCTCAAGTACGTATTTATCCGTCCAACTGCCAGCCGTAGATTTACCAGGCATGTTTTTTCCAGAAACCGTGGTGTACATCGGAGCAGGGCTCGGGACTTGCTTCGTGGTCCTGATTTTTTGCATCTTTTTCTTCCACCTGCAACGAAGGAGAGCATCTTCTGGTAAGAACACACTCCAGACAAGTCATCTGTTCGAACCCTCTCATTCCCAAATGTACCTCTTACTCCGCGATCCCTTGCACTCCTTCCACCCTCTTCCACTCAACCTGCCTTCATGTTCCACATAGTTACTTTGAGACCTTCTCCACGTGTGGCTCTCTTTTTGAAGACCCGCCTCTTGTGTGGTCCCTGCCTGATTCCAAACGTGATGTACTTTATTTTATTCCATTTAAATCACAGTCTTGAACAGAAGAAACTCAAATAAGTCGGAATGTATATTGAGACTAAAACCTTTATTATTATTCAATTATTTAGTAAGCGTTGCATCTCGTGCCAGATAAGAAAAAAAATCTATACGTCTATTTCTTGACAAGCCATTGAGTCTGATGTAATACCAGGAGTTTCACAATTCTGAAAAAACAGACATGTCAATAAAAAAGGAACATGAAACTCACAAGGTGGTGGAAAAAAAAGGGAAACAAAATGTTAAAATACAGTATTAAAGGAGACGTTTTTAAATAAAAATGCATTTATTTATTTTGAACTTTAATTATTTTATGCTATTTGTCTACAAATGATGCCGCTCAAGGTACTCCATAAATAGTTATAGTTTAATATAAGTTGTTTTTCTGTTTTTAAGATTAAAATAATAGTTTTGAAAAATTCTCAATACAAAAAATATTCTAGATCAATTTTCTTTTCTTATACTCTTTTATTCAAGGTCATTTTACTGAATTGGTAAAGTTGAGTGTTTTTTGCAGTGTAAATAGTAAACAAACGTACCAATGACGTTGGTAGCAGTATTTAGTCGTGTCATCAGCATAGAGTTGAAATACCATGGTAACTTTGACTCTTAACAGCTGGTTCTGACGAAAAGACCAACCGTCGCTTTCTCAACTCATCCCAAGACCAAAACGCCGTCATTTACTCGGATGTCGCTCAGAAAGACACAACGTACTCCAACATCAACACACAACCGCAAAACCATGAGCTGCCGACAGAGGACCTCACTTATTGTGTCGTCAGTCATGTGGAGAACACAAGAGGCTGATGTTCATTGAGTATCAAGAAGAGTTGATTGTCTTGGTGTGTTTAAGACTAACTCTGCTTTCCTGTTAAAAAACATAAATTGTATCTGTTGAGGATGTTGTGTATTTCATTTTTGTGCAACAATATTGCAGTGTACAGATTATTTATACATGTATATATATACATACACACACACACATTTTTAAATAAAAGTTCTCAAAAAGAAAGTTAAAAACGTCCTTTGTGTTGTTTCTTGGCTGAGGTTTTCTTCAGGCACACCCGGTTCTTCCTGACATCCATTATCTCTGTTCTTTATCTTATCTTAAACCGTTGAATTTTTATACATCTCCATATCAACATGAACATTAGTTCACTTTGAGTTTTTTATTTGGGCCAAATGTTATGGTTCTTAAGGATCTTAAGCAGGGTTTGGCTAAGAAGGATCACTAAGATACGCCTTTTCCCCACACGCATTTCTAACCGCCTTCTTACGAGAATAATATCAACTTAAAGTTTCCTAGATTTGTTAAGAAGCTCTAAAGTCCCACGATCTTCTTAGTAACTAAGAGCCTTCTTACATCCTTAAGAACGATCAAATCAGGCAAACCCGGTCCTTCCAGACATCCGTTATCTGTGTTCCTTATCTTATCTTAAACACTGACATTTTAATACTTTGCCATATCAATGTTCATCTACTTTGAATTTTTTAATTGGGCTTCGTAAAGTGACCGGGTTTCTCTGAATTGATGGCCCTTAAGGACTTAAGAAGGCTCTTAAGGAAGGTTCGACTAAGACGGAGCGCTGAGATATGGGTGTTTCCCAGTTGTGTTCTTAATTGTCATTTTAGGAGAACCTTAAGATTGAACAAAAGAAGCTTCATAAGCAGCTCTTAGTGGAATTGGACAACTTCTCATTTGATGGACCCTTTCTGAGTTCGATTCCATCATGTTTTTTGTTTTTTAGTTGTTAGGAATCCCACCTTTTTCATATGTTTTTCTTGGTTTATTAGATTGAAAACATTAAGTTAAATTGTGTGTTACCCAAAAGGAAGTCTAATTTGATATTGTTTTTTTCATTATTTGAGGCTCTATTTTATCTTAAATCCCTTTAACAAACAAAATCCAGTTCTACATGTAGTGTTGACATCCATCATCTCTGTCACTTATCTTATCTTAAACACCTTATTGTCATGAGTCTTCATGTTCCTCCTTGTGTTTCCAGTTTTATTGTGAAATCCGCTCCCTTCTGTGTCTATGCTAGTCTAACTTCCCCCTGTCTGAGTAGAAAATGTTCCCAGCAGTGTCTAGTTAGTCCCGCCCCCCAGCTGCTCCCCTGTGTTCTTAAGCCCCACTCTCAGTCACGTCCATTGTCTTGTTGTCACCGTTTCCCTGTAACCAGAGCCCTGCCGTTGAGTATTCCTGCATCCCTACCCTGTCTCCTTACCTTGTCCCGACCAAGACTCCATTCCTGCCTCTTGTGGTTTTTCGATCTGTTTCTGCCCCTTGACGCCGAGTTTGCTGAGCCCCTGCTTTTGCCTTTTGATGCCGATTCCTGGACTGTCTGACTACGCCTCGGCCTTCTCCATTGAATAAAACCAATTACCTCTGCGCCTGGGTTTCTCCGTTCCCCATCGTGACACTTATACGTCCTTAATCCAAAAATCAACATTTTATCTACTTTGATTTTGAGACAGCCATCATTTGGGCAACATAAATGAGCCCCGGTCAGTGGACTGGTACCGGTCGCTGAGGCTTTTTTTTACACGAGGAAAAAATGATTGATATAATATTTGTTGTATCGCTTATTACTGAATCTGAAAAAAGGTTGTACATTATTTCGTAACTATTGACAGGTCAAGACGTTAAAAAAAGAAATCGGTAAACTTGTGAAAATAAGTGAAACACAAACGATGTCATTTAATGTTTTTAAAGCCGAACATTAAACCGATTGAAATACTAGAGAAATTGATTGTTAGTTTGATCGTAAGTTCATCAAGTCACCGCTCACTTCCCTTTTACTTATCGTCTGCCACATTGTGAGATTGAAAAAAATAAACTTCCTTCATTGGGTTGCACAACAAATTTGGTTACACCTGCCAAAAAGAAGCTGCCCTTGAAGCAGGTGCTTTCACCGACAGATGAAAGATGTCTTTCAAGGTCACCATCTGCCTCGTCACAGGTAAAAACCTTTTTCAAATGAATGTTGTTGAGTTTTTAAAGGTTCATCTTGCAGCTTGTGTGAGGTTCTTCCTCGCGACTGAAGGCCACGTTCAGGAGGACTCATGTGAGTACAGATGTTATTTTGCTGTTCTTGGGTCTCACGAAGAAGGCTCTCGCTCGTCAGGTGAACTTCAACACGTGAGAGGCTTCGTTGGACTGAGCCTCAGCATCGCCTGCAAATACGACCCGACAGCCAGTGGCGACGTGAAGGAGTTCTGCAGAGTCGCTGGAGGCCGGTGCTCCAGCGTCATCTCGAGCCAACGTTCGGACGTCACGAGGAAGGGGAGATTTGCCCTGACCAACGACAAAAGAGCAGAGATGTACACGGTGACCATTTCTGAGCTGAGCCAGAGCGACAGTGGAACGTATCGTTGCCAAGTCTACGACGTCGACTCAAACACCACCAGATGTTTGTCACGAGTCAACCTGGCAGTGCAGAGTGAGTGTCCGTGGAAGTACGTCCGTGTTATCAGAATATTCAATGATAAAAAAAACTTTTTTTAAATCATATTATTTCTATTCAATTCTTTTTATATTGAAATGTTGAATTTCTTTTAAATGAATTCCATTTATTTTTTTTATCCACAGGTTGTAATTGTTTTTTAAATAAAATAAAAAGTTATCATACGTTAAATGTTTTCAAGATAAAAAACATTTTCACACATATATTTTAACATTGTAATTTTCCTATAATTAAAAAAAAAAAATGTTCTAAATCCAGTATTTTATTAATTATTAATACAGAACATGCTTGTGATCAAGATATCACTTAAACAAACCTCTTCTTTTTTTATTAATTGTATTTATTTTCAGTCAGTTTTTCATTAGAGGAGGAAGAGCAGGAGAACGTAACTGATGTACCATCTGAGACTAGTCCATCTTCCTCAAGTACGTATTTATCCGTCCAACTGAGAAAATTACAAACACTTTTCATTCTGTTTCACGGAGTTGATGTCAATGTTTCAGCAGCTGAACCTCCAACAAGAAAGAGGAACCGAGACTCCACTGGACCTGCAGAAGGAACTGTGGCCCCGCGTACGTCGATGCAGGAACGAACACAATATGTTGACATCAGTGAGTTTGTCATGCGTTCTTATTGTAGTGTAATGGTGTATTTTTATTTATTCATTTATTTTGTATGGACACACCGGGAAACTGAGGCTGGTGGAGAGAAACTTTTTTCTGTTAAGCAGGGGCGTTGTTAGGATCATGAGACATCGGGGGCGAACATTGATTAAGGGAGGTCCGGGGGGGTTGTCCCCTCCGGAGAAAATTGTGCACGTCAGTTAGTTAAATGCATCAATCTGGTGCAGTAGAACAGTTAAAATTAAAATGTCAGTCCTCAAATGCCTGCTGATTGGATGCAGACCATTGGGTGTGGGTGAGTACATATACAGGGTACAGGCTGTGCCAACTATTCTCCCCTTATTGTGATAAACTGTGTTTAAAAATATATATATATATATATATATATATATATATTGGCAGCTTTATCGAACAGTTTGTCTTTAATAAACATCCAAGAGACAAAAGGTACATTGGAATAGAACATTAAATGCAGTCTACATATTTGTGTTATCTCGTATATGCCTATGAAAAACAATGATTCAATTAACTGATTGATTCTCAAAGTCCTGCCTGACACTCAACATCAGTAAAACAACATGCATGTACTTTTAAAATAGAACAAATGGAAATCAGCCTGATATCATTGTTAATGGAGAAAAGATCCAGACTGCTTCACATTTTAAATATTTAGGAAATAACTGTGGACTCACAGCTCTCCTTCAAGAAACGTGTGAAGCAGGTGTGTAATAGGGTCAAATTCAATTTAAGGAATTATAGGAACATTAGGAACCAGCTCCCTCTAGATGCAGCACAACTTTACATGCAATCAATCTTTTTATACATCTCATACTGCTGATCACAAACCGGAAAAACAACACTTGCTCCACTGTGAACACTTAACTAACAAACACTCATGGTACTGGACAAAAAGCCATTAAGATATCACTTGACCACTGTACAATCATTTTAAAGTAACAACCTCATGACCTTTGACAGTTTTGTGTTTCTTGCTGTTTTTGCAAATATGAAACCTACTTGTTTGCTAAGGCTAAAGCAACAGTGCAATATGTTCTATTTTCTCTGGTGAGGAAGCAGCAGGGTGTGGCGCCTTGATTTAAGTTTGGCGAATCGGTCGATCACTGTGTCATCATTGATGCCTCCCACCAACTCTCTCTCAATTGACATCACTGCCAGATCATTGAGTCTTTCCTGGCCCATGGTGCGCCGGAGCCAAGTGTGTAGCCGGCGAAGAGCACTGACTGACCTCTCACTAGCTGCTACTTAATTTTCTTAATGTTTAATTGTAGCTTAAATTCGGCGATGCTAATCGCGGCAGCATTGTACATTGAGAATGCATTGTAAGTTAGCATTGAAGCTAGCGGGACCTACAAGCCCTGTTCACAAACACACACACACACACAGCCTTTCATCACCCTCACACTCAATGAATTCCTGCTTGTCTTTGTTTTGTGTCTGTTTTCCTTTTTTTGTTGCATAAAATCTAGGCTAGCAGTAACATGTAATAGACTAGCTTTTCATGTAACTAAACCACACAACGGTGGTTGTCATGTCTCTGCTTTTTTTCTTTTAGTTAATCAGTTGCTAAAAAAGAGAGCATCAGTCCTAGCTTATCTTGCCTTACCTGGCTTGGTTTGGTATCAGATACAGTATGGTATTTCACCGAAAATTACCATACAACTTTCACAGCTTTCCTCACTTAGAGATGGTTGCTATGCCAACGCAATGTGGATATGCTGCCCGTTCTATGGCCAGGGGAGAAACTGGAGCAATTCATCTAAATTTTCTAAAACATACATGACTGCTTTGGAAAAACGTTTGCTTTATAATCAGCGAATGTTATCGCGGGGCTATCATTTTTTAACAAAAAAATAATAATAATAAAAATATATAAATAAATAAATAAATAAATAAAATCCGAAATTGATCCGGGGCTATTCCTAAAACGTCCGGGGCTTTACCCAGGGCTAACGACGCCACTGCTGTTAAGCATCTTTAAACCTTACAAAACCTATATTTATTTTATATTTTAAACTATTAAATTCAGTAAACATTAATGGTTTTAAACAAATCATGACAAGCAAAGTGAAGTCTTTACTTAATTACGTTTTTAATTCATATTTGTTTCCTCTTAATTGATCGTATGAAACCAAATTTTAAAAAAAATAATGACAATTTTAGCCAGTTTGGATGGAATTGTTCAGCAATTTTATTAAAATGTAATCCAAATATTCTCCTTAAAACAGACAAGGCACTGATGAAACATTTTTAATCTTTATTTATTGTTCACAAGCGCCATGTTTTAAAGAGCTCTACGAGCTACAGAACATGCTTGTGATCAAGATATCACTTAAACAAACCTTTTTTTTATTTTATTGTATTTATTTTCGTCTGTATCTTTTTAAAGAAAGCTGACACAGTTGAAATAGCTGTCCATGGATTATAATTTATTGGTCTGGATCTGACGCGGGGTCCAGAGCGGCCCCTGAGAAAACCACTGCCGCCCCCTAGTGTTCGTTCTTATGCGTGTTTTCTCTCGCCGTCATCGCTGTGTTCGTGTGTGTGACCTTTTTTTAGAGAGAAAATTACAAACACTTTTCATTCTGTTTCACGGAGTTGATGTCAATGTTTCAGCAGCTGAACCTCCAACAAGAAAGAGGAACCGAGACTCCACTGGACCTGCAGAAGGAACTGTGGCCCCGCGTACGTCGATGCAGGAACGAACACAACTGGTTGACATCAGTGAGTTTGTCATGCGTTCTTATTGAAGTGTAATGGTGTATTTTTACTTATTTTAGGCTGGTGGAGAGGAACTTTTTTCTGTAAAGCATCTTTAAAAATTACAAAACCTATATTTATTTTATATTTTTAACTATTAAATGCAGTAAACATTAATGGTTTTAAACAAATCATGACAAGCAAAGTGAAGTCTTTACTTAATTACGTTTTTAATTCATATTTGTTTCCTCTTAATTGATCGTATGAAACCAAATTTTAAAAAAAAAAAATGTCAATTTTAGCCAGTTTGGATGGAATTGTTCAGCAATTTTATTAAAATGTAATCCAAATATTCTCCTTAAAACAGACAAGGCACTGATGAAACATTTTAATCTTTATTTATTGTTCACAAGCGCCATGTTTTAAAGAGCTCTACGAGCTACAGAACATGCTTGTGATCAAGATATCACTTAAACAAACCTTTTTTTTATTTAATTGTATTTATTTTCGTCTGTATCTTTTAAAAAAAAGCTGACACAGTTGAAAGAGCTGTCCATGGATTATAATTTATTGGTCTGGATCTGACGCGGGGTCCTGTGCGGCCCCTGAGAAAACCACTGCCGCCCCCTAGTGTTCGTTCTTATGCGTGTTTTCTCTCGCAGTCATCGCTGTGTTCGTGTGTGACCTTTTTTTTTAGAGAAAACTACAAACACTTTTCATTCTGTTTCACGGAGTTGATGTCAATGTTTCAGCAGCTGAACCTCCAACAAGAAAGAGGAACCGAGACTCCACTGGACCTGCAGAAGGAACTGTGGCCCCGCGTACGTCGAAGCAGGAACGAACACAACTGGTTGACATCAGTGAGTTTGTCATGCGTTCTTATTGAAGTGTAATGGTGTATTTTTACTTATTTTAGGCTGGTGGAGAGGAACTTTTTTCTGTAAAGCATCTTTAAAAATTACAAAACCTATATTTATTTTATATTTTTAACTATTAAATGCAGTAAACATTAATGGTTTTAAACAAATCATGACAAGCAAAGTGAAGTCTTTACTTAATTACGTTTTTAATTCATATTTGTTTCCTCTTAATTGATCGTATGAAACCAAATTAAAAAAAAAAGAGAGAATATTAGCCAGTTTGGATGGAATTGTTCAGCAATTTTATTAAAATGTAATCCAAATATTCTCCTTAAAACAGACAAGGCACTGATGAAACATTTTTAATCTTTATTTATTGTTCACAAGCGCCATGTTTTAAAGAGCTCTACGAGCTACAGAACATGCTTGTGATCAAGATATCACTTAAACAAACCTTTTTTTTATTTTATTGTATTTATTTTCGTCTGTATCTTTTAAAGAAAGCTGACACAGTTGAAAGAGCTGTCCATGGATTATAATTTATTGGTCTGGATCTGACGCGGGGTCCTGTGCGGCCCCTGAGAAAACCACTGCCGCCCCCTAGTGTTCGTTCTTATGCGTGTTTTCTCTCGCAGTCATCGCTGTGTTCGTGTGTGTGACCTTTTTTTTTTAGAGAAAATTACAAACACTTTTCATTCTGTTTCACGGAGTTGATGTCAATGTTTCAGCAGCTGAGCCTCCAACAAGAAAGAGGAACCGAGACTCCACTGGACCTGCAGAAGGAACTGTGGCCCCGCGTACGTCGATGCAGGAACGAACACAACTGGTTGACATCAGTGAGTTTGTCATGCGTTCTTATTGAAGTGTAATGGTGTATTTTTATTTATTTTAGGCTGGTGGAGAGGAACTGTTTTCTGTAAAGCATCTTTAAAAATTACAAAACCTATATTTATTTTATATTTTAAACTATTAAATGCAGTAAACATTAATGGTTTTAAATAAATCATGACAAGCAACGAGAAGTCTTTACTTAATTACGTTTTTAATTCATATTTGTTTCCTCTTAATTGATCGTATGAAACCAAATTTAAAAAAAAAAATTGTCAATTTTAGCCAGTTTGGATGGAATTGTTCATCAATTGAATTGAAATGTAACGCGGGGTCCGTGCGGCCCCTGAGAAAACCACTTCCGCCCCCTAGTGTTCGTTCTTATGCGGGTTTTTTCTCTCGCAGTCATCGCTGTGCCCGTGTGTGTGATCCTGGTCTTGACAACATCTGCGCTGCTGTACAAAATTAAAGTCTGCAGGAAAACAGGTCATTATTCAAACAAATGCATGACTTAACTTGATTATTTTAACATTTCACATTATGTTCAAGGACGAACAGCAGATCCTGGACTCGTTATAAAGGTTTGTTTATATTAAAAATGTAATTTCCCTGTATAAACGAACTCTAACTGTGCAGGGACGAGAAGAGCCTGGCGAGGAAACTTCTGGAATAGAATTGTTGAATGTTTATATGACGGCCAACCATCCAGATGAAAACCTCCATCAGGCTGCCGTTCACTTCCGGTCAAGCTGTGGGGATGAAGACCTTCAACGAGAGTAACCGGATGTGAATATTCCTCCGTCAGTGGAAGTTAAAACATCTCGTGCTCGGAGGTTCTCGATTGTTGCTGCATAGCGCCTCCCTGTGGCCTTGGATTGTTACTGCTTTAATAAAATGCATTTTCATGCAGTGTATTTTTATACTTGTGATAAAGTTCTACTTCCTTATCTTTTTTTTGCTTTATCATTAAAGGTAAATATTGCATCCGAAGATATAGTCTATCTCTATTATTTTTACTTTTAAGGAATGACACTCTGACAACGTCCTCTTCTCTCTGGTGTTCATTTTCAATTTAACCTACTTATGCAGGATTGAAACAATTAAAACAACTTTATTTAAACAATAAATCCACGAAAATAAGTTTTTTGTGGCAAAAATAAATAAATAATGGAACGCTATATTTTTATTTTTGCTTATTTTTATTGTTTTCCTATATTTGCTTTTGATTACTGTAAGCCTACGTTGTAATATATCAATTATTATGTTTTTTCTTAGTATTTAAAGTAAATCCACGCACTTGAAATCGTTTTGGCTTTAAATGTTCGTTGTAAATAGTATGTGCAAGTCTTATACGGGGCCAATAAGCCAAAAGAAGGATGGGAAAAAAGAGTTTCACATTCAAATAAATAAAGATATTCTTGAATAAGATTTAGCGTTCATTTAATTCATTGTATTTCATAAAAGTATTAAGAAAAAATATATATCAAAATATTTAAAATAAAATTCATATAAAAAGCGTTATTATGGATCAAAATAAACCAGGAACATTTTTATTTTAACTACATTTATTTTTTTAAGATAGAATATGAAAGCACAGAAATATATCAAAGCAATACAAATCAAAAGGAAGACAGGGGAAGAAAAAAATAGTGTTCAAACTAAGATATATGTAGAGTTGAACAATTATTACAATTGTAGCTCGTCATCAGAAACTAAATGGTCGGTTTTATACTATTATAGTAGTACTATTTGAAACTAATGCAGGACGCAATTTGCCATGGTCTGATCTAAATACAATTTGATAAGCAGCATTGGGGTATGTTTTTATTTATCATGATTATTAGTATTATTAGTATTATTATACGTTGCACTCCATCTACTAACCATTTGCATAAGTTGTTGTTTTTACCTCTGATGTTGCGCAGGGTTTTTAATCGCTTACCTTTGATCAATATTATATTTATAATACTTTCATACCTTTACACTTATATCTACGCTTATCAAAGAGTATTGTCAAATTGTCATTTGAATCCCATGTCGTTTTAATCTTGACCTTTAAAGTATATACTTTATTGAGTATTGTTTTGATTGTTTAAGCGCTTTGTGACCCTGGTCTGGAAAAGCGCTATACAAATAACAATTACTTACTTACTTACTGTATGTGTTACACAATATCTGGTCAGAACTGATCAACTACCTTTTGATTGATCAGGGTCGGGATTGGAACCGATACGCCCCGCCCACACCCTGCTTTTTCCAGTGATTGACGTGAGGCTCGGCCAGTGGCCGCGTCTGTGGGCGGGGCGAGGGCAGGGTGTCGCCTGACCGGATGATGACAGAACTTTTTTCACCTAAATGTTCCACTTATGTCAGCTCTTCCCCGGCCGTGCTGTTGACTTCCAAGCCTTGACTTGAGGCGACATTAAGCGGTTTTTAACACATTAAAAAAAATATATATCGCCTTTTTTCTTAGGAAGAGGTAGTTTTTTTTTTTGTTTTTTTTTCCCGAGCCGTGAAAATACCAGCCGGAGGGCCACCATGGGGAACCGGGGGATGGAAGACCTCATTCCCCTCATCAACAAGCTCCAGGACGCCTTCAGTTCCATCGGCCAGAGCTGCAACCTGGACCTGCCCCAGATAGCGGTGGTTGGCGGCCAGAGCGCCGGGAAGAGCTCGGTGCTGGAGAACTTCGTCGGAAGGTTGTATTAGTCTTCAATGGAACACGTCACGACTGCTGGGTTTATCTAAGAATAGAACTCAAGTCTAGAACTGCCACTGGAGTTCGGACCGGAACCGAGTCTTGTTGGCGTAAAAAGAAAAGAAAAAAAAAAGTCGCAGGGTCTCTTTTCCACAGAAAGTTGGAAGCTATTCACCAACACCAGATACGAATTCTACGTAGGGAACAGCTGTTTATCTTGAGTTTTTGTTTAAAGCTTAATAATGTTGTGGAGGGAATAAAAAAATCAACACAACGTCAGACAATTGCTTTGTCAGCACGAAATGGACTCACTTCTTGCAGTGTTTCTGTCAAATATTTACACACTCAGGCGTTTCCTTGTGAGATAAGAACGTCGTTGAGATGCTTCTCATAGGTCAGGACAAGTGAGGTTCAAGGTCCTGTGTCGCCATTGTTGATCCTCCTCTATTAAGACCGCCACGCATCTGAAATCTGCTTTCCATAATCTCTCCTCTCATGATTCAATCTTCAAGACTCCTTTTTTTTTTTTTTTTGTTGCTGTCTTTTGTCTCCGGGTCCCTTCAGTGGCCGCAGGAGACAGTGGGGCCATTCATGTGTCGGTGCCAGGGTCAGCAGTGATGTCACCAGCTGCACCGTCATGTGTGGATGACACACTGGGTACCAGAGACCCGCCGAGACTCGCATCCTCGCGTGTCTTATAATCGACTCTGTGTTCCCAGAAGCAGCTTTTTGTGAGGCTGATCTGTGGGTGTGAGTCACTGCTTCATCCTGTTTTAGTCCATGTGTCACTCGTGCAAGGTGAAGACATTTAAAAAAAAAAATCTGTCCAAATGATCTATGAAAGTTTTTTGTTTTTTTCCCCGAGATCTCAGAATGAAGCTTTTGCTTTCATGCATCTCGGGGGGTTGTAGAGAGGGAAGAGGATTCATTGTTGTGTAACTTCCTGAATGCTCTGTCAGCAGCAGTGGATAACTGGCAAAGAGTGTGTGTCTGTGTGTGTGTGTGTGTGTTGTTTCTTAACTTCTGGGGCTGAAGCGATACACTAATGTCATATATATTCTGCTCTCGTTACGGTATATTTCAATACACTTTCACACAGAATTGTGAGTGGATGCTTAATTGAAGTGATATCTCGCGATTGTAAGGATATTGCTGCCATCTGGTGGCCTGAAGGTTAATTTCTACACAAAAAAACGAAACGCTGTTAATATGTGGATGATAATTCCAAAAAAGAATGAATTTTATTTGACACTTTGATGAAATATAAACCATAAAAACTTACTTTTCTTTCTCAATGTGTTTTATGGAAGTTAGTGTCATCGAAGTATCGAATGGTTGAATTTTATATATATATTTTATATTGTTTTTTGTTTTTTAATAATTGATTTCAAACTGAGCTGCTCGATCGATCACTCGCCTGATCACCTGTTTCGCATGATAGCCTGAAAGTGCTCTGTTGGTAATGTCTGGTGTCGCTATTATACCAACATTTTTATATTGAATTTAAAAGACTATGAATTAAAATATATTGAATTAAAAATGTATTATTTTAAATTATTCGAATAGATTAGACTATCAAACTGTATGTGTAAAAAATAAATAAAAATGCATTAATAATGAAACCTCACAATATAGAAATGATTTACACCAATTGTAAACAAAAATAAAGTTTTTTTTAATTAAATAACATTTAGTTTTAAGATTTAAACCATCTATTATTCCAATACACACACACACACACACACACACACACACACATACACACACACACACACACACACACACACACACACAGCATGTAGTCAGTGACCTGGAAGTGATCCCAACCATTGATCGATTCATGTGCTTGTGATCAAACGTTGAATCAGACATGTTTGTTTCTCTCAACCCTGTCAATAATAGATGCAGCTGAAAGTCGATGCCTGGCGTCAATAATTAAAACTCTCTCCGGCTGTAGATGCACAAAATGTGGCTTGTTTTGTTTCCTGGATGGTTTCTTGAAAGTGCATTTTCAACAGCTTTAAATGTTTGTTGATCTCTTGCCACTTATTCAACCTGTCGCTCAATAGTTTCATCTTCATCTGTGTTTCTCTCTACGAAATTCTGCTAATGATATAAGTTGAAATAAATAATAATTAATTCAAAAATAATAAATTCAGCTTACTTTGGAGCCCAGTGGAGTAATACTAAGAGAGTCATAGAGTAATACTACTGTGACTCTCCCAGTAATACTACGAGGATTGCAGAGTAATACTACAATGACTTGTGGATAAATAATACGAGAATCGAGGATTTAAACTGTGTTGACTCACAGAATAATACTACGACGATCGCAGATTAATACTACAGTGACTCCCGCAGTAATGCTACTGTGACTTGCGGAGTGATACTACCAGAATTGTGTAGTAAAACTCAATGACTCACAGAGTAATACTACCAGAATAGGGGAGTAAAACTACTGTGACTCACAGATTAATACTACCAGAATAAAACTACAGTTTTACTCAACAAAACTGCAGCATGTATCTCATAAAATTTCATTGTCAGTAAGTAAAACCAGAATCAATTTTTAATGTGCACTGTTAACTTTTGGAAAAAAAATGTTAGTGTAGTCTTGAGTAAAGTACAGGAAAATTGTGTGATTTATCTGTTATGTTGACTATAATTTTTGTTAGGGCTGTGTATGGCAAGAATCTTATACAATATCCGGAATAAAACTATTGGGATATATTTTTATCGATATTCTATTACACCCCTATAATCTAGTACATATTTTAAGTGGGTCTACAATGTTTTTAAACGTTTTGTCAACTACTGAAAGTTCTGTAAGGAATAAGGTTGGAGGTGTTTAAATTGAGACAGAACCTCTTGTGGTTATAAAATGCAACTGCAGAAAGATGCTGCCTAAAGTGTTACCGGTTACACAACGGTTGGAAGCTTTGGTTAGTCATTTGGAAATACCTGTAAATGTTGACAATCATCCCTAGAAAGGAAAAGAAAGACGATTGATTTAAAGTGAAAACTTAAAAAGAGAGAGACGAGTAACAAGGACAAAGAAAGTGAAGATGTCAATAAGTCAATTAAATAATTAAATATAATAACAAGTGTGATTGTACAGTTGTTTTTTCATGCATTATTTCATTTTATGTTTATAAAAATATACTGTAAACCATAAGGACTAACAATAACTAATTTATTTTATGAAAAAGACACATTTTTTTAAAAAAGGAAAAATATCAAATTAAGTTAAAAAAAACCAACTAGTTGAACTAGTTATGAGCAGTTGAAGTGAGTTACATTTTATAGCTTTACTTGACGCGGTGAGGTTCACGTATAAACAGACTTGTGGCCCCTGAGATTCACTTAAACCAGATTATCTAGAACTTTTGAGGTCCATAACACTACTGCCACCTGCTGTCTGAACGAGCTCATTGCTAATGATAGTTCATCTGGTTTCATTAGTATTAAGGTCCTGGGAGGTTTAAAGGTATAAATAAAAAGGGGATTGTGAATTGAACGTTGATCTCTTCCAGGGACTTCTTGCCCAGAGGCTCTGGCATCGTCACTCGCCGACCCCTCATTCTGCAGCTGGTCAACAATAAAGCAGGTACGTTTATCAAAAGTGGAGGATGTTCTTCAGAAGGAGCTGAATAACAATATTTTCTCTCTATTTATTTGAAGAATATGCCGAGTTTCTTCACTGTAACGGTCGCAAGTTTGTGGACTTTGACGAAGTCCGCCTTGAGATCGAAGCGGAGACCGACCGGATCACTGGCTCCAACAAGGGCATCTCTCCAGTTCCCATCAATCTCAGAGTTTACTCCCCAAATGGTGAGAAATCTTAATATTTATAAATATTACAAACACCAGCAGCTCACACTGGTATGGAAGTGTATCAGTGCCATCATCATATTGTATAGTTAAACATTTCAAACGATAAAATTGTGTTTATTAGTTTAAATAATTACATAATTTTCATCAATGATCTGATCCAGCCTTACACCCCAGCTCGGGCTCTGAGGTCTGTGGATCAGAATCTACTGATGGTTCCTGAACACGCTTCAGGACCAGAGGAGAGAAATCCTTCCAGACTGTTGCTCCTAAGCTTTGGAACCATCTTCTCTCTCTCTTTGCACTTGATAGAGTCTACTGACTCCTTTAAGAAACATCTTAAGACATTTTTATTTGTTCAGGCTTTTCCTTGATTTTCTGGAACTCCTGTTGTGTTATCAGTTTTATCTTGACCTTTAAAGTACATACTTTATTGAATATTGTTTTGATTGTTTAACCGCTTTGTGACCCTGGTCTAGAAAAGCGCTATATAAATAAAAATTACTTACTTACTTACATACTTTTAATATATATATATATATTTTTTATAGAATATCTTTAAAAATGAATGCATTATTTTACACATAGAGTTTGATCTTCTCATTCCAATAATTAAACAATAAATGTTCTAAATTCAAAAACATTTAATTCATAGTCTTTTAAATTCCATATAAAAATGTTGATTTAACAGTGACACCAGACATTACCAGAAGAGCACCGAGCTACTCGATGGAAATTTCACCCAAAATCATGCGACCGCGCAGACAAAAAAATGACGACGTCGAAACACCGGCGTGTCAATTCATCATTGGCTGATTCTAAAGTTTGCCACCGGTGTTAGTTTAAAAGCTTTGTAAATAAAAAAGCCAGTGACTCTGTGCTCGATTGGATTAGTCTGGTCAACATTTTACTATTGAATTCGAAAGACTACAATTGAAAAAATGTTGATATATTTATTATGTATGGAATTTGAATATCAAACTATACTATATTTAATAAACATTTATTTATTTTTATTCAATTATATATATATTTGAATAACCCAATACAGAAATAATAATTTATTTTCAAATATTTAAATGCAAGAAATAAAGCTCAACATTTAAAAACCTCTTCCCTCTCCTGCCTCCAGTGCTGAACTTGACCCTGATCGACCTGCCGGGGATGACCAAAGTGGCCGTGGGCGACCAGCCGGTGGACATCGAGCACCAGATCAGGGAAATGCTGCTGCAGTTCATCACCAAAGAGAGCTGCCTGATCCTGGCCGTCACTCCGGCCAACACCGACCTGGCCAACTCCGACGCTCTCAAGATCGCCAAGGAGGTGGATCCGGACGGTCGGTGGATGTTGTGAACGTAGTTTTCATTATCTTTGTTTGAATCGTGTCATTTTAAGCATTTTATATATTTTTTTTACTAATTGAATTCAGTATTTTCTTACGGTTGAATTCGTTTTTTTATTTGTTTTTCTATCAAACTTTCAGCCACTCATGCAGGCGATCACATGACCGTTCAATCAAGTAGCTTTTGTATTCATTTAAAATTGTTTCAAATTTGAAAATATTGAGTTTAAAACATTTATTTTGTAATTATTAGAATTACAATATCAAAATCTACGTGTAAAAAATATTCATTTCAATTCATTTGTTTTAATCCAAACTATACAAATTATTAATCCAGACTAATCAAATCACCCCAACAACCCAATTAATGTTGCCAATAAAACTCCCATGATGCACACTGCTCTAGTTAGTGAGGGAGGGCTTTAATAGTGTATTCTAATCTTAAATCTTTCTTTGCCGTGTCAAAAGTAATCCACAGCTCTTGGCTGGGCGGCAAAGCATCATAGAAGCTGTTCAGGTCAGCGTAACTGAGGGGGTTTTTGTGAGTTTATTTTTTTGAATTATTAGAATTTGAATATCAAAATCTATGTTTAAAAATATTCATTTAAAATAATTTTTTATTTGAAAGTCCAACCTTTCAATATACAAATTTAAAAAAACTAAATTATCAACAAAAAAAAGAATACTGCGCTAAAAACAATATTTTCCTAAAAACCTTTGTTTTAACATCAATTATTTAAAAAACTTAAACAAATTAGACCTTTCAATGTACGAACTCATTAATTCAATTCTTATAGAAAATGTGATGCTAAAATAACACGTCAATAAAAGTTTCAAAGTTTCAATTTTAAATGTAAAATTCCACCGTTGAATGTTCTCATCGCAATGATTTAATTTCACACCAACAATCTTTTAACATCTAAAATATTTTTGACCCAATTTGTCCCAATTCAAGCACTAAAAATGGGTCGCCTCAGCCGAGGAGGAATTGTTGTTTCTTTCGTCTGTATTTAGGTTTTCTTCTTTCCCTTGCACGGCTTATAATCTGCTGTTCAACACATTTGGCTACGTTCAAAACTAGCAAAATAAATCCATTTAAAGTTGTCTTCATAAAACACAGTCAACATGTTTTTAGAACTTTGCCATCAGAGTTTGTTTTTATTTCTTTGATCGTACGCTGCTTTTAAAGTTGTGTGAAATAAGCTTCTTGCCAGGATCATTCATCATCTAATCATCCAATGTTTCTTTACGCGATAATTACAATTAGTGTAAAAATAAAAGTTGAATGATAGTTTCATGAATAAGCTTCCATTTTGTGTCTTCAGGTCTGCGAACGATCGGCGTCATCACCAAGCTGGACTTGATGGACGAAGGCACGGACGCGCGAGACATCCTCGAGAACAAGCTGCTGCCGCTGCGAAGAGGTGATGTATGTTTGTGTTACACAAAGATGGGGTAGTCTTCAAAACGTTGTGAGCAAGCTTTTTAAATTCAAAAGTCAAAACCCACATTACTTGTGGTACCGATATAACGTTGGACTCCCATGACGCCTTTCTATACACCGCTCTATTTAGTGCCGTTGTTGCGATGTCAAAAGTCATCCACAGCTTTTGGCTGGGCGGCAAAGCATTATGAAGCTGTTCAGTTCGCCGTTATGAGAAGGGGGATTCAATTTGATTGACATGAAGCCATTCAATCAATTCAAACAGGTCAAACATAGATTTACTGAACTTTCTGTACCACAGACGATGTAGGTTCAACTTGCGATGTCTTGCTGTTACGAGTGTACCCTATATATTTATATATACTATATTTTAGAACTGTTTTCATAATTAGGGCTCACTGGATTATAAGGTCGAATAGAATAGAAGTGCAGTCAAACGTTTGACTGGGTTTGCGTTATGCATCTATCTATCTATCTATCAAAAAAATGTTTTGAGTGTACAACAATCAAGACACACTCGCTTAAACCGGTTGCAGTAATCTCACTCCATAGCCGTCCGCCATGATGTGACGTGCGTCGCAAATCCCACCCCGTGATTGTCCAATTACGTTATCCCGCCCACAGCGAGTCGGCTCAGTCGGAGAGGGGGCCATGAAAGTTTTTGTAAACGAGTCACCAACCAGGTAATTTTCATATATAAGGAGCTCCGGAATATAAGGCGCACTGTCGTTTTTTGAGCAATTTAAAGGCTTTTAAATGAGCCTTATAGTGCGGAAAATACAGTAAATAAACATCAACCAACCAAGATCAACAACCTTACTTATGGTACTAATAAAACTCCCATGATGCACACTGCTCTATTAAGTGAGAGCTTATTTCCCACTATAACACTATTTGAATTGCAAGTATTTTCTTTGCTCCGTCAAAAATGATGTTGACTGGGCGGCAAAGCCTTCCAGAAGCTGTTCAGGTAGCCACGGTCACGATTTTAGAAAGTGACCCCTCGAATGAACTACAATTCATAATATTGTTACACACGTTGGTGTCGACCCACTGCAGGCTACATCGGTGTGGTGAACCGCAGTCAAAAGGACATCGACGGGAAAAAGGACATCCGGGCAGCTCTGGCCGCGGAGAGAAAGTTCTTCCTGTCACATCCCGCCTACAGACACATCGCCGAGCGGCTGGGAACCCCGCACCTTCAGAAGTCCCTCAACCAGGTCGGGAAGTTCCGAAGATCGCTGGAAGAACGAACTCACACCCTGTGTGTGCGTTTGTTTGCAGCAACTGACCAACCACATCCGCGACACCTTGCCGGGCCTGCGCAGCAAACTGCAGAGTCAGCTGCTGTCCTTGGAGAAAGAGGTGGAGGAGTTCAAGAACTTCCGCCCGGACGACCCCACGAGGAAAACCAAAGCTTTGCTCCAGTGAGTCTCAAGCATTCGTGTGTAGATCAGTGGCGTCACAATGTTCAATGGCTGGTTTTTGAATGTTCGTTTTTTATATTTTTTTCACATTAAAAGGTTAAAAAATGTTCTTGACTAATTGAATTTAAAAAATAATAAATAAAGAAAGGTTGAATATGGTTTTATTGAAATCAATCAGTTGTATATTGAAAAGTTGAATTTTTATAATACTTTTTTGTATCATTTAATCTTTTAAAATTTATTTTTTTTTGCTCATAGTTTGATATATATATATGTATAATACATTTTCTAAAAAAAACAAACATTTTATAAGATTCATATTTTTTTATTCGTAGCCTTTTAAATTCGAAATATAAAACTGTTGATGGAAGAGTCATGTGACCGTCTGTGCCTAACGTGATTGGCTGGAAGTTCGATCGAGTTTTAACCCATGTGTTATCTCAGGGTCAAGGTGACCCGAAGGCCTTTGGGTCACCATGTTGAATTCCTTTGGAAAATATTCAAATATATAAATAATATATATTTTTAATTGAATAAAGAAAATAATATCCAGGTTTTTTTGCAATACTAAAATATTTGATACAATTTACAATATTTATTACAAGGATAAAGAATATAAATATAAAGAAATGGTTTTATTATCGGGAAAAAACTCACCAGTTTTGAAACATGTATCGAATGTACACATAATAAATATTTATAAGTTGATTTACAACTTTGATAACAAGTTTCACATCGGAGGTAGTTCAAAAAAAATCAAATCAAATCAAATGAACGATAACAATTCCCTAAATTCTCTCTTTTGAAACCTCCTCTGACAGGATGGTGCAGCAGTTCGGCGTGGACTTCGAGAAGTGCATCGAAGGTTCCGGGGATCAGGTGGACACGTCCAACCTCTCCGGAGGAGCAAAGATCAACAGAATCTTCCACGAGCGCTTCCCCTTCGAGCTGGTGAAGGTGAAGGATGATTCAAAATCATGTTTCTTCTGGTCCCTCCTCATCATTCTTTGGTTAAATCCGTTTCTAAAGAATCCATGTAAAGACGATTTTTCGATTCATATTTTTATTTGGGTTCTGATTTCAGGTCGAGTCGTGACGTTAACGCTCATGAAGAGTGTCTTAGAATCTTACGGTCAGACCGAGAACATCTGGAAAGAGTTCACCAAAATGAGGAAGAAAATGTTGACTTATTAGCACAAATGTAAAGAGGGAATGTGGAGAATCTGTAGGAGAACGAGTGAGGAAACGCAGATTCCTCAGTTAACTCTTATCTGTTCAAGTGTTTCCTGAGGAAGACATTGTAAAGTCACCGTCTGCTGCTTCAGGCTTTAAAAGCAGAAGCGAAAACCTCTAAAATTCTGTTATTTTTTTCATTATTTTTCTTTTCCTGTTTCTGTTTCTTTCTCCTCCTACTTAATTTTCCTTTTTTTCTTCTTCCCTTTCCTCTGTAACCTTTTCTTTGTTTTCTTTTTCTGTTTCATTTTCTTTTCATTTCTGTCTTCATTCATTTTCTTTTTTCTCCCTTTTCCTCTGTTTATTTAACCCTTTTCTAATTCCTTCTTTTCCATTACATCTTTTTTTTTCTTTACATTTATTTAAGTACAAGATGACACAATCTAAGTCTAAAGATTAAGAACATAGATAAAAAAAATATATATTATTAACATAGAATAATCTTGTCTTTTCACTTCTGCTCCCAGAATCAGAATTAAAAAGCCTAATAACACGAGGTGTGAACGAGTCCCTGAGTCTATTAGTGTTGCATCATGGGAGGAGCATTCATCTGCTTCTCTGTTCACTGATGACAGTGTTCAGCGATGGACAGTAGTTTGTCGATATGAGACACTGTCTACTTTTTCTCGTCTTTTTCATCTAGATTTTCTTTCATTTTCGCTTCCTGAAGGTTCAGAACTGAAAACAGAAGCGAAAACCTCAAAAGTTCCGTGTGAAAAACACTACAGAAATAGAAGTAGACGAGTTCGTCAACAGTCTCATTTTTCATGACGTGTAATTATTCGCCTTCCAAGATGAAAAATGCATTTTTCTTGTAAGTGAACGACTGAAAACAACTGATTTTGTGAAAAATCAAGGTTATATCAACAATAATTGAGAAAATCTTTGCGACTCTTGATGACAGTCTCCATGACATCGGAATAATCAACCTTTGAATTAAAAAACGTTGAAACTTGTATAAACAATTAAATAAACAATATTTAGCACTTTTATTTCACAAAAAAAGAAATACACTGTAATTACATTTTAAATATTTTATCATTTTGAAATGTTTTTTACATGTAGAGTTTCATATACTAATTCCAATCGTTAAAAAAAAAAGTATTCAATTATTTTCATTTAAAGCTATTTTAATTCAATAAAGATATGTTGCCACCAGACAATACCAATAGAGTACCGATCTACTTTATGCAAACTTTCAGCCAATCAGGCGCTACACTGACGGTCATGTGATGGCGTAGAAGCACAAAAGCAATCATCTTTTTCTTTTTTTTTCAATGGTTGGAAAAAAACTACAAATTTTTAAAAAAGATTTTAGATTCAACTTGTTGTTTGTTTGTGTTGTTGTGTTTGTTGTTGTATACGCAGCAATCAAGCGACTTGTGTTTGTGCCTCAGATGGAGTTCGACGAGAAAGAGCTGAGGAAAGAGATCAGTTTCGCCATCAAGAACATCCATGGAGTCAGGCAAGTGGAGCCGACATGTGTGTGTGACGGTGTGAGGGAACGTGACACATCCACCGATGAACTACTTCACCTGATATTGGCGTTAAATTAAATCTTTTGAGAAGTTAAGCAAACATGTTGTTTAAATCCACGTCTTCCAAGGTCACGTTTGTTCGTCTTTATGTGTCTTTCTGAACAACCTTTGCATAGAATTGCATTATATGGAAGTTTATCAGTTTAGTTGCATTTTAACCCTTGACTTATCTCTGGGTCAAGGTGACCCAAAAACAAATGTGTTTGTAGTATCCCCTGTGTCGATATGCAGTGGTGGAGGTCGTTCATACGGTCGATACCACAAACACATTTGTTTTCCGGCCTACGGGTCACTTTGACCCAGAGACAACACAAGGGATACCACAAAGACATTTGTTTTCAGGTCTACGGGTCACTTTGACCCAGAGATAACACAAGGGATACCACAAACACATTTGTTTTCAGGCCTATGGGTCACTTTGACCCAGAGATAACACAATGGATACCACAAACATATTTGTTTTCAGGCCTACGGGTCACTTTGACTCAGAGATAACACAAGGGATACCACAAACACATTTGTTTTCAGGTCTACGGGTCACTTTGACTCAGAGATAACACAATGGATATCTCAAACACATTTCTTTTCACGACAGAAGATGTAAAATGTTCAAATGTTGAAACTTAAAACAATTTTTCTTGAATGTTTGCTATTTTTTATTGAAAGGTTTGATTCGTTTTTATTTAATCATTTAAATTAAATCAATCATTTGTATATTGACTTTTTTTTTTTACATTTTATCAAAAGTTAGATTCAAAATTATTTATTTTTACATGTTCTAATTCCAATATTAAAAAATGAAATATTGAATAAAATTTGCATTAAAAACTTACTATTGAATGAAAAAAATAAAACAATTCTAACTGAGGACAAGAGGACACAGAAAACACTTAAGAAAGAACCTTTTAGATAAAACAGGAAATGAAAGTTTCGACATGTGAAAGCAACGATATCGTGATAAACGTCCATGAATGCAGTTTCATGCTCGTCATAGTTTATGTTCCCCATGTGTGTGTGTGTGTGTGTGTGTGTGTTGACCGTCGTGCGCCTCCATGTTGTGTCGTGTGTGTCACAGGACAGGCCTGTTCACCCCAGACCTGGCGTTTGAGGCTATAGTGAAAAAACAGATCATTAAGCTGAAAGAACCGTGTCTGAAATGCATCGACCTGGTCATCCAGGAGCTCATCAACACGGTCAGGCAGTGCACCGACAAGGTATCCCTGCAGGGGGCGCTGTAGACCCACACGCTCAGAAGCTCACACACGACAACACTATCGTCACTCAAACACACACACACACAGACACACACACACACACACACACGACAACACCATCATCACTCAAACACACACACACACACACACACACACACACACACACACACGACAACACACACACACACATGACAATACCATCGTCACACACGACAAGAGCATCGTCACTCACAAACACACACACACTCAAGCACACACACACGACAACACCATCGTCACTCAAACACAAACACACACACCAGACAACACCATCGTCATTCAAACACACTCAAACGCACACACACACGACAGCACACACACACGACAACACCATCGTGACACACACACACTGAAACACACAAACACGACAACACCATCGTCACACACATACACTAAAACACACACAAGACAACACCATCGTCACTCAAACACACACACACTCAAATACACACACACCACACAACACCATCGTCACTCAAACACACTCAAACACACACACACAACAACACCATCGTCACACACACACACTCAAACACACACACACGACAACACCATCGTCACACACATACACTCAAACACACACACACACGACAACACCATCGTGACACACACACACACACACTCAAACACACACATGACAACACCATTGTCACACACACTCAAACACACACACACTCAAACACACACACACACTCAAACACACACACACTCAAACACACACACTCAAACACACACACACACTCAAACACACACACACTCAAACACACACACACACTCAAACACACACACACTCAAACACACACACACTCAAACACACACACACACACTCAAACACACACACACTCAAACACACATACACTCAAACACACACACACGCTCCTGCTGGTCTTTCCTTCTTCACTGACGTGTCAAACACAAACACAAACACAAACACAAACACAAACACAAACTCTAACCTTGAACAGTTTCTTCGAACATCAACACTTTTGGATGAAACTCTGTTCAATTGTTGATCAACTCAGATTGTGGAAGATTTTAGTCTTTTTTTTACCGTCGTGAGTCCAAGAAATCTGAACCTTTTTTTGCATTTATTCTTCTACTTTTTTTCTTTTCCTTCTTTTTACTTTTCTTTTATAATTTATATAATTTATTCATATTTTTATCTCAATATTTTTTCCATTCACTTTTTTATTTATTTTTATTTTCTAATTTAATTTGTTTATTTTTTTCTTCTTTTCTTTCTTTGATTTTGTGTCCCTTCCCTTTTTTTCTCAACTGAGCTATCAACATTTTTATCCTTTCTTTTTGTTTATTTATTTTTCTTCATTTTTACTCGGTTTTCTTTCCCTTTTTTCAATCATTTTCCTATTTGTAATTACATTTTTTACTATTTATCTTTCGGGGGTTTTTCCCTTTACTTTTTCTTCTTTTATTTTCCATTGTCAAAATTTTCTTATTGTTTTTTCAATTAACTTTATTTTTAATTACATTTTCTTCTACTTCATTTATTTACATTTTTTCTGTTTTTTTCCTCTTTATTTCCAATTTTCACTTTGTTCTCTTTTCTTCTTCTATTTTCCATAAATGTTTTTTTAATTAACTTAATTTAATTTATATTTTTTCTATTGATTTATTTTTCTTCTTTTTTACTTTGTTTTTCTTTCAATTTCCTTTTTGTATTTTTTTTTCAATTTGTTATATTTAAATTTTTTCTATTTACTTGTTTAAATGGAACTTTTTTCTTTCAATTTGTTTTCTTTGTTTTCCTTCTTTTCTTCTGTAGTTTCAACATCATAAAGTCTCTCCTTTAAAAACAACAGTGAATCTACTTTGATTGACAGCCGAGCGTCTGTCGGGGCAGAAGTCGACCAAAGTTACATTAACTTGCATTGGAAACTATAATTAATCAAGTGCTTGTTTTCATTTTTCCTCTCGCTCTCCTTCTTCCCGACCTCGGCTTTTTCTTCCTCTTCCCCCCCGACCCGACCCGACCCGCCCCTCCCCTGCCCACCCCGCCCCCCACACATTTTTTTTACGCCCCCCTTCCGTTCCCTCGCCCCCCCCCCCCACAGGACGGGCCTGTTCACCCCTGACCTGGCGTTCGAAGCGATAGTGAAAAAGCAGGTGATAAAGCTGAAAGACCCGTGTCTCAAATGTGTCGACCTGGTCGTCACGGAGCTCGTGGCGCTGATCAGGAAGTGCACGGAGAAGGTAAACAGGAAGTGACGATCAGACGTGTAGCGACTCAGAAGTCGGAGAATAAAAAGAGCCACGAGAAGAATCTTCTGCTCCACATGTTTCTGCTTTGATCAACGATGACTCTGAGCACACACACACACACACACACACACACACACACACACACACACACACACACACACACTGCACCAGATGTTGTATCCAAACATCTTCACGACGCTGCCTTTGGTTTCATTGGATCTGATGTCGCAACATTAAAGTGACGAGTCGGCGTTTGACTTGAAGTTTCTTCAAACCTTCACAAAAGTCCTGATCTCAGCTCTTAATGCAAAAATGTATCTTATTTATTTTTATTCACTATATTTAATCATTTTCTTATCTTTTTTCTTTTTCACATTCTTCTTTATTTTCTATTTCTGAGTTTTTATTTTCTCCTCTTTCTTCCTTTTCCCTTTTTATTCCTCCCTTTCCTCCGTAACCTTTTCTTTTTCATTCTCTTGAGTCTTCATTCACTTTTCATTTCCTCTTTTTCTTTAACTTCTATTTATATCCGTTCAATTGTTTTCTATATCCTTTTCGTCATCATGACAATATGAGACCATGGTTTTTTTTTTCATCTTGATTTTCTTTTCTTCTTTTCCCTCTTCATCTGTTTATTTTTACCTTTTTTTTGCTTCACATCTTTTTAAATTTTTCATTTACTTCTTCTTTTCATAATAATAATAATAATAATAATAATAGGAGACACTCTCCACTACGTTTTGTCTTTTTCATTTTGATTTCCTTTCTTTTTTTTCCTCTTCATCTGTTTATTTTTACCTTACCTTTTTTTTGCTTCACATCTTTTTGCATTTTTCATTTACTTCTTTTTTCACATAATAATAATAATAATAATAATAATTATAGGAGACACTCTCCACTACGTTTTGTCTTTTCCATCTTGATTTTCTTTTCTTCTTTTTCCTCTTCGTCTGTTTATTTTTACCTCTTTACAATTCTTTTTTTTGATTTAGATCTTTTTGCATTTTTCATTTACTTCTTCTTTTTCATAATAATAATAATAATAATAATAATAATAATAATAATTATAGGAGATTCTCTCCACTACGTTTTGTCTTTTCCATCTTGATTTTCTTTTCTTCTTTTTCCTCTTCGTCTGTTTATTTTTACCTCTTTACAATTCTTTTTTTTGATTTAGATCTTTTTGCATTTTTCATTTACTTCTTCTTTTTCATAATAATAATAATAATAATAGGAGACAATCCCCACTATGTTCTGTCTTTTCCATCTTGATTTTCTTTCCTTTTCTTTTCTTTCATCTTTTTCTAATATGACTGTTTATTTGGTTGTTTAAAATGATACCAAAAACCTAATATTTGGATGAAAACTGTTGAATGAACACGATTGTAGACACAAGTGAGTTTGAGACAAAGTGCAGCGTCGTGAAGCATCCGTCGGTGAGCAAAGGAAGAGGATGATCGCATGCCTTGAAACGGTGGTTCCTGCAGTGTGTGCTTTGATTGACAGCTGAGGTCGTACCCTCGCCTGCGGGAGGAGACGGAGAGAATCGTCACCACGTTCATCCGGGAGCGAGACAGCAGGACCAAAGACCAGGTTTGTGATCTAAAGGAGGCCACGAGTCCTCCGGTCTCAGACGTGTCTCGCTCTTCTTGCAGGTGCTTCTTCTGATCGACATCGAACTCTCCTACATCAACACCAACCACGAGGACTTCATCGGCTTCGCCAAGTATGTCTTTAGCGACGTCGAAGTGAAGCGTGATTGACTGACGTGATTCTCCTGCAGCGCGCAGCAGAGAACGGCGGCTAATGCTACCAAGAAGAGAGTGATGCCGAATCAGGTGAAGTCGGATTTTTCCTCCACCTTTTCCTTCTCTTTCCATCTTTTTCTTTTGAAGAAAACAACTCTATCTTTTTATTTGGACACAAACTGGTTCATGTTAAAAATCACAGAGAGATTCTGTTTCGTCTTCGGACAACGCCTGGTTTAAAGCGACTAGCGTTGAGAGACGGTATTCCCGATAAATAATACGGATCCAGTTTTCCGGTTTTGATTTATTATTGTTAACGATCCGTAAAAACAACGACATAAGTGTTTTATAAACACAAGTTGTAGGAAATATATTTAAGGTAATGTGATTAACGAATTACATGAGCTAGGCTAACGTTAGCATCACATCCACACGTCATTAGCTTAGCTGAACTTGCTACTTTCTGGAGTCTAATTATTACAAAATAAAGGCATGAAACTCACATTTTTGCTTTTACAACACTTGATGCGTCAATGGTGTGTATTTGCAAGAATTTGATACGTATCACAATACAGGAGCAACGATTCAACATATAGTGATAGTGTAGTAACAAGGATATATGCGTAGTATTGTCCAGTACTTGACTCTGGTGTTGTGATACTGTAGTAACAAGGATATATGTGCAGTATTGTCCAGTACTTGACTCTGGTGTTGTGATAGTGTAGTAACAAGGATATATGTGCAGTATTGTCCAGTACTTGACTCTGGTGTTGTGATACTGTAGTAACAAGGATATATGTGCAGTATTGTCCAGTACTTGACTCTGGTGTTGTGATAGTGTAGTAACAAGGATATATGTGTAGTATTGTCCAGTACTTGACTCTGGTGTTGTGATACTGTAGTAACAAGGATATATGTGCAGTATTGTCCAGTACTTGACACTGGTGTTGTGATACTGTAGTAACAAGGATATATGTGTAGTATTGTCCAGTACTTGACTCTGCTGTTGTGATAGTGTAGTAACAAGTATATATGTGTAGTATTGTCGAGTTCTATATATACTATATATATATATATATATATATATACATATACATATACATATACATATTTATAGTGATATACAGTAATAGTGTAGTTTTGTCGAGTACTTGACTCTGGTGTTGTAGAATTTACAGACCACATGACTCTTGACGAAGTAGTAATTGCTTTCATTTGTTATCAAACAGAAAATACTGTATGTCCAAAAATCAGCTTTAAAAGCTGCTGGACTCACTGTATCCTCTCGTCCTCAGTCGTCGCCGGGATTTCATTTGTGGAGGACGTAATGACTACCGACATCTAGTGGCCGGAAGTTTAATTGTGAATATTTGCATGTTCATTGTAAATGTAAAAAATATCAAATTATTTAATTCAATACAGACTTTATTGAAATTAGAAGCATAAAAGAAACATGAAAAAACAAATACAGTGTTCAATCGCTACTTGGTTGTGAACAACATATCGCAACATTTAATTGTCTTACCCATGAGGTAGAAACTGAAAGACACACAAAGTCTCAGCTTCAGCTTGTCATGAGTGAATGATGCGTTCAAGAGCGTAGGATGTTTTATAACAGAATGAGAAGCACTTTAACATCACGATATTCTCTTCAATGCAATCCTGCACTAGTTTTTCTTGTGAAACGATCTGTGACTTAGACGTGATGGTTAGTCCTGTGACCATGTGTGTGACCTCTTGACCTGGTGTCGTGCAGGTGATCCGCAGAGGCTGGTTGACCCTGAACATCAGCATCATGAAGGGAGGATCCAAGGACTACTGGTTCGTCCTGACGGCAGAGTCTCTGTCCTGGTACAAAGACGAAGAGGTGCGTCCATCCATTTGTTTTCACTTCCCACGTGTGCTGGCTGTCATTTAATCACCTCCAGAGGTGGTGGCTCTGACCCTTGGCCTCCGCCCTGTGGGCTTGATGCGGCAGCTTGAGTCCGAGTGACTCTTAAACTGTTTGTTTGTAAACACTTATAAATCTAATAACACGTCAGGTGGTTAAGGAATAATGGTAATGACATTGATCGTAATTAAATTTCATTATATAGTTAAGATGAGCCTTTTTTTTTTGGGCCTCCAGGTCACTTTGACGCTAAGATAACACAAGGGATACCTCAAACACATGTGTTGTTGAGCCTCTGGGTCACTTTGACCCTGAGATAACACAAGGGATACCTCAAACACATGTGTTGTTGAGCCTCTGGGTCACTTTGACCCTGAGACAACACAAGGGATACCTGTAACACATTTGTTTTTGGGCCTCTGTGTCACTTTGACCCTGAGATAACACAAGGGATAGCTCAAACAAATTTGATTTTGGGCCTTCAGGTGACTTAGACCCTGAGATAACTCAAGGGATACCTCGACACATTTGTTTTTGGGCCTCCAGGTCACTTTGACCCTGAGATAACACAAGGGATACCTCAAACACATGTGATGTTGAGCCTCCGGGTCACTTTGACCCTGAGACAACACAAGGGATACCTGTAACACATTTGTTTTTGGGCCTCTGGGTCACTTTGACCCTGAGATAACACAAGGGATAGCTCAAACAAATTTGATTATTTTGGGCCTTCAGGTGACTTTGACCCTGAGATAACTCAAGGTATACTTCAAACACATTTGTTTTTGGGCCTCCAGGTCACTTTGACCCTGAGACAACACAATGGATACATTAAACTCATTTGCTTTTGGGCCTCCAGGTGACTTTGACCCTGATATAACACAAGGGATACCTCAAACACATTTGTTTTTGGGGCCTCCGGGTCACCCTGACAGATTCAAGTCACAGTTTTGATCCCTTCAAGTACTTTTATACTCACTTTAAACGCTGATCGCGGACGCTGAACTAAATGCTGTTCAGATCAGTCGTCACTGATGACGTTGATGTTTCATCAGGAGAAGGAGAAGAAGTTCATGCTGCCGCTGGACAACCTGAAGCTCAGAGACGTGGAAAAGGGTTTCATGTCCAGCAAACACGTCTTCGGGATCTTCAACACGGAGCAGAGGTGACTGTTGTGTGTGTGTTTGTATATGTATATTCAAATATATATATATATATTTTTTATATCAGAATATATCAGAATATTCAAGAGTTGAATTTAACATTTTACATTTTGAAACTTTTGTAGTCTTTTAAACTCAGTATATAAATGTTGCTATAATAGTTTCACCAGACAGAACCAACAGAGCACCGAGCGACTGGATCCAACTTCCAGCCAATCATGTGAAAATTTATGATTTTATTTTCTTACATTTGTTATCATAGAGTTTGATATTCTTATTATATTATATTATAATTAATACTTTTTTTGTATTTTTAACTTTTAAGACAAAATTAAATAAAAAAAAAAAAGTTGTAATAACAGCTAATAATCAGCGAATCATTTGACGAGCGGACGATCATGTGACTGATCGATCCAGTGGCTCGGTGCTCTGTTGGTAAAGTCTGGTTATACCAACGTTTTATATAGAAGTGTAAAAAATAACAAACAAACCTCTCAATAAACAAATTGTTGAACTAACAGCATGTCAATAAAAAAGTGACTTTAATCGAACAATTTAACTATAATCAAACAATTTTCAACTATAATCAAACAATTTTCAACTATAATCCAACAATTTTCAACTATAATCAAACAATTTTCAACTATAATTAAACCATTTTCAACTATAATCAAACTATTTTCAACTATAATCCAACAATTTTCAACTATAATCAAACAATTTTCAACTATAATCAAACAATGTAACTGTAATCAAACAATTTTCAAATATAATCAAACCATTTTCAACTATAATCAAACAATTTTCAACTATAATCAAACAATTTTCAACTATAATCCAACAATTTTCAACTATAATCAAACCATTTTCAACTATAATCAAACAATTTTCAACTATAATCAAACAATTTTCAACTATAATCAAACAATTTTCAACTATAATCCAACAATTTTCAACCATAATCAAACAATTTTCAACTATAATTAAACCATTTTCAACTATAATCAAACTATTTTCAACTATAATCCAACAATTTTCAACTATAATCAAACAATTTTCAACTATAATCCAACAATTTTCAACTATAATCAAACAATTTTCAACTATAATCAAACAATGTAACTGTAATCAAACAATTTTCAAATATAATCAAACCATTTTCAACTATAATCCAACAATTTTCAACTATAATCAAACCATTTTCAACTATAATCCAACAATTTTCAACTATAATCAAACAATGTAACTGTAATCAAACAATTTTCAACTATAATCAAACAATTTTCAACTATAATTAAACAATTTTCAACTATAATCCAACAATTTTCAACTATAATCAAACAATTTTCAACTATAATCCAACAATTTTCAACTATAATCTAACAATTTTCAACTATAATCAAACAATTTTCAACTTTAATCCAACAATTTTCAACTATAATCAAACAATTTTCAACTATAATCCAACAATCATAATAAGTTTCATTGAAATGTTTGTGTCAGAAACGTGTACAAGGACCTGCGTCAGATCGAACTTGCCTGCAACAACCAGGAGGAGGTCGACAGCTGGAAGGCCTCGTTCCTCCGCGCAGGTGTTTACCCGGAGAAAGACCAGGTAGACGCTCCCACCTGACGGCGTGTGTTACGGAGCACTCACTCCCGGCGCCCCCTGCAGGTGGAGAGCGACGACAACATGGTTTCCAACGACACCGTGTCCATGGACCCTCAGCTGGAGCGGCAGGTGGAAACCATCCGCAACCTGGTGGACTCGTACATCGGCATCGTCAACAAGTCCATCAGGGACCTCATGCCCAAGACCATCATGCACCTGATGATCAACAACGTACGTGCGCCTCTGCCTCCACTAGTTTGGTCTGTTGAGAACCAACTTTGAATTTTGATCGGACCTGCAATTCACTATTTTTTAACAAAATGTCAAACTAAAATTACTGTTTTTTTGTCTAATTTGTAGAAAAAAACATGTTTAGCAGTTTTTCAAAATAATTAATGTGTTATTTAATTACTTTAATATCATAGAAAATGTATTTTAAGTAAGTAATTAGTATTTATAGACAATAATTTCATAATAAATGTATTTTAATCACATCATGATGAATTCATTTAGATTAATTGAATATCATAAAAAAGGTATTTCTATACGATATCATATTAAATGTATTTTTTAATCAAGTTAATATCATAAAAAAGTATCTTAATAAAATAATATCATAAAAAATGTATTTTTATACAATAATATCATGATAAATGTATTTTAATCACGTTTATATAATGATACATTTATTTATATATCACAATAATACCATGATAAACGTATTTTAATATAATAATATCATGATAATTATATTTTAATCACGTTAATATCATGATGAATGTATTTTTATACAATAATATCATGATAAATGTATTTTAATACAATAATATGATCATTGTATTCATATATCAGGTTTATATCATAATAAATGTATTTATATATCACTTTTATATCATAATAACTATTTATATATCAAGTTAATCATGATGAATGTTTTTATATATCACAATAATACCACGATGAATGTATTTGAATATAATAATATCATGATAAATGTATTTTAACATAATTTTAATGTCATGATAAATGTATTTTAATACAATAATATGATAAATGTATTTATATATCACAATAATACCATGATGAATGTATTTTAATCACGTTAATATCATAATAAATGTATTTTAATCACGTTAATATCATGATAAATGTATTTTAATCACGTTAATATCATAATAAATGTATTTTAATATAATAATATGATGAATGTATTTTAATCACGTTAATATCATAATAAATGTATTTTAATCACGTTAATATCATGATAAATGTATTTTAATCACGTTAATATCATGATAAATGTATTTTAATCACGTTAATATCATAATAAATGTATTTTAATCACGTTAATATCATAGTAAATGTATTTTAATCACGTTAATATCATAATAAATGTATTTTAATCACGTTAATATCATAGTAAATGTATTTTAATCACGTTAATATCATGATAAATGTATTTTAATCACGTTAATATCATAGTAAATGTATTTTAATCACGTTAATATCATGATAAATGTATTTTAATCACGTTAATATCATAATTAATGTATTTTAATCACGTTAATATCATGATGAATGTATTTATATATCAAGTTAATATCATGATAAATGTATTTTAATCACGTTAATATGATGAATGTATTTATATATCACGTTAATATCATGATAAATGTATTTTAATCACGTTAATATCATAATAAATGTATTTTAATCACGTTAATATCATAGTAAATGTATTTTAATCACGTTAATATCATAATAAATGTATTTTAATCACGTTAATATCATAGTAAATGTATTTTAATCACGTTAATATCATGATAAATGTATTTTAATCACGTTAATATCATAGTAAATGTATTTTAATCACGTTAATATCATAGTAAATGTATTTTAATCACGTTAATATCATGATAAATGTATTTTAATCACGTTAATATCATAATTAATGTATTTTAATCACGTTAATATCATGATGAATGTATTTATATATCAAGTTAATATCATGATAAATGTATTTTAATCACGTTAATATGATGAATGTATTTATATATCACGTTAATATCATGATAAATGTATTTTAATCACGTTAATATCATGATAAATGTATTTTAATCACGTTAATATCATGATGAATGTATTCATATATCAAGTTAATATCATGAGTAATGTATTCATATATCCCGTCACTATGGTAACAACCCTGCACTCGTGGACTACGACGATGTCCGCAGGCGAAGGACTTCATCCACTCGGAGCTGCTCACCTACCTTTACTCGGCGGGCGACCAGGGCAGCCTGATGGAGGAGTCGGCCGAACAGGCCCAGAGGAGAGACGAGATGCTGCGCATGTATCACACGCTGAAGGAGGCGCTCGTGCTCATCGGCGACATCAGCACCACCACCGTGTCCACGCCGGTGCCGCCCCCGGTGGACGACACCTGGATGAGGGAGCAGAGGCACGAGCCTCCACGTCCTTGTCTTACCGTCCTCGTCTGACCGTCTTCTTCTTCTCCTCTGCGTCCAGGAACGCCGCCGCCGCCGCCACGGCGCCCCCTCCCTCCCGACCCCCCGCGGTGCGCGGCCCTGCGGCGGCGCCGCCTTCGCTCCCTCTCAACCCCTCGCCCGCCTTCGGCGCTCCGCCGGTGCCGTCCCGACCCGGACCTCCAGGTGCCTATGCTGGCGACCCCGGGGCTCCTTCCTTCCCCTCCAGACCGGCGCGTGTGCCCCCTGCCCTCCCCCCTGGGGTCCCCAGGTGAGTCCTCTTTGTATTGACATTTTTTACTCACTATATTCAATCATTTTCCATATTTTACGGGTGATTTTGTTGAAATAATTTCATTCAAAATCGTATATTTTCAATTTTTTTACACATAGATTTTGATATTCTAATTTTGCTCGTTACAAAAAAGTGTTTTCTTAATTAATAATTAATATTTTTGAATTCAATAGTGTCACCAGACAGTACCAGACGATCACGATCGGTCACATTTTTATATTGTATTTAAAATGCTACAAATAAACAAAACATGTTGAAAATGTTTATTTTGTAATGATTTAAATCAGAATATTAAACTTCATGTGTGGGAATTAAATGAAAACATTTATATAAATAATTGAATTTGATTATATATATTTAAAGGTTGAAATATTAAAAATAATTATTCTAATAATTGAACACAAAACCTACTAAATTCAATCATTTCTGTATTTTAAGGTTGATTTTGTTTAAATAATTTAAGTCAAAATTGAATATTTTACAAACGTATTGTATTTTTTACACATATAGTTGATTTTCTAAATTCAGAATTAGAATCGTCTTAAATGAATTGATTTTTTTGTAGCTTTTAAATACAATATAAAAATGTTATTATAATGGCGACATGTTACCAGACTAATCCAATCGAGCACCGAGAAAAAAATCCATACATTTTGAAAATGTCAAAAAAAAAAATCAACTTTTCAATGAACAAACTATTATAAGTTTATACATTTAAAGTGTTAAATTCAACTTTTCAATGTATTCATGACTTGAGAGGATTTTCTTTCCTTCTGTGCTCACAGACGGCCCCCCGCGGCCCCCAACCGTCCCACCATCATCCGGCCCTCGGAGCCGTCCCTGCTCGACTAGAAAAAAACACTTTTTCATTCCACTTTTTACAAACCGTCCAAAAGTATTTTCTAGAATCTTTTTTCATTTATTAAAAAGGGAAAATTTGATGAATGGTCTTGTTGTGCGTCTTCGACTGAAGCGTTTTTGTAAAGATGTTTGAACCTGATGTTCACCTGAAGCTCCTCAGTGAGAAGCTCTGACCAGTTTTTACAAAACGTAAAATTCAAGAAGTCGCTTTTTTCCTTCGCTGGTGAACTTTGTTCGTTTCATGGAATCTAATGGAACATAAACGAAATAAAAACGTTGGGATTCAAATTGTTTTGTTTTTTTCTTGCTTTGCCTCCTTAAACGTGTGGCTTAAAAGGAGGGGAAGGTGGTCTTCAAAATGTTGTGAGCAAGCTGTGTATCTTAAAAGTATAAGGCGCTTTGTCCGGAATTGAGAAAATTCCTGACATTATACAGGATACAGTGATGACTGAGGACGAGAGGATACATTGATGAATGAGAACGAGAGGATAGAGTGATGACTGAGGACAAGATACAGTGATAACTGCGGACGAGAGGATACAGTGATGACTGAGGACGAGAGGATACAGTCATGACCGAGGACGAGAGGATACAGTGATGACTGAGTACAAGATACAGTGATAACTGAGGACGAGAGGATACAGTGATGACTGAGGACAAGAGGATACAGTGATGACTGAGGACGAGAGGATACAGTCATGACCGAGGACGAGAGGATACAGTGATGAATGAGGACGAGAGGATACATTGATGAATGAGAACGAGAGGATACAGTGATGAATGAGGACGAGAGGATACATTGATGAATGAGGACGAGAGGATACAGTGATGAATGAGGACGAGAGGATACAGTGAGGAATGAGGACGAGAGGATACATTGATGAATGAGAACGAGAGGATAGAGTGATGACTGAGGACAAGATACAGTGATAACTGAGGACGAGAGGATACAGTGATGACTGAGGACAAGAGGATACAGTGATGACTGAGGACGAGAGGATACAGTCATGACCGAGGACGAGAGGATACAGTGATGAATGAGGACGAGAGGATACATTGATGAATGAGAACGAGAGGATACAGTGATGAATGAGGACGAGAGGATACATTGATGAATGAGGACGAGAGGATACAGTGATGAATGAGGACGAGAGGATACAGTGATGACTAAGGACGAGAGGATACAGTGATGAATGAGGACGAGAGGATACATTGATGAATGAGAACGAGAGGATAGAGTGATGACTGAGGACAAGATACAGTGATAACTGAGGACGAGAGGATACAGTGATGACTGAGGACAAGAGGATACAGTGATGACTGAGGACGAGAGGATACAGTCATGACCGAGGACGAGAGGATACAGTGATGACTGAGGACGAGAGGATACAGTCATGACCGAGGACGAGAGGATACAGTGATGACTGAGGATGGGAAGATACAGTGGTGACTACGGACGAGAGGATACAGTGATGACTGAGGACGAGAGGATACAGTGATGACTGAGGACGAGAGGATACAGTGAGTCCAGCAGCTTTTAAAGCTGATGTTTGGACATATTTTGGCTTGAAAACAAACAAAAGCAGTTACGACTTCATCAAGAGTCATGTGGTCTGTAAATACTACAACACCAGAGTCAAGTACTCGACAATACTACACATATATACTCGTTACTACACTATCACAACACCAGAGTCAAGTACTCGACAATACTACACATATATCCTCGTTAGTACACTATCACAACACCAGAGTCAAGTACTGAACAATACTACACATACTGTATATCCTTGTTACTACAGTATCACAACACCAGAGTCAAGTACTTGACAATACTACACATACTGTATATCCTTGTTACTACAGTATCACCACACCAGAGTCAAGTACTGAACAATACCACACATACTGTATATCCTTGTTACTACAGTATCACCACACCAGAGTCAAGTACTTGACAATACTACACATACTGTATATCCTTGTTACTACAGTATCACCACACCAGAGTCAAGTACTTGACAATACTACACATACTGTATATCCTTGTTACTACAGTATCACCACACCAGAGTCAAGTACTTGACAATACTACACATACTGTATATCCTTGTTACTACAGTATCACCACACCAGAGTCAAGTACTGAACAATACTACACATACTGTATATCCTTGTTACTACACTATCGCTGTATATCAATATATACTGTATATATGTATTGGTTGTCACTGTATCGTGATATGAATCGATTCGCCATATTCTTGCCAACACACAGCCAACAATCTTGAAATAACAACAAACTTTTGTTAAAAATCATTTTTTATTCAAACGAAAGTCACATGTTCTCCGGTCACAAAAGGTCACAGTGATAATATACAGTCGACAGCAGCAAGTGCAGCTGCGGAGAAATCAATTCCAAACGTACCAAAACCAGTATAAATGTAACTCAAACGTCAGTAACTAGAGAAACTGAGCCTTAAATGTGGAGAAATCACTAAATAAAACTTAACACAAATGTTCTCTCACTTCTAAAACCGTCGCACAACAAATGTGTGTTTTTACTTCAAGTCTGTGTAGATCAGTTTGTGCTCTTTTGAATCCGTGAGGTTCAACGTTCTTCTACGTGCAGACTCGCCGTTTGTCCTCGAAGAGTTTTCGGACCGTGAAGACCTGGAGATGAAAAGGCATCAAAACTTCACCTGGTTTTGGGGGGTCGTGCGGGAGAGTACCTGGGTCAAGGCCACACACAGCATGACCAGCACGCTGGCGCAGGACCAGAAGGAAACCCTCCACAGGTTGTCCTCCAGGAGGTTCCGGTCTCGAGCTTCAAAGGCTCGCAACATGGTCTGCATCTGCCGGCTCCGCTCCAGGCGTCGGTGCAGAGAGTCCATGGACTCCTGAGCGGGTCGGAACCACAGGACGGGTCACACGTGATGTAGGAACACACACTTGTTGATGCTTCTACTCGAAGAGTTTTACAACTTGAACACATATTTGCCATCAGGTCCTTCCTACTAAAAATATTTGACTGCATTTATGACCAACGTCCTGGTCGATGGTTTCAACTGCGGCCACTTTTGAGCAGCTGTGTTTGCTCAACATCTAAGTCACAAAACGTTGTTGTTTTTAAAATCAAACATTTTATATTCAAGTGAACCTGGAGCTAGAACACAAAACAAATCTGCACTAAAAACGTGTTTTATTTGTGTTTAAGAATCATCTCCTCATTTTTAAATGGGTTAGTTAATCTAAAAGTTAGAGTGTAGTGTTAGCACTAGCATAACAACCATGTAGCATTGGATAGCATAAACGTGGCTAGTTTTATTTCAGAATCAGAAACTGTTTTATTGCCAGTAACGTGACAAAACAAGATTTTGTTTGTGGTTTAATTTGTATTTTAGAATTTTTAGATTTTCGTTTTTAAATGTTACAACAATCTGAAAGTCATTGACAGGGTTAGCACTAGCATAAAGAGCATTTAGTGTTTGATAGCATGAACGTGGCTAATTTTGATACAAGAATCATCTCCTTGTTTTTACGCTTTTAAATAAATCCAAAAGTTGTTGTCATTATTAGCATGAGCGTAATGTCCAAGTAGCATTTGATAGCATAAATGTGGCTAATGATGTTTCAAGGATGATCTCCTAGACTTTCATTGTGTAAAAGAATCCAAAAGTTGTTTGTCGATGTTAGCGTTAGCATAATGACCTGAATGATGTAGCATTTGCTACCATAAGCGTGGCTAATTTTGTTTAAATTGTGTTTCAGATCATCTTCAAATGTATAAACGTTGAAATTATTCTGAAAGCCGTTTTCAGTGTTAGCACTAGCATAACAACCTTGTAGCATTTGATAGCATAAACGTGGCTAGATTTATTTCAGAACCAGAACCAGATTTATTGCCGGTAATATAAGAACAAAACAGGATTTTTTTAAAGTTTAATTTGTGTTTCTTCTCCTTATTTTTAAATGTGTAAATTAATCCAAAGTTTGTTTGCAATGTTAGCGCTAACATAACGACCATGTAGCAGTTGATAGCGTAAACATGGCAAATGTTGTTTGTGTTACAGAATCATAAACCGATGTATAAATATAAACATTTCACCGTTTTCTCGCCCTTGATTTCGGGCGTCGACTCACCCGGATGTCCTCCATCTTGTACTCCAGCAGGCTCCCGTCGGGCTCCGCCACACCCGCCCAGTCGTCGTCGTCTCCCGCCACGTCTCCCCCCTGACCTTCCACGATGACCTCGAAAAACACCATCTTCTCAGAGAAGCGGCTGAAGCTGTTGTCGAAGCAGATCTGGTAGTCGCCCTCGACTGTGGGCTCCACTCTGGCGGAGGAAACTCAAGGTCAGGGTCAGGGTCAGGGTCGACCGTCGAGGACACGAGAGGTCGGTTCAACTCACACGTGAACTCCGTCCGAGCGACGCGAGTCGAACATGAGCCTGAAGCCTTCGGGTGAGATGATGCTGAAGTCCACGTCCATACCTGCGCCTGCGATCACCTGTGAGAACAAACACGCGTGACCTTCTCGTGACCTTCTCGTGACCTTCTCGTGACCTTCTCGTGACCTTCTCCTGACGTCCACACACCGTATTAACAAATACACATCATTATTAACATAATTGTTTTTATGAAAACCTGAAGCTTAAAGACACAAACTTTTGCTCTAGACGAGGGCTACGAAAAAAAAAAAAACTTTATTAATCCCACTGTGACGACATTAACAGTCTCGGGATCACAAATATGAAAAAAGTATACTCTAAAATTAATAAATAAACAATATATATTTGCACACAGTAGGTGTGTGTGAAGCAATTGATAAAAAAAAAAAAAAGATTTTTTAATTAAAATTTATATGCAAATATACACTGGATTTTTCAATTTTTGTGTTGCAATTAAACTTCCAGCCTCTAGGTGGCAGCAGTCCTTACATCCCCCATATCTAAAGGAAAAATACATTTCTGTGATGTCTCAGCGATGACTACAGACAAGTGGATACAGTCGACGACTGAGGACAAGTGGATACAGTCGACTCCAGCAGCTTTTGAAGCTGATGTTTGGACATATTTTGGTACAACACCAGAGTCAAGTACCGGACAATACTACACATATATCCTTGTTACTACACTATCACAACACCAGAGTCCAGTACTCGACAATACTACACATATATCCTTGTTACTACACTATCACAACACCAGAGTCAAGTACCGGACAATACTACACATATATCCTTGTTACTACACTATCACAACACCAGAGTCCAGTACTCGACAATACTACACATATATCCTTGTTGCTACACTATCACAACACCAGAGTCAAGTACTCGACAATACTACACATATATCCTTGTTACTACACTATCACAACACCAGAGTCCAGTACTCGACAATACTACACATATATCCTTGTTACTACACTATCACAACACCAGAGTCCAGTACTCGACAATACTACACATATATCCTTGTTACTACACTATCACAACACCAGAGTCAAGTACTCGACAATACTACACATATATCCTTGTTACTACACTATCACAACACCAGAGTCCAGTACTCGACAATACTACACATATATCCTTGTTACTACAGTATCACAACAGCAGAGTCAAGTACCGGACAATACTCCACATATATCCTTGTTACTACAGTATCACAACACCAGAGTCCAGTACTGGACAATACTACACATATATCCTTGTTACTACACTATCACAACACCAGAGTCAAGTACCGGACAATACTTACTTACTTACTACCACTTAATTACTACACATATACATACATACATACATATATATATATATATATATATATACATATATATACATACATACATATATATATATCGTATGGTTGAACGTATTTTATCACAGATTCTTGACAACACAAACCCCTAGTATCGATAACAGCACATTATCTAATCGAATGTTGCACCGTTGAAGTTACTAATAATGTAACAATGTTGCCGATACTATGAAACAATTCTTTACAATAAACTATATATACATTTGTTTCTAAAGTACTACAGTATATGACAATATATTGCATCGTGGCCCTTCTATAATGATACATATTGTTTTACGTTTTTTTAAGAGCTGTGCATCAAGAACCTTGTAGCAATATTCAAAAACACAAGGGGTCATTATGTTTCAGCAGCTCGAGTCAGGGGCCAAACAAAAGGAATATTTACTTAAAAGGAAGTAAAGGTGTGTCTAAATATTGTCCTTTAATTCTTTGAGGCTCCTGATTATCGGTGTTTGTTCTCCTTTGGCAAACTCCTTTATTTCCTTCATCATCCCTTTTGCCATCATTGTTATCAGTCAACTTAAAACACTGATATCGTTACAGGTTTGTTGTCTTAACTCATCGAAAAGAGTTTTATTACAATAAAAAAGTGTTAATAGTTTCTTTGTTATGTCATTGTTCCATGTTGAAAATGCTCATAAAACCATTACTGTGGGTCAAGAAATCACAGTTCAAACAAGAGACGAAATAGGTGTCAAACTTGACCGCGTGACTCCGGATACAACTATAAAAAAAAATGTTATCAACTATAAAAAGATTTATCAAGTCAATACAAGATAATGACGTCAGAGTTTAAACTCGTTCCCGTTTTCACTTCCTCTTAAATAATACGAGGCATGAATCTGAGATTCTCCTGAATGTTTAACAGATGTTTGAACCAGCAATGATTTTAACTTTTTTAAGATTTTAGATTTCAAATTCGATTTAATTAATTACGCATAAAATCGAACACGTCACTTCCGGTTGGGAACAGAGTGTGATTGATCCACTTTTAATGAAACTCCTTTAAGTTGATTTTTTAAGAACATGGTTGGATCTCTAACAGGTTTTCATGAAGACACCACAGTTACCTGATATTCCACCTCCATCGATCCATTTTTAAGAGCGGTTTGAAAGAAACACTCGACTCTTCCGGCGGGAACCAGGAACGTGAACTCGCTGTTCTGCGAGTCTCCGAAGCAGCAAACGGAGCCAAAGACGAGCGAAAACACCCCCGCGAGGAATACGACTCTCTCCCTGGCCCGCTGAGCTCCGCCGCGGATGTCCATCACGACAAACCCGGAGAAGAACCGCTAACTGAATTCAGCCATTCTCTCTTCTAGACGCGTCCTTCTTCTTCCGCTGCACAAACTTTCACGAGCGCGGATTGGTTGAGATGACATGACGCCAGCAGGCGCTGAACCAATCACGATAGGAAGAGTATCTCTGCTCGTCCAATGAGGGCAGAGTAGCGGACGAGCGTCTTTCCAGATCCCGGAAATAAAAACGCAAATCAAATAGAAAATTATTATTATTTTGATTTAAGAAATAAATATACATTAATATCAAAATTATATATATTAATATGCCTTTATTATTCACATATTAGGGTAATGTTAGTTGTTTCAGCAGTAAATACACATATTAGGAAATACAGTACACATATTGAAAAATAAAAAATATTGATAATAAATAAACTAACTTAAGCATATATAAAACATTACAAATTATTCTAAATATATCAACAACAATAAAAATGTCTAGCAAGAAAAAAAAAATCTGTTGATCTGTTGTTGTTGTTTTATTGTTCTTTTTTTTTCCATAAATCCACTTTTAGAGTTTATTTTATTTGTTTATTTGTTATTTTTTACTCTTTTTAATTCATTCTATGTTATCATGTATCCACAACAGCACACAAACAATACAATAGTGACAATTTATTGACCTAAAAACACCGTTCTTTTAAACTACCTCAATATTTTCTTTTTATATATATAGTTTCCATGTTTTGTAGTTTTCTTTAAAAAACCTTTGAACTTTTAAAACTCCTGTCTTGTTTTTAAATCTTCTGTATTGGGTCTTTGTGAGTTTTGAAAGGCGCCTTATGAAGAAAATGAATTATTATTATATTATTATTATTTATATATAATAGAAAAACCTTCTAAATCATCACTTTTAGGCACTAAAGAAATTCATTTGTTTGGGTTTGTGTCTGTGTTTACACTTCAAATTACATATTTAAACCTGGTTCAACCCAAAATACATGTTTAGTTTCTGTGTGGTTGTATAAATGTGCAACAATGTGGTCTTATTTTTCAAATGCTACTTGAACAACAGAGACTCCTTGTTGTGTGAAAACACTTTCGACGTGCAGACATTTTCACTGACTTTGTGGTTAAAATGAAATAGAAAAAAGGTGACACATGAGCACAGAAGAAACTCAAGAAGAGGAAGTGTGATGAGTGGGACAATCTTCTGCATTCATTCAAATGCTCTTTCTCTCTCATTGTCACTTGAAGGGGGAATTCTCCAGGCGGTCGACGCTCGAGCGGGACAAGAGGAACTGACGTTGGTATAATTTTGCAAAAACTATTATAAGTGTGTGTGGAAACTTTTTGTGGTCATAAGAAGGAGCTTCTTCATCTGAACTTCACCTCCGTAAGTCAAACCTTTTGCTAAACTGATTCACGTGGAGTCTGTCCGCCAGTGATTTAGAAACAATTGGATATTTTCATTCGTTGTTTAACCTTTTGCTAGTTTTGATGTCAAACAAACTAGAAAACATCTTCAACACTCACTTAATGTAGCTGCAAGTGTTCAACTTTTATTTTGATAGCAAAGACAAAATAAACAATTTGCTGTAACATATTTATTAAAAATCAGATATTCGTCAGAGCTAACAGTCACGTAACAACGTTCTCCAGAAGATAGTTTGACACTCGGTGAAGAAATCATCATCGTTTCATCACATGTTTATCTGCTTCGTCTGGATTGTGTCATCGTGTTGATCTCTGGTGAGTGGCAGGTGTACAATGTGACTGATGGCGGAGGACAGAGAAGCTTCCCGCCCTCAGGTGTTTGTGGTGGACAGTCAGGCCTCGCCCTTCGCGCCGCCGGCTCGCAGCAGACCCACCTGGACCAGAGCCCTCCGGAGGAGGCTGGTGCTGTCCCTGGTGCTGCTGTGCCTGCTGGGCCTGGCCGTGGAAGGATACTTCATCTGTGAACTCTCCCGGAGAACTGAGGTGAGAAACTTGAAAAAAAAACAAAAAACTTCTTGACGTCACCATGGAAACCACAGGCACGTACGACAAGCAAAAGGTCAAGAGTCATCGATGACAAATATCACAAGTGGAATTTTTTCTTTTGTAGTTCACTTCCACATTTTCCCACCAAGTGCTCATGAAGTTTATCTTTAGAAGAGTTTTGACACATTTTTAGCTCCAATTCTAACGTCACAAATATCTTTTACTAAAAATATAACAAGATACATTAATAACCCTCTGGTTTATATTGACTTGATTTAATGTAAGAGGAAATGAAAAAAATGTTTGTGTAATATAGGAAGTTACAAGTTACAACAATGAAAGTCAAAAATAACTTCTTGCTTCGATCTGCTTATGAAGGAAGTGACAGAAAATATGATGAATAATTATGAATATATAAATACAATAATGAAGAGGAATTCATCTGCGTGTGCATGGGTACAAAACATTAGCCATTTTTGTAAAAGCACTGATAAAATACACGTTTGATGTTTGATTGATTAGGATTTTTGAAAAAAAAATGTATCTAAAGTAAAAAACAGTGGGAAAATATAAGATGAGTGTATCCAGTGTTTGCTTGTATTGTCAATAAAAAGCTTCTTCATATCTTTAATTTATTTGCGTATTTACATGTTAATAAAAAAAATTAAATAAAGGTAGATAAAGCAGAAATGTTATGACGAGAAAATAAATAAAGAATATGTGAAAATCTCTTATTTATTTAATAAATAATAAAATAAAAAAATGTGTGTGTTTTTCTTGTAATTACTGATTGTAATGTGTTGTTCATGGGGCCAGAAGGGGCCGTCAGTGAGTCAAATGTGGCCAACAAGCTTCTTACATCGATCCTTCTCTCTTCTTGCAGGAATTGAACCACGTACCTCCAGCCGCGCAGGTGAGTTACGTCTCTCTGCTGTGTTGACTTCCTGTCGCTGACGTGTTGATTCTCTTTCAGACCAGCAACGAGATAAGACTCGCAGGTATGACGTCACGACATCAATGAAGTTGCTGTGTGTTTAACGTGTATTTTTATATCAGAATCATACGATGACCTGAGCGTCCAGAAGACTGAAGCCCCGCAGACGAACCCTGTGGCTCACCTGATGGGTAAAAAAAAAATCATTATTATTATTATTCTTATTATCCTTATTATTATAGTAATAGTTATGGTTATAGTTATTGTTATTATTATTATTATTATTATTATTATTATTATTATTATTATTATAGTAATAGTAATAGTAATAGTTATAGTTGTAGTTGTAGTTGTAGTTGTTGTTGTTTTTGTTGTGGTTGTTGTTGTTTATAAGAAACAGGCGACTTTTTTCAGTTGTGTATCATGTGATTCGTCACTCTCTATGATTCAGTAGCTACACTGTAGTTGTGAGTAATTTCAAAAATGTGTTGATACGTGTCATGATACAGGGTTAACGATACGATATGTAGTGATAGTGTAGTAACAAAGATATATGTGTATATTGTCCAGTACTTGACTCTGGTGTTGTGATAGTGTAGTAACAAGTATATATGTGTAGTATTGTCCAGTACTTGACTCTGGTGTTGTGATAGTGTAGTAACAAGTATATATGTGTAGTATTGTCCAGTACTTGACTCTGGTGTTGTGATAGTGTAGTAACAAGTATATATGTGTAGTATTGTGGAGTACTTGACTCTGGTGTTGTGATACTGTATTAACGAGTATATATGTGTAGTATTGTCGAATACTTGACTCTGGTGTTGTAGAATTCACAGACCACATGACTCTTGACAAAGTCGTAACTGCTTTCATTTGTTTTCAAACCAAAATATGTTCAAACAACATTTTGTCCTCAGTAATTACTGTATACTCTCGTCCTCAGTCATCACTGTATCCTCTCATCCTCAGTCATCACTGTATCCTCTTGTCCTCAGTCATCACTGTATCCTCTCATCCTCAGTCATCACTGTATCCTCTTGTCCTCAGTCATCACTTTATCCTCTCATCCTCAGTCATCACTGTATCCTCTTGTCCTCAGTCATCACTGTATCCTCTCGTCCTCAGTCATCACTGTATCCTCTCATCCTAAGTCATCACTGTATCCTCTGGTCCTAAGTCATCACTTTATCCTTTCATCCTCAGTCATAACAGTATCCTCTCATCCTCAGTCATCACTGTATCCTCTCGTCCTCAGTCATCACTGTATCCTCTTGTCATTAGTCATCACTGTATCCTCTAGTCCGTCTGTCATTACTGTATCCTCTGGTCCTAAGTCATCACTTTATCCTTTCATCCTCAGTCATAACAGTATCCTCTCGTCCTCAGTCATCACTGTATCCTCTTGTCCTCAGTCATCACCGTATCCTCTCGTCCTCAGTCATCACTGTATCCTCTTGTCCTCATTCATCACTGTATCCTCTTATCTTCATTCATCACTGTATCCTCTCGTTAGTCCTCAGTTATCACTGTATCCTTTCATCCTCAGTCATTTGTGTATCCTCTCGTCCTCAGTCATCACTGTATCCTCTCGTTAGTCCTCAGTTATCACTGTATCCTTTCATCCTCAGTCATTTGTGTATCCTCTCGTCCTCAGTCATCACTGTATCCTCTCGTTAGTCCTCAGTTATCACTGTATCCTTTCATCCTCAGTCATTTGTGTATCCTCTCGTCCTCAGTCATCACTGTATCCTTTCATCCTCAGTCATAACTCTATCCTCTCGTTCGTCCTCAGTCATCACTGTATCCTCTTGTCCTCAGTCATCACTGTATCTTCTCGTCCTCAGTCATCACTGTATCCTCTCGTCCTCAGTCATCACTGTATCCTTTCATCCTCAGTCATAACTCTATCCTCTCGTTCGTCCTCAGTCATCACTGTATCCTCTCGTCCTCAGTCATCACTGTATCCTCTCATCCTCAGTCATCACTGTATCCTCTCTACCTCAGTCATCACTGTATCCTCTCATCCTCAGTCATCACTGTATCCTCTCGTCCTCAGTCATCACTGTATCCTCTCATCCTCAGTCATCACTTTATCCTCTCATCCTCATTCATTACTGTATTCTCTCATCCTCAGTCATCACTGTATCCTCTCGTCCTCAGTCATCACTGTATCCTCTCGTCCTCAGTCATCACTTTATCCTCTCATCCTCATTCATCACTGTATCCTCTCATCCTCAGTCATCACTGTATCCTCTCTACCTCAGTCATCACTGTATTCTCTCATCCTCAGTCATCACTGTATCCTCTCGTCCTCAGTCATCATTGTATCCTCTCGTCCTCAGTCATCGCCAGGATCTTGCAGGATTTAATTCCTTTAGCTGAGGAGGATTTAATGACTGCAGGAAGTTTCATTGCAACACAAAAAAAATAAAAAAAATGCTTTAGAATTGTGTATTTTAATTTCTAATAATAAAAAAGTAACAAATGCATTGAAAGAATATAAATATATATTAGTAAATACTTTTTTTTAAAGATTGTCAAACACTAATATGTTTTTCAAATTTAACATCTAAAGTACTTTTCATGACTTAGTTAGGATTATGTTGGGAAAATAAAAATACCGATAGGCTTGGCAGAGGTCTGCGCTCTCTGTTCCTCTTCTAAATACGGCTGTGGTTCTGGTTCCAGGTGCTGCGAGTCCTGCAGGAGACGTCAACGTGATCCAGTGGATCAGCGAAGGCGACCGGACCATCATGAGGCACATGACCTACAGGGACGGACGTCTGGTCCTGGAGAGGGACGGAGTCTATCACATCTACACCAAAGTCCAGCTCAACGCCGCCGAGGAATGTTTCCCCATCGAGCACAAGGTCCTGAAGAAATCTCAAAACTACGGACTTCCTATCGAGCTGATGACGGCCATGATGTGAGTCCGTGTGAGATTTCATACGATTGAATTCAACAGTTTGTATGTCAAGGTTTTATTTGTTCATTTTTAAAAACAATCTGAAATGATTATATGTTTGAATAATTGAATAAGAAAATTTGAATATGTTCAAATTAATGTTTTTTTTTCAAGCAATTTTTTATTTTTATTTTGATCAATTAAAATCAATATTTGTATTTTGCAAGGTTTTTTTTTTTTTTTAATTATTATTATTATTTTTTTTTTTATTTATAATAATTCAATTTGTTGTTTTTTTATGAATACAAAAAACACACTTAGAGTTTGATTTTGTAATTACAATAATTAGTTCCTTTTTGATATTATCTGGTGTTACTATAATACATTGAATTTTAAAGGCTTTGAATTAAACAAAAAAAGTAATTTAGAATTTATTTATTTTTAATTGTTGGAATTAAAACATACAATTCTGTGTTAAAAAAATAATAATTATTCAACTATTTAACAATATTAAAATGTTCGATTTTTAAAAATGAACAAATTAAAACTTTAAATAAACATATTATTTAATTCAAGTATTCAATTAAAAACAAATGTTACATTTCAATAGCGATACTATTCCATTTAATTATTAAAGTAATGCTTACAAAATCGTTTGAATAAAATAACTAAATAATATATATATATATAATAATATTTATATATATATTTCATTTGATTTTTGATTGATTTGTTTCATTTTTTTTCCACCTCACGTCTTCATCTCCTTCAGTTCTCGCTGCCCAAAGCCGTCCGAGCGAGTCCCTGCAGGACCAGCTGAAGACCTGAGGGACAGCTTCTTGGCCGGGAGCTTCCAGCTGAAGTCCGGCGACGAGATCTACGTCACGCTGGAGAGCATCAAGAAGCTGCGCCCGGGACACACCCACAACTATCTGGGCGCCTTCATGATCGGGGGCGTCTTGTAGAAACTCAGGTGGAACCTTCTCGGCCTTCGTCTCTTCACGAGACGTGATGAGGGTTTTACAAATGTGTTGATCATAATGTGTACATAATCTTAAAGTCCATTAAATCTCTGGTTTATCTTTGGTGTCCATTCATTGGCTCATCACCCACTTCTATAATAAATGACATTGACGGTGCAATTACACCCTGTCAACACCGGGGGCGCCAGAGTATAGACGTTAACACGCTACAATAGATGAAATCAGGCATTTGTTATTATGATGAATTTGTGGTTTATTTTTTTTTAATCATTTTTTTCATGTGTTCCCTTATGGAAAGATCTGATGGTTGATTGACATTTTTTTAACAAAACAGCAGAATGTCAAAGACTAGTAAATATTTAAAATCTGTTCAAGTCATGCCAGGACTTTTTTTTTATCTCACACTATCATGACTTTAAATAATAAATATAGTTGGATTAAACAAAATATAGTAAAATAGAATTAAGGACTTTAACAGCTATTGTAGTTGGTATTCGAAATGATTCAGTAAATTACAGATTAAAAATGAAATAGTATCACCTGGTTATAGTTGTTGTTTTTTTAACATTAATCTCAAATGAAAAGTCCTGAGTCTCAGGAAAAAATGTTTCTTAGAAATCACCATCTGGATCCATTTTTATTGTATTTTATTTAACTGTATCTTATTTCAACATCCCTTTTTTTTCTTTCAAAAAAGAGAAGCGCTAAAACAAAGTATTCTAATAATAAATATGAATTAAATATAGAGGAACGATCATGATGGATGGATGGATGGATGGATGGATGGATGGATGGATGGATGGATGGATGAGGAAAGATCCTTAATGATGGTGACAAAGCAGTCAAGTGCGAAGCTCACTGTGTGAGTGACAGTCACGAAATTTATCTCACTCCACGCTTGACATTTCTATATATAATTCAATATTTTATGTATCTATTAATTGTTTAAAACAAACTTGATTCGTTAAATGCAAGTTTAATATGCGATAAATCCACGAGTAGCAAGCGATGACGTCCATAGATCTTCTAGACGACGAAGACTACTATCCCAGAAAACATTTTGATCTCAAATCTTAGAGAAATTGATAATTTAATCGATATATTTTATGATATCCTTGTCAAATATGACAGGTTGATGATGCTATAAATCTATAATCATCCCAAGTGAATATCAATGACTGTCATAGATCTCATCTAGACTATGTAGACAACAAAATATCATAACAATCCTATGTGGAATTTCAGAGTGATTAGAAATTAAATCCTCGGGAAACACCTTTTCAACACCTGTCTCACAAACTAAAAAACTAATTTCATACTATTATGGTCTAATTTATCAAGTACAAGACAACTCTTTGAATTCTATTAAATCACTCTGGGAGCAAGCATTTTGAAACGGGTACACAAGTCACATCTATTTGTGCAACACATTGTCTAATTCAATGCTAAATATTACACGGTGCCCACTACACTAAGGTTAGACTTGCAATACTTACACTTCTTGCAAGGAGATTAATTATTTTAAAATGGAAGTGTGTCAGCCCCCCCTTCCTTTTCTCATTAGGGGAGAGATGTTTTATATTTCTTAAAAATTAAAAAAAATAAGGTACTCTCTTAAGAAATCGTCCAACAAATTCGAGAGGATATGGAGCCCCTTCTTTTACTTTTTAAAAACAAATAAACATTTTGAATATTCCAAATTAGGCTGAGTAGGAAACAGAACTTTGGGTGTGTGGGTTGCAGAGGTACAGGGTTTTATGTGTGAACTGATTTTACTACTGGTGTTTTGTTTTGTCTTTTTGTTGTGTTTTTTTTGTTTGTTTTTTTAATTGTCGTGCTGTGCGTGGCTTGACATGTATTGCCTGGGTCCCTGGGATCATCGCCATTCTTCAATTTACTACATTGTACCGCTCAAGTCGCCAACCTATTTTGTATTTCGTTTGTTTTATTTCATTTGTTTTTTCTGTATGGGGATGAAAATGAAACACTTGAAATGTTTACATTGATATTGTAAATGATCTTTCCTGTAAAATTGAATAAAAAAAGTGTGGAAAAAAAAGAAATGAATTCCTCACATTCTAACCATCTTGGTCCAAGATGACAGGGTTAGCTGGCATTAGGTGAGCACACTGGTCTTATAAATCCTATTCTTGTGATGTGTTCTAACAATCATCTGCACAGTATAAAGTGCCATAACAACACGTGAACATGTTTAGACTTGCAGATGTTCTCTACACAGTAGCAAAAGGAACAACATGAATTTTGCAGCCACAGGTTCACAGCGAGGGGCAGGAAGTGGTGAAGTCGGAGAACAACAGAAACCTGACTCAGCTCTTTCACTGTGCTGAGGGGAAACTCTCTCTGACGGTGGCGGTGGGAGGAAAAAGTGGGGGAATGTGACCGACAAAGAGGAGTTTGGGTTGCGAGAGATGCAAGGAAAAAGAGACGGTAGGTACGTAAGTAGGTAGGTAGGTAGGTAGGTAGGTAGCTAAGTTGGTAGGTAGGTAGGTAGGTAGGTAGGTAGGTAGGTAGGTAGGTAGGTAGGTAGGTAGGTAGGTAGGTAGGTAGGTAGGTAGGTAGGTAGGTAGGTAGGTAGGTAGGTAGGTAGGTAGGTAGGTAGGTAGGTAGGTAGGTAGGTAGGTAGGTAGGTAGGTAGGTAGGTAGGTAGGTAGGTAGGTAGGTAGGTAGGTAGGTAGGTAGGTAGGTAGCTAGGTAGCTAGGTAGGTAGCTAGGTAGGTAGGTGGGTATGTAGGTAGGTAGGTAGGTAGGTAGGTAGGTAGGTAGGTAGGTAGGTAGGTAGGTAGGTAGGTAGGTAGGTAGGTAGGTAGGTAGGTAGGTAGGTAGGTAGGTAGGTAGGTAGGTAGGTAGGTAGGTAGGTAGGTACTTCCTTTTAGAAGGCAGAAACCTCTAGCGGAACCTGACTCATCGTTGACGGCATCCTGCTTTGACCGGCTGGGAGGAAGGATGGGCTGGTAGACCGGTGGATAAGGAGAAGAGTGAGGGAGGATACAGTGAGAGAAAAGAGAAGAGTATGGGAGAGTCCATGGAGGTTCTGGAGAGAACTCGGGATCTGATGACGTGGTGAAGATCCTGGATCAGCAGCCGCCCTGGGGCTCCGGGAAAGAAATAAAAAAGTGTGGGTTTAAACTGCATAGGAGTGTAATGCAGATAAGAAGGATATACAGAGCTCGGTGTCTAAAACTCCTCCAGCATTCTCAGTCTATAGCAGCAAAGATAAACCTTTAAGTTAATTATAGGCTTTATTGAAAAGTAAGGTTTTAAGATTGAACATAAACATAGAGAGGGTGTCTGCCCTCCAGACTGAAGCCGGTAGTTGGTTCCACAGCAGAGGGCCTTGAACACTGAAGGCCCTGGCTCCAAATCTACATTTAGAAATTTGTGGTATAACTAATAGATCTGAGTTTAAAGATCATAAGGTCCTAGAGGTTGGTAAGTTTGGATTAGATATTTAATGTATGTTGGTGCTAGACCATGTAAGGCTTTATAGGTTAAGAGAAGGATTTTAAATGTTATGCTAAAATCTACAGGAAGCCAATGTTAAGAAGACAGCACAGGGGAGATGTGTTTGCGCCTCTTAATCTTAGTCAGGACACAAACTACAGAGTTGAATGAGCTGAAGAGTTCTGAAAGACTTTTTAGAACATCCTGACAGAAGAGAGTTACAATAGTCCAGCCTGGAGGTAACAAAAGCATGGGTGAGGTTCTCAGCAGCATCCAAAGGAAGGAAGTGCATGATTTTTGAAATGTTACGAAGGTGGAAGTAGATGGGATAGATGCAGGGGTAGGTAGGTAGGTAGGTAGGTATGTGTCTTGACCTTTACATGATTATATTTCCCAAAACACAGGATGTTTAAAATCGCTGACTTACACAACATAAACCAGAATGTGTGGTTAATAAACATTCAGGTTTATGTTGAAGGGAACTTTCCTGTCGCAGAGTTCTTTTTTTCTGATTTCCTGTTTTTCGTTTCGTGGTTTTGTCATTTTACTACAACATAACAATACAGTGTCTCACTGTAGAGAAAATATATATTTAACATAGAAACATTGTTGATTAACTTGTATTTATTGTAAAGCACGTAGCTGTTTGAGAATATCTTTCTAGCGTTTAAAATAATCACATCTATTTAAAGAAATTATTCATTTCATACTTTTTTGTTGCTTATTTTTCTGTTCTATAATGATGAGTACAAATACACTTGTGTGTAGAAATGGCAGGTAATTTTTTTTTAATTATTCTTGGAAAAAATGATGGAAAAATCAAGCTCAATTTAAGCCTCAGCTTTATTAAATAAAACATTTATAAAATGAAAACAGGAAACACGAATGTAGTGTCATTACAGTTACACATGCAAATAAGATACATTACAATTCAAATAAATAGATAGATATACCAAAGGAAATAAATATTTACAATTAAAAAAATACAAAAATATTTGACTCGCATTCCCTTCAAGACAAGTCATATCATCTGCATATACGTTTATATTTTCAGGGAATGTGATGCAGATTAATAAATATCGTCAGAGAAAAACACCCTGTGAGGTTTTTTTTGAAGGTTTGGGTTTTCAAACAACCTTGTTCATAAGAAAAATAAATGTCTTTCTTGAGATCTGGTCCCGGATGGCGACTAGTCCACGAGAAACATCCCAAAATTGGATCCTTTCAGCTCCAACCTCCAGTTCTCCAGACCATCCTTTGGGACGGTCATGTGACCCAGCAGCCGAGCGTCTTGATCCATCTTGGCCACGACCCAACACTGCTTGCTCACGAATGTTCTGTCGGCGGGAAGTTGGACCTGGCAGGTGAGTTTGTCGTCCAGCGCCACGGCGAGCACGCCGTCGCTGCACCTGTTGTACGTGCAGGAGACGTTCAGGTTGATGTAGATGAAGTAAAATCCCTCCTTGTTGCTCTTCAGCGAGTGTTGTTGCTCGTCGTAATAGAAGTTACTTCCAACTGACTTTTCTGCCATGAAGCTGACCGGCGCCCACGACATGGTGGAGTTCTTCAGCTCGCCTGGTGGGGGAGACAAAAACATCTTTAGTTTATATCATTTCCCACAAAAAAAACCCTCATAAATTGTGCTGGGGATTACGAAGACACTGTTTATTTGAGTGTCATCTGATCACTTAAACACTCGCTGGAGCCAAGCTCTAAAGCAGGCATGTTCTTTTTTTTTTAAATTTAAGTGCTTTACAAATAAAACTTACTTATTTACTTAGCTACAGACAGTTATATTTAAGGTACTTGTTTACTTTGAAAAAAAAAAGAGAAAACACTTAACTATGCCACTGAATATTGCTTTAATAAAAATACGAATAAAAAACGGATGGAATAATTGCGAAATAATAATAATATAAGAAATATTAAAATTGGAATAAACAGTCCTAAACAAAGAACTTAATTACGTTTCATTTGGAGTAAATACAATAATAAATACAAATTAAATCGTTAACTAACACTGTCATAAACATGTTCTACATATTATTTAAGGGCCACAAAAATACAGTGAAAATGGCCACAAACTTTTTGCGAAGGGTCTGTTTAAAGTGAAGGTATTTTTTAACTTAAATAAATATATTCTAACTTAGCTAGTGCAAGATGTGTTTATTTCAAATAAAAAGTCTATAAATCTACGATCAAATACAAATCATTTTTCATGTTAAATGAATTGCATTCTATGATAATTTAAGCTAAACTTTAATCGATAATACAAGTTTTTATTGTATTTTATTTTTGTCTTCTTTGATTTTCTGTCGTTTTAAACCAGTAAAAAAAAACGTTGTTGTTGATATTTTCAAATAATTACAAATAGAGACTTACTTGAAATGACCTCCAGGAACGCAAAGTTCTGCATCTGTCAAAGAGATCCAAAGAAAAAGACGTGAGTTTCAACCGGACCGGACCAGAGTTTTTTATCTTCACCGGTCGCGGACTAGTTACCTTGAACGTGCTGGTCTCTGCGGCCGCGAGGGTCGCGAGGTTCGGCGGCGCCTCCACTTTGGACCGCAGCTCCATCAGAACCAGAACTCCACCTGCTGCCACCGCCGACACCACGACGAACAGCAGCAGGACGGACACGAGCAGAAAGCGGTCCAGACAGTTTCCTCGACGTCCGCCGCACTTCTGGAGGGACTCCGGGTCCGGGTTCTGGTGGCCCATGAGGTCGCAGGTGAGGTGAGAGAGCACAGGTGTGAGGGACCGGCAGAGGCGAGCTGAGGACTGAAGACTCCATGGTCAGCGCTTTAAAGAGAGGACAGAAGAGGAAGTCGCTCGTTCCTCCTCCTCCGAAAACGAGACACGAACTTTCCGCGCAGCTCTTGCATGGCAACCCCAGTTTCTCCAGTCGACGTGTGGAAAGCGAAAGTATCTGATTCCAAGACTGAGAGAAATCTACTGAAAGTGTCACGAACATAGTGGATCTAGAAACAAACTCGACCACGAATCTAGATGTAAGTCCGATGACAAGTCAAGGAGTTTCTAACGAAACCATATCAAACATGAAGAAGATTTAAACAGTATTTATTTATGGTTTGAATTACTTAATAAATAACTTCATCAATAAATAATATCCTCTTTCTTATTTATTCTAAACAAATTGGATTTATTATTGATTAAAAAAACATAAATCGGTCTGCACATGAAGAAAACACACTTTTACATAAATCATAGTCTTAATGGTTTCACGTACATCTAACTGACACATTTTTTAGCTTATAAAGTTTATTGAAATTGTTTATTTTAAATTTAAGTAATTCAAATGAATGGACATTTGATATGCAATTAAAATCTTAAGAATTGGCCTCATTATTTCTGTGAGTGAAAGAAAAAATATTATAAAATACTATATAAATAGAGATTATTATTATTATTATTATTATTTAATGCACTTTTTTAAAAATAAATGTTCATCCAAACGTCACTCATTTTCTACTCACCCTCATGTCGACTAATGTTGGATTATCTTCAGAGTAATCGGTTCTTTAGAGTTATAGACAAAAAAGTTGTCTTCGTCTTCATCTTCATCCAAAATGACACTTAAAAACATCCAAATAGTCTGTGACGTCCCTCTCGTGTTGAAGCTCCACATGAGAAGAATTGTTCCTTAAAAAAATAGTCTATATTTTAGAAGTGGGAGTTATCAGTCTCTCATGCTGCCTCAACTGGCTAACGTAGCAGCGAACCGTCGCGGCGTCCGTTTAAAACCAGCTTAAAATGTGAAGACTTGTTGAATTCTTTCCAGGAAAATACTTCTAATGTTGAGGCTTCAATAAAACAGGACGTTACGGACGAGCAGTACGGAGGTATTTGGATGTTTCTAAGTGTCATTTTGGACCAAGAAGAAGACGAAGACGACCGTATCATCTGCATATACGTTTACATTTTTAACCTGTGAGGGTTTTTACACTTTTAATTTGTTTTCAGTGACGAGTGATGAGTCGATCAAACAACCTCAAGGATGACAAATAAAACTAGTCCACGAGAAACATTCAATTCAAACGTCAATTCCCATTTTTGCTCTATACATAAGAGAATTGATTTTTAAACGTACTTGATAGAAAAGATGAATTGTTTATGTTTATATTTAAAAACCTTTTTATTACATAACGAAAGGGTTTCTGTACTTAAATTAGGGGGAAACCAGAAGTGTATATTTGTTTTTTAAATCAAAAGTCACTAAACTACAATTTTTTATTATTCTTTTAAGTTTAGTTAAGTCTTATCTTAAACATTTTTTGAATCCTGGAAGTGATCCAAAACTCTTTGAGCTCTTTTGAGCATCATTCATTTGAGGAAAGAACAGAAAATTACAAATACATTTGAAATGATAAAGTTCCTCAACACTGGCTCAAAGCTACTTGTGATTGGTTGCAACATACAGCTTTATTTAAAAAAAGTGAAATAATGTTCTTCAAAAAGCATGAAGCAGAATTTTAATGTATTTATTTTGTTAATATTTGATGATTCTCTTCATAATGGCTTCACGTCAGTGAGTCAGAGACGGCGATTCAATTAATTGGAAAACAAAATAATAAAGCGTACAATGGAGGAGGATGACATTTGTAACTCAGACCAAAACAATATTCACTGAATAAACATAGATTGAATCTATTTGAGGCTATTTTTTTTAAGATAAATTTCACTTTACTTTTATAACAATAATAATCTCTCATCACATCCTGGAACTTGTTCAACAGTCACGTGACCTAGTTTTATATATTAATATTTGGTGGCTCATACAACACGCTGGGTCCACAATGTTGCAATGACACTATTTGAGCAGAGGGGGCGCCATACACAACTTTAACGTATATTCATGTTTTCATGTTGTTTTTGTCAAGTTGAGATCTATCGTCAGTTTCCTGCAGAATAAGAAGATTTAGAAAAGAATGACCGACAAAGTTTGAATCTTCTCTCAATCATGATACTGGATATTCTAGTGTGAATTCCCCCCAAAAAAACATTCAACATGTGTGATTCATGAAGTTTACTCCACGAGGACATTGACAGATACTTGTCGTGCTCATGATATTGACCCACGCGTGGGTTTCTCGACTTCCCATTTTTTCCGCAGCGACGTGGGTTACACAACATGAGAAAATACCTCCAGAAAACTTTGTAAAGCGGATCAGTGATATTCTGACTTCATCCAGGACAGACACAAGACCACCTGGTCGGTACTCTCAGAAACAAGGTGGTCAGACCACCTGGTCCGTACAGCCCTGGTACACTTGTGTGTCATGAGGGGAACCACCATGAGGTCGAACCAGATGAGCAAACAGAACCTTCTGTAAAAGAGTTGTCAGTGATTCACTTAATAGGGAATAGAACATGGATACACGTATTTCCTTATTGATATACACATTTGTGCGTGAATTTATTTCCCAATAATCAATATATATATCGTTACTTGTTTTCCCCTGGATGTCTCTATTTCCAAACACTTTATTATGAACTACTGACGGCACTCCTGGTATTCCATACTTTTATAAGATGCCCCTCTACCCTGCTCTGCTGAGGTGACGTGTGCTATTGGGAGGAGACCCCGGGGTAGATCCAGGACATGATAGAGAGAACATGTGTCTCCCCCATCGTGACCCCACCTCGGGTACAGTTCCCTGAAAATGGATCGATACTCTTTTTATGGAGAGAATTTCTTTAAGATAGAAACTCAAGAAAAAGTCAGAATCTGTTGATACGATACAACATAGTGGTACTGTCGTGTCAAGGATATACTGTATGTGTAGTATTGTCCATTACTTGACTCTGGTGTTGTGATAGTGTAGTAACAAGGATATATGTGTAGTATTGTCCAGTACTTGACTCTGGTGTTGTGATAGTGTAGTAACAAGGATATATGTGTAGTATTGTCCATTACTTGACTCTGGTGTTGTGATAGTGTAGTAACAAGGATATATGTGTAGTATTGTCCAGTAATTGACTCTGGTGTTGTGATAGTGTAGTAACAAGGATATATGTGTAGTATTGTCCATTACTTGACTCTGGTGTTGTGATAGTGTAGTAACAAGGATATATGTGTAGTATTGTCCAGTAATTGACTCTGGTGTTGTGATAGTGTAGTAACAAGTATATATGTGTAGTATTGTCCAGTACTTGACTCTGGTGTTGTGATAGTGTAGTAACAAGGATATATGTGTAGAATTGTCCAGTACTTGACTCTGGTGTTGTGATAGTGTAGTAACAAGGATATATGTGTAGAATTGTCCAGTACTTGACTCTGGTGTTGTGATAGTGTAGTAACAAGGATATATGTGTAGTATTGTCCAGTACTTGACTCTGGTGTTGTGATAGTGTAGTAACAAGGATATATGTGTAGTATTGTCCAGTAATTGACTCTGGTGTTGTGATACTGTAGTAACAAGGATATATGTGTAGAATTGTCCAGTACTTGACTCTGGTGTTGTGATAGTGTAGTAACAAGGATATATGTGTAGTATTGTCCAGTACTTGACTCTGGTGTTGTGATAGTGTAGTAACAAGGATATATGTGTAGTATTGTCCATTACTTGACTCTGGTGTTGTGATAGTGTAGTAACAAGGATATATGTGTAGTATTGTCCAGTACTTGACTCTGGTGTTGTGATAGTGTAGTAACACGTATATATGTGTAGTATTGTGGAGTACTTGACTCTGGTGTTGTGATAGTGTAGTAACAAGTATATATGTGTAGTATTGTGGAGTACTTGACTCTGGTGTTGTGAAAGTGTAGTAAAAAGTATATATTTGTAGTATTGTGGAGAACATGACTCTGGTGTTGTGATAATGTAGTAACAAGGATATATGTGTAGTATTGTGGAGTACTTGACTCTGGTGTTGTGATAGTGTAATAACAAGAATATATGTGTAGTATTGTCGAGTACTTGACTCTGGTGTTGTGATACTGTTGTAACAAGAATATATGTGTAGTATTGTCCAGTACTTGACTCTGGTGTTGTGAAAGTGTAGTAACAAGTATATTTATGTACTATTGTGGAGTAATTGACTCTGGTGTTGTGATAGTGAAGTAACAAGTATTGAAATCTTTGAGAAAAACAATAGTAGTTTTTGCAATGCCTCCTGGGAAACGGTGAATTGCAATGAATCACTTGAATAAACGGCAGGAATTGAATGTCACGATATACAGTGATATACATTGACTCCTCGTGATCAGCATGGCTCTGTCATCGCTCTCGCGGCGGTAAAAGGAAGTTCCCGACAGAGAAGTTTGCTGTGACGTGTTTGTGGCGGGATGTGACCCAATGAGCGTGGTTTGTAAAATGGAGTTCAGATCTTTTGTTTGATTAGGTTACTCTAGTGCTGTGAACTCTTAACATCTTAATCATATTAATCGTGGATCAATATCAAAAAGCATCGACTTCAATCTGCTTTGAATTTGTTCCATTGAACAGTTCATGTTAGCAGAGACTCTTTTTAAACGACTTACACTTGTGGTGTGTCTAAAATCGTGCACTTACATCTAATATTTTAAGTGCACGATTGCGTTCACACTGAGCAGTGTGTTTGAAACGGCCAGAAAGTTGATTGTAGATCGATGGACACTTTCCACCCTCAGCGACCGCCATCCTATGCTGTGTCTCAATCGCACACTTCTCTAAGCACTGCTTAACAGTACACTGTAAGACACTTACTTGTACAGTGCGCAACTTTTGACAGGATTGAGACAAAAATATACTTTATTTATATAATTGTCTATGAAGGAATATATTTTTGTCTTAATATGTTGTAAAAAATGCAGCAGAAAGTACTTCGCAACAGGAACATGAATCCAGGAATTGATTAAAAACCTTTTTAACTGAATGTTACTTAATAAATAAAGACCTTCTTTCACGGGTAAAAAACACTGTAGTAGAACCGACCAATGGGAATGTTTAATTGTTTTTGGTTGTTCAAGCGCTTTGTGGCCCTGGTCTAGAAAGGCGCTTCACAAATAACTATCACTTACTTACTTACTATTTTTTCTACTGAACATTTTTGTACTTTTGGCAATGTCATCTTCTTGTTTATTTTGAGTCTATTATTTGGCCAGATTTCCCATATTTCAAAAGAGTAAAGTTACATCAACTTAAATCATTGATCATTTGAGTGTATTTTTGTCAGTCGGCGCTGTAGTCAAAAATACACTCAAATAGGCTCTACTTCCTACTTTTTGTGGGTCAGTCTATTTTGAACTAGATTAATATTGACAGCCTTACTTTTTATTTTCTTACCCCTGTGATGCTAGGGTCAAAGGCAGGACACATGGTTTAAACGTTTTATTATTATTATTATTTCTGTAAGTACGATTTTTTTAAAATCATATTTAACTTCCTGTTCCACAGTTATGACACCAACTATGAAGAAATCTGTGTGGAGGCGACAACAGGGAAGTCGACATGAAACTAGTCAAGTATGAAACACTGGATCGAAAGTATAAAAGCACCAGGTCACATGACGCTCGGACAAATACAGAGAAATCACAGCGGCCTTCCCATGAAGAAAATTATTTTGTTATATAGTTACTCGATTTTAACAACAATCGACCTTGAAACATCATCGGATCGAAGACTTTGTGAAACTATTTCAAGCCTATTTTTGATTCATGAAAGGTAAAAAAAAAGTTGAAGTTGTTCAAACTTTCCCACGAAAGTTCCTCCAAAAACATTTTTCACCAAAAGAAGTGATGATGTCTTTTTTTCTCAACTTCTCCTTTATTCGCTCAAGACTTCTCGTGGTCGGAAGCGAAGCGTTTGAACATATCGGAAAAATAACTTTTCTTTCTTTTTCCGACGTCACGTAAGTCAAAAACAAAAACAGTGATGTAAGTTTTTAATCTTTGTTGTGTAAATGGATGAACAAACTTGTTTCTTTATGACATTCTTAAACTATTTGTTCCACAAGATCAACCCTAATTTCAGCAAAGATTATTTCTAGCAACTAAAACATTTTTTGCCGTTTGTTTTTTGCGTTTGTTTCTCCAACTTTTTATTTATGGTGAAGAAAAAAAACAATTTGAGTTTGTACATTTGTTTCAAAAATGCAGTTTGTATCTGTTAAATGTTTAATTGCAGTTGAATATTGTTTGAACACAAATGAAAAACGTTGTTCTATGTCATTTGGTGCTCCGCCCTCTAACAGGTTCGCTAGGTCGTTTCAAGCTAGACCCTAAGCGGGACCGAGGTCAAAAAGTGAGCCTTCCCGCTTTGGTTTTGCAGGACATCAAGTTTTTGGAACCCTCTAACCAACCTCAGACTGAGAGTTCCATTAGGTTGCTTCATTACACTCAGGTGTTCACGGACTGGGTTTGCTGCAAAGGAGTGACATTTTGTCTTTTTTGGTTTTACTCCTTCTGGTCCTGACATCCATGAAGAGAACGAGTGAGCGTTGTGCTCCCCCCATTAGCCCTGAGTGTCTTCCTTTTGAGTCAATATCAATATGTCAAAATGTCAAAATAAATAAATGACTTCTGATTTAATTTTTGTCAGAGAATGGAGATTTTTTACGTATAAATACACATTTTGTCATTTATACATTTTGACATTTATTTATACATTTAGTCTTCTATTTATTTAGGTATTTATACATTTTGTCATTTTTAAATTTCATGGTCTGTATGTAAATGAATTGGTTACTGCCTTGGATCAACTACCACTACCTTGAGAGCATCAAACGTTCATCACATGATTATCTTAGCTTCACGGCTAACTTTGGATAATCCTGGGAAGATGGACCGTGTCCATGCTATTGCTAATCATTTATGATCTGATATAAATGTGACTTAGATAAGATCACAGTCCAGTGTGTAATATATTTAGTTGTGCTGCGTTTATGTTTCTAAGTATGTTTTTTGTCCAGTTAACTACTTCGTTCTAGAATCTAGATCTTTATCTATTACATTTATTTATAGATTGTGTTTTTTATTCATACATTTATTTATACATAAGTCATTTATCGTCCTTCATACTTCCCCAGTTCGCTTGATATTAAAAATAGCTGTAGCGCCCTCTAGTGTCTGTTTGTATTATAGACTTAAAGTTCAAGTGA